>NW_027186523.1:33697693-33762290 GCF_028583685.1 Petaurus breviceps papuanus
CTCTCTCTCTCTCTCTCTCTCTCTCTCTCTCTCTCTCTCTCTCTCTCGTATTTTATTTTCTCCATTTGAAAAAATAAAAGAGTTTCCAACATCAGCAATAAGAGAGAGAACTTCTTCTAGTGTGATTGGTTTTTATGGTCTGTTGATAGGAGAATATTTGCCATGCCCCTTGTATCTAAATTCTCTCTCCAGTTTAAGGAAAACTAATTGACCAGGCTGAGCATGTGCCTTCCCTGAGGCACAGTTGGGTTAGAACTATGAATCTAAAACACAAGCAATTTAAAGTTATTTCATCCCCATATATTTGTTTTAGGCTTACTTATTTTGGTGCCTAACTGACTTATACCTAGCCCCTCATGAGCCTTAAAGCAATTTACAGAATTAAAACCACAGAATATTGGGATCACTTCACACCCTACCACCAGGCAATCACCTTTGCTGCCATGTTAACATCCCACTTGCTATTGACATAGCATGCTGTGAAGTAAACACTAGAACTAAATTGGTCTAGGCCTGGAGCAATACTCTAGTATTCTCCCATTTCTTGTGTCTCTATAGATTTTCTGGAATCTCTCTCTCTCTGTCTCTCTGTCTCTTTCTCTCTCTCTCTCTCTCTCTCTTTCTGTCTCTCCCTCTCTTTCTCCTTCTCTCCCCCCCATTTGTGTCCCCCTCCCTTTTTATTCTCTATGAAATATCTCATGAGAAACATGAGCATTATTTTTCTGACCAATAATAATTCATCCTAAAAGAATTCATGGATCATCTGTGTGCCCTTTTGTGTTGTATTTTGATCTCAAAAAGTTTCCCTAGTTTCTTTCCTTTGGGTTAATTGATTATTTTTTGAGGCAAAGCTGTTTGCATATGTGTACACCATCTCAGCTGTTGTTTATTTGTTATCTTATATGCTTTAAGCTTTTGGGGGATAGAGATTGCTTAGTTTTTTTAGATCTGTGTACTTAGTACCTACAATGTGCCCTGTGCTTTTGTTATTGTTCAGTCATTTTCAGTTGTAACCCCATCTGGGGTTTTCTTGGCAAGGACACTGGAGAGATTTGCCATTTTCTTTTCCACCTCATTTTATAGAAGAGGAAACTTGAGTTGCCCAAGGTCATGCAGCTAGTAAGTGTCTGAGACCAGATCTGAGCTCAAGAAGATGAACCTTCTTCACCCCCATGCTCTATCCACTGTCCCATATAACAAATGCTTAATGAATGCTTACTGATTGATTGATCTTTGTTATGATGAGAACAATTATAATAAAATTACCATTTTCATCAGGATAATACTACCCCTCAAGGTCAAAGTACCTTAAAAATTTTACTTAATTGTAATCCCTATATCCTTCACTATCACCAGCTGCCTTATAAGTCAGCTAGATGGCATGCTCCTTGGCACCTTGTGAAGCTTCTCAAAGGAAGCAACCTAGTACTGTACAAAGCCCTCAATAAATGCCTGTTAACAAAAGATAGTTCTTAGCAAACACATTAAAGGTAGGGATTCAATACTTACTGACTGATGATTGAATAGAGATCCCTTTCCCACTGAGGATACCTAACAAGAAGACAGGTAATCAGTTCTAATCATTAATAAAGTGGAATTAAAAGCCACCAATTGAGGGAACTTATAGCTAGAAGGTAAATTCAAAGTCATCTGTTCCAACCCTTCATCTTGATGATGAAGGTGAGGCTGTATTGTTAATGTATTGTTATTGGAATGGGAAGATCTTTCTTGCCCACTAATAGGCCTGTGTGACCTGCTTTGAGCCTGAGTCACATGGAGCCTATAGTGGGAGGTGCTTGCCGAATGGGTGGAGCAGAAAGTGGGAAAGTGAGGTGCCACTGAGAGAGGAGGCAGAGAGAGGTAGAGCAGCTAGGTAGGTGAGGGAGAGGCATTTGGCCTAAGGGAGCTTGTTTGTGGGGAGGCCTGATAGAGGGAAGGCTTGGGGATGGTGGTGCTTCCTGCATTGGTTATGTGTACCAACTTCTTTATTACCATGGTGGATTTGGCTTTCTGGTGTGTGAATAAATATCTTGGTTTTGTCTTCAAAGAAGAGAGTCTGGTATATCTTACAATTCAAACCTGGAAATATACCTGTATATTCATAGTAGCCACTGTGGGTATCACATTGGCAATATAGAGGCCCTGAAGTTGGACATGATTGGCTCAAGTGCACTCAGGCAAGTAAGGGACAAGGCTAGATTTGGACCTAGATGCCATGATTCCAAATCAGGAGCTCTTAGCTACTCCACCACACTCCCTGCCCATAATGTTCTCATGACTTGAGACCTCAGTTAAGATCATGGTTTTAAAAGTCATGATTTTACTTGCCACTTTTCCACATATCAAAAAAAATAGTTCAAAATAGTACAGCACTTTACAGGTTTCAAAGCATGCAACTCTTAGAGGTGAGTAATGATATTAGGTCAATGATAAAGTGAAACTTATAAAATATTTTATTTGCAATAAGCCCATGAGATAGAGTTCGAGCCTTATCATCCCCATTTCACGTATAAGAGGAGGCAGCATGATATAGTTGAAATAATTCTGGTTCTGGAGTCAGAGACCCTGGGTTTACATACTGCCCCATCCCTCCATCTTTACTATCTTTAATCGTGGGCAAGTGGCTTGACCTCTATGGGCCTCAGTGTTGTCATCCATAGAACAAAGCCATTGGACAAAATTGTCTCCGACCTCCCTTCCAATTTTAAATTTGTCATACTAGGATCCTAAATGAAAACTTACAGAGTTTTAGCATTGTGCATAGTCCCATGGCTGTTAAGTGGTAGCAGGAGAACTTGAACCCAGATCTTTAGGCTCCAATTCCAAGCCTGCTTATATGCTGTCTCATGATGGATGTGGTAGTCTTATATGAACAAACTGGAATACCAGACCAGGACAGCCTAAAGGTTCTAAGTACATATGAAATTTTTATCCCTTGTATGTCCATAGGGTAGCTGGGTGGTACAATGGATAGGGTGCCAGGCCTGAATTTAGAAAGGCTCATCTTCCTGAATTCAAATCTGGCCTCAGGCACTAGCTGGGTGACCCTGGGCAAGACAAACCCTGTTTGTCTCAGTTTCCTCATCTGTAAAATGAGCTTAGAGAAGGAAATGGGAAACCACTGCAGTATCTCTGCCAAGAAAACCCCAAATGGGGCCCTGAAGAGTGGGACACAACTCAAAAAAATGGCTGAACAACAACAAATGCCTCTGAGATGAATCTGTTAGTGAATGATGCTACTTGTTTTTTTGATGTGTTTCTAGCATAGAATAGATCTTATTCAGTCAGTGCCACAGAATAGCAAGATTAATTCTGACAGTGATTCCATGGTTGGTTCTAGAAAGTTCCAAAGACTGGAAAGACTTTCATATGAGTCCAATTATACCTCCATCTAAAAAACAAAAGCACAGGAGAATTTTTGTGCAGTCCTACAGGTCAAGAAGGACAGTAGAATCTCCTTTTTTGTATGAAGTAGGGGTCAGGAGAAAAATAAGTAAAATATATATTTGAATTATATGTGAATTTGAATTATTCATACTCTTCTTTCCAATTAGCAAATGCTGCAATGAAAAATACAATGAAAACAAGCATAAATCAGAAAAGTTAAATAATGAAATATACATGTGATGTACAATGGAGTAATGAGAAGTGTATTTGAAGCCAGTTTACTCCTTAATCAATGAAGAATATTATTAATTGTTTAAGTTCCCAGTTGATTATAGAAACATTAATCAGTGTTTGAAATTGCTTATGTGTTAAAGTGGTAAGATGTCAAGCTCATTGAAATATATTAAGTCTTATTGGTTCGTCGATAGTTTGATGAAAATTAAATCCTAAGGAAAAATAATGTGTAGATCCTTCTCTTATTAAGGAAGCTTCTTTGCTTTAAAGCCTATGAGAGCAGAGAATCAGATATCTAGAACTGGAAAAGACTTCAGAGGTCCTCTCATCCAACCCCCTTTTACAGCAGCTATGTGTGGTACAGTGCCTGGTATGCTGAGCCTGGAGTCAGGAAGATCTGAGTTCAAATCTAGCCTCAGATACTTACTAGCTATGTGACCCTGGGCAGATCACTTAATCTCTGTTTGCCTCAGTTTCCTCAACTATAAAATTGGGGTAATAACTTCTACCTCCTGCAGCTATAATGAGGAACAAAGAAGATGATATTTGTAAAAATATTTGCAAATATTTGTAAATATTTGCCTAGCACATAGTAGCTGCTATAGAAATATTCTTTTCTCTTCCCTTCACTTTTTACAGATGAGAAAAATTTAGACCCACACAGGTGACAGGACTTGGCCAGTACCACACAGATGGGTAGTAAGTAGGAAAGATGGAATTTAAACATAGGTTTTCTGATTACTACTTAGCCTTTTGCATGATCTGTCAGAGAAGACTCATTTAAAAACCAGTTGTAAATCTGACCACTTAGTTCATATAGCCCAACTTGTCTGAAATCAGTGAAGGGTAGGTTGTCTTAAAGGCAATAAGAAGAACAGAGATTGCAGGACACATAGATGAGAGGGAATTAAAGGAAAAAATGACCACATCATTCTGAAAATTGAATCTTTTTTTGCAAGGTGTAAAACCAAAAATAAAATGCAGGATATTTATTGCTCTCTCAGGCACCTTGAGTGAAACCCGGTCAGCAAACACTCTGTGTTGCATCTAATGGATGGGAGGTGTGCCTGCTCTCCTTTCCCATCTTTCCTATCACACATCCTTTCCTTGTTGTAAGTGACACTTCACCTCATCTTTTAGTTCTCACCTCTTTTGCCACATGACCTGGCTACTCAAATAAACTTATTTTGGAGGAATTGCTACTTCTGACCTCATCCAAAAATGTGATATGCAACAGCATTGTATACAGGTGCAAGGTCTAGAGAAGAGCTAAAGCCTCAAGTGAAAAAAGTACTTCTTCTTCCTCTTCCTTTTTTTTTTTTGGTAATTTTTGTAGTTCAACCAATAACCAATTACCAAGCATTTATTAAGCACCTATACTGCTTCAGGCACCATGCTAGTGTGAGAGAGACAAAAACAAAATGGTTCTTCAAGAAGCTTACATTCTATGGTGATTTTTAGAGATAATATCTGTGTATGTTGTTATATGACAGGAGATTTTGAGGTGGAAGTCTCTGGTACCTGGGATGGGGGAGGGATCAGAAAAGGCTTTGTGTAGAAAGTGGCACGGTGAGCTGAGCTTTGAAGGAAATTAGGGTCCTAAGAGGTAGAGGTGAAAAGGAAATGCATGCTGGGCATGGAGACCAACCTATGTGCAAAAACATAGACATGGAAAATGGGCGTGTCATGTCTGCCAGAAGGGGAGAAACTGGATAATAAGGCTGCAAAAGTAGGTCGAAGCCAGGTAGATGAGTAATAAGTCATTAAATATTTATTGAACATTGTGCATCTAGCATTATTGTGGTACAGATAGTACCATGTTAGATCTACACCCCCTACCAGTACAGGTCAACAATTGTTCTACAACTTGGAATCTTTTACAACTTGGAAATGTGTGTGTGTGTGTGTGTGTGTGTGACTTTCCATTAGAGTGTGTACCCAGGGAATTGTGTTTTTATTTTTTAAGCAAACTTTTATTCTCTATTAACATTATTTTAATTCATCAAACTAAGGAAACGAAAACTTTACTAAGTCTAATTCTTTAAAATTAACAACTAAACTTTACTGTGAAAACAAGACAGGGGGAAAAAACCTGAGACATTAATGTGTGATTGGACCAGTTCCCTTTAGAACTATTCATTTCTCTGTTTATCCACATGCCATTAGACAAAGATAGCTCTTGAATATGATTCTTGGCTTCATATCTATGTCATCTGAGATACTTTTAAACAAAAATTTCATTATTACAAAAAAGAAACAAAAACAATTCATCCTACTTTGCAACTGTCTCCTCTTCCAAATATTGTGCCTCAGCCAGTGACCTACCATAGTTCCAAAGGGCTTAAGATGAAACATTCTATACACCGACAGAAAGAGAACAGATGGACTCAGAGGACAGATTGAAGCATATTTCTATTATTTCTTTCTTTTTCTTGTTTTTTAAAATTCCCCTTTGGAACATGGCTAATGTGAAATATTTTTTTGCATGTATATATGTATATATACACACACACATACATATATCTGCAATGATTTTTATTTTTCTTTCCTTCTCAATGGGTAGAGAAAGGGAAGGGAGAGGAAGAAAATTTGGAACTAAAAATAAAATAAAATCGAATTCTAAAAGAAAATTTTGTATGTAGTATTTTCTTTATGTTTTATTTTAGTGTCCTTGGCCAATGATCTTAACACAGTCTTTGCACATTTGATATAATTAACATATCTTACTGTCTGAGAGCATTAAATTTTGAATTATTTCACTATCTTTGAAGCTAATAAAAGCCATCCTTATATAAAACTGTCCTGTTAGATGGAACTGTCTTCCACTACACACTTGGTAAAGGTTTAAATTTCTGAAAGGTTTTTAGTAACAGAGAGAAATTCCACTGAAATTAAAATACACCTGCTTTTGACTTTAGAGCTGCTTTCAAACAAGGACTTATAGGTAACATAATCAAATTTTCCCAACATTGAAATAGTTTTTCTCCACACACAGCTGCACAGCCTTGACAGGCCCCTTGGATCTTCTTCAGTGCCCAAGTGCCTGACCACAGTACATGGTCTGGGTGCTAGCATAGTTATTCTCTGGAGAGTCCAATAATATCATGAAGCATTCTGGAAATAAGATTAGTTGGTCCCTGGATAGACTAGAACGTTCTCCTTATCTTGAAAAAGGATCTACACACATATGCACATGCACAACTACACACACACACACACACACACACACACACTGAAAGCACCCTTGAAAACTTCTTAAGTCACTCCTGACATAATGTGAATGTAGCTCTTTACTGGCAAGGAGGCTGGTGGAAAAGGTAATTTTCCCAGCTGGAAGGAAGGACTCATGATGGGAAGCAAAAGCTTCATTAAGTAGGGGAAGCCCATGAATTTTGGAGCCCTGGGGTGCAGACATGGGTCAGGACAAGTGGCCCTTCTAGTTAACCACAAATGCAGGCGCTGCTACCCTAAAATGAATATAATTGTGAGTGCTTGGAGCCTTCCCTGTCTCATTGACCTACTTAAGGAGTGATCTATCAGGACTGAATATTGCTGTTACTTTGCTGCAGTTATGGAGACCTGGCAAACTTAGCCCTTCTCTACTTCCTTCCCCTCTTCTGTGCCATGGATGCCTGGCAGTCTCATTTATTTGCTATTTTTATTTTTTATGATGGGTTTTGTCTCCATATAAAGATAAACTGATTTCCATTGCATTTTAAATGAGTGCTTGCTATAAAAGAGTTGACCATGCAATTAAGGAAGAAGAGAAGGGAATTGATGGGTCCATAGACCTCTGTTTAACAGGAAGCCTATACTGCAGTTCTCTCTCTCCCCCTCCCTTAATCTTCCTCCTATTGTCCCTCCCTCTTCATTTCTTTCTCTCTTTCTCCTCCTCTCCACTACTTTTTCTCCCTACACTATCCACTCCCTCCTAGTTCTCCCCGTTTCTCTGTGTCTCTTTTTTTCTTTGTCACTTTCTTTCTCTCTGTCTCTCTCTCTTTCCCCAACCCCTCCCCTTTTTCTTTCCTCCAATAAAAGACTTCTTAAGGAGTCAGTTTTGCTTCCAAGACTCCTGATGCCAGACAAATCCTAGAATGAGGAGAGTAATCAGAGGTAGAGTCTTCTTCCCTTTCTGTTAGAACTGTGAGTACTCACCAGACAACGTAGTCCTTGCTGTGATTTAGTCACCAACCACAAGTTTCTGCCTCACCCATGAAAATGAAAAACATCTCCTCAATACTATCTGCCTTAAAACCAGGGCCAATCAGACAGCCCACATCATAAGATAAGCAGTCTTTTCCCTAACAGCTCACCTAATTAAGGTTCTGTACCTTCTATTTGGTCTGACATCCCAGAAAATAATCTCACTTATGAACTCATAATACTCACAAAACCTTTTACTTCTATATTAACTAAACCAGAGGTGTGATCTCTTACCTGTAAAATACATCTGACACCTTGTACCTAAGAAACCTTGAGATTGAAATATTGATGCAGTAGGAAGAGAAAAAGATTTGGAATTAGAAGACCTGGGCTTGACTCCTAGCTCTGCCTTTTTTTTACCTATATGACTTTGGGTGAGTCACTTCACCTTCTCTGGCCTCAGTTTCCTCATCTGTAAAAGGAGAAGGTTGGATTAAATGACTTCATTCATATTTATGGTACAGTGATCTCTATTGGTGATGCCCTCACAAGTACAGGTTTAATTAGGACTAACATTTTTTCTAGCCCAATCCACATCTGAAGTGGAATCTTCTTTATAACTTCCATAAAAAGTAATACTTAAGCTTCTACTTGGAAATCTCAGTTATGGGGGATTCATGTCCTCCTGAAGCATCCGATTCCACTTTCAAATGGCTCTGATTCTTGCAAAAGTTTTCTTTGTACCAAATTGAAATATGCCTCTCTGACACTTCCAACTATTTAGCCTTTTCCTGCTGTCTGGGACTAACTGAAATAAGACTAATCTCTTTTGCACATGATAGACCTTCAAATACTTAGATAGCTGTCATGTCCCTTTTCTTCTCTAGGCTGTGCATTCCATTTTATAGCACTGATTCTTGGAAGGTACAATTTCTAACCTGATCACCCTCTTAGTTGGTCTTCTCTGTCTGAAAGCATCTCATTTTTCCAGAACTTTTTTGGGGGGAGGGCACAGTTGGGGTTAGTTGACTTGCCCAGGGTCCCACAGTTAGTAAGTGTCTGAGGGCAGATTTGCACTCAGGTCCTCCTGATTCCAAGTCCAATGCTCTATCCACTGCACCACCTAGCTGTACCGCAATACTTTAAAACTTAAGTATATTTATGATCTCAATAAAAGAAGTGATAGAATGGCATAGATTATGACCTTTATGTTTGTTATCATCCTGTCAACCTACTATGCATGTCATCCCATAAATCCTTTATATGAGGTTCACCCAGTGTTCTTGGGGTCTTATTCCAGCCCAGCCTATTGGATGCCATAAGCAACACATGAGCTATCCATAGCTTTTGCTTGCTGGATGACCATTTTCTACTCATACATGTCTTTGATCTTTTTTGTTGTTGTTGTTCACATTTTTTTATTATGAGCATGTGAAGCCCTCTTCATAACGTCCATACCTCTTTCCATATCTCTTTCAATGACCTTTCCATTTTGATTATGCAGAAAATATGTCCTTCCATGGTTCATAGCCATATAGTCTCACCAGAAGAATATTGGTATTAAAAAGCTAGATATTCCTTTCACATCCTTTGCCCTCAGCGAATGGCAAGACTATCCTTTCTTTCATTCTAAACACTGCCCTCTTCTTCATATTTTAACTCAATGAAAAGGCATAGTGGCTCTTTTGTTAACTAGCCCTTGTGGGGTTTTATTAAATGATTCTCATACTAGTTTTTAATGTATATACAGAAACACATGTATATATGTATGAATATGCATAAACACATTCTGAAGAAACACTTCTCTCTCTCTTTTTTAAACTACATGGAAATCATAAGCTCAGAAAGAATCATAAGCTCAGCTGGGAGTAGTCTCAGAGACCTAGGTAAAACCTCTCATTGTACAGTTCATTAAACTGAGGCCTAAAAAGATTAAGTGGTTTGAGCATGGCCACACAGGCAGTAAGCATCAAAAGATAGATTTGAACCCAAGTTCATATTCTTTCCACTGTGCTGTTATGCTGCTAATTCTGAATCATCTAGCTGAGATGGTACAGGGCAAAAGGACAGATCCAGAATTTGGAATCAGAAGACAGAAGCAAGCCTGGGCTCTTCCATATCATTATTTATTGCTGTGAATAAGTCTCCTGAGCTACAGTTTCCTTACCTGTAAAATGAAAAGATTAATAATGCCCATTGTTCAGAGTTGGGGGGGGGGTGAGGAAACATTTTGTAAACCATAAAGCATTATAAAAATGCAAACTATTATTAGTCTGTAATGAATCCAGTATTTTTATATTATTCAGACATCCTGGAGTTCACCTGCTCAAAATGTTTTATGGAGAAGGAAGCAAATGTGAATGAGAGCTGCGTCTAAATTAAAATGTTATTTTGATTATATTTCATATTCATGCTTAAGTTCATCTTGTCTCAATGTTAAAACCTCTTCTGAGTCATTTCAGTAACTTTCCCTTAAATAGTTTATGATGTTAGTAATTCATACTTATCATTTATACATAGTGCCCTCAAGTGTGTACTTTAGTCTGTGTAATAAAGAGGCCACAAATAAAATTAGAAACTTGTCGCTCCATTCATTCTTCTAGGAGACTCTGTACAATCCCATCTTTTCCTCCTAATTCCTGATATTTTCAAACCCTCAATATTTTGGCAAAAGTTTTTTTTTTTTTTTATGGTATAGGGTCCTAGACAGCTTTACAAGGTGTAGAAATTTAGCAGTGAAAGGAATTTCAGGATTGACATAGTTTAACCTCCCTCCCAGTCCCTTCTAGAGAATGGTTATCCTGCCTTCATTTGGTCACTTTCAGTGATAAGGAATTCATGACTTTTCAAGATAGCCCATTTCATCTGGGCATGCTCAGATGGTAAGAAAGTCTTTATTATGCAATGGGGTTGATCACGGGTCTCCTGATATGCTCTGGCTTGGGCCTATCCCACTGGTTTAAGCATGAAGCTGAGCTAAACTTAAGTTTCTCTGGTCACTTTTAGTGATACAGTGAAAGACTGTTGCTTTGCTATGAAGCAATCATCTTTGTGGTCTCTTCATCCCCACTCAGTGGTAGACATCTCCAGTCATCCTGATCTATATATATCTTGCCACTGGACCAAGATGGTGCCAGAGGAGAAAGTGAGGCTGATGACCTTACATAGTCCTGCCTCACTTAAATCCAATTCACTTGCAAATCATGGCATCACCTCCCTTATGTCATGGTCTTCTTCAAGAATGAAGGACAAGCAACAGCAACAATATCCCCACTCCAGAGACATTAAAAGGAGAGACAGTTTTGTCTTCTCTCATGAACATGGAGTTTGGAACTTTTTATGAGACTTCCCAAGGAGAAGAGGGGAACATCACCTTTTCTTTCAGCACTTACTCCAATGTGTGGAGGCCTGAATGTGGCACCCAGCATACGAGCTTCCTAGGAGGGCTTGCCATAATTGGGCATCTGTCATACCTAGGAAGAGGAGAGGGGAGGGTAACATTTCCCTGCCCACCATGAGAAGTCCCAGAGAAAATTCCAAGCCATATGTTCAAAAGAGAAGACAGTGTAAAAAGAAGTTCTCTCTCCCTTAAAATTTACTGAGTTTGGCACAGTGAGTAATCACCTTTTAATTTGCTCCCCTTCCCTTACTGCCTCTTGGTCCCAACCAAGAGATCAATAAGGGGATTGCCTTATCTTCCCAAAGTGCAAATCCTTTAGTGCTAACCCCTATTTATCAGTAGAAGCGGCCAGAGGAGCTCAACTTCACACATTCCAAATGGGGTTTTCTCTACCTAGAGAAGGTTAAGGGGTCCCAGATTACCTCCATTACAACTTTAGGGAATGCAGACTAGATCTATGATGGTGGTATCAGGAATTCCTAAGTTAGAAAGTTCCCTCTACCAATACACATCAACACCTCGAAAACTTAGTGTCATAGAGATTTGCCAGAGCACTGAAAGAATAAATGCCTTGTCTACTGTCACACAGCTATGTTGGAGGAGGGATTTAAATTCAGGAATTTAAACTTTGAGGTCCAGCTCTCTAATCACATCATGGTGCTTTTTATTACAATTATCTTTAGTCCAATTCTGCGACTTGCCAAGTTCTACTCTGCATTTCTTGTTATGTCCTATTGAAGCAACACAAAATCTGATCCCTTTCACATATAACAGTCCTTCACATATTTCAGACTAGCTTTCATGTTCTTCCATAGTCTTTTCTTTTTGAACCTAAACATTCCCAATTCTTTCAATTGTTTCATATGTGAAATAATTTACAGACCCTCTGATTTCCTGATTGTCCTATCCTGGATCTCTCAACTTTGCCAACCTTCCTCTTAAAGGGTGGCACTTTCATCCAGACATGGTACTTCATGCTCTATGTTATCACAAAGGAGTCCATTAAGATTATTATCTCCAGTTATCTAGATACTCCTTTAATTCCATAACCTAAGGTTCTATCCCACTCTTAATGCGCGAGATCCTTTTCATATGAATTTCCTTCAAATCAGTTCTCCTTCATCCTGTACTTGTTGAACTAACTCCTTAAACCTAAATATGCATTGTACTAGAAAAATTTCCTCTAGACTGGAAATCAGAAGACCAGGGGTCAAGTCCTAACTCTATGACTGACTGTCCCTGTGACCTTATTATTTCACTGCCCTGAGTAAAATACTTTTTGGACTCAGCTCCTCTAACTTTCAGTCCAGCCCTTATTCCACTTTATCAAACATTTGTGTATCTTCAGTAGTATGATACTTTTCAAATGTTAGCAACACAAGTGTATCTGCAGGTTTTTAAAAATATCTTTAACAGAATTAGACTGTGCCTGGAGATGTAAACTCATTTAAAGTGGAGAGGAAGCTTTCTTGTGATTTTCCATCTTATCTTGTACTTTCCTTTTGCCTTAACAATGCTTATCCTGCCCTTTCCCACTCTAGCATTGTTTTCTTTGGTTGTGAAGACACAAGCAAAATAAAATTTGGAGTAGTTCTTCCTTCACTCTGTAATCTTGAACTTTATACTGTCTTCCCCAGACACTAGTCTTATACCTGCTTTTTCTTTTTGTTTGGAACACAGCATAAAGGTGAAAAGGTTTATTGTGTGTTTGTTTTTCTGGGTGTTTTGGTTTTTCTTTTTTGTTTTGGTTTTTTAGTTTGAAAGCCTCAGACTACTCAGTAATTTAGTCTTCCTTGTTCTTTTGTTACCAGTTCTACCACTTTTTAGAAAAAAAAATATTTATCCATCTTTTATGCATGTTCTTTCTAAAATCTGAGCTCATCAGAAAGTTCTTTCTCTCTGGAGCCATATTGATTTCTTTAGCTAGTTTTCTCTTTTCTTCCTCATGGATATTATTCTCAATCATATAAACAGAATATTGTTTTTGAGAACTACCCATCCCTCCTGGGCCATCTGCACTTTGGGAGTTTCTGGACATGAGATCATAACTATCTTTTTTTCTTAAGTTTTTGAAATCTATTTTCCTACAGTTCAAGAAATGGTCCTATATTTATGTCGAACATTAAGTTTTACATGGCACTTTCCGTACCTTTTCTTATTTGATCTTCTCAAATATTCTGTGACATGAGTGCTGTTACTACCCCCATTTTACATATGAGGAAACAGGCTCAGAGAAATTAAATAACTTGCCCAGTGCCATTCAACTGGTCAAAGTTTGAGACAGGATTTGAACGTTAAGTCTTTGTGATTGTAAGTCCTACACTGCTTCCCAAGAACATGGCTCTTTATGACCAGCATTCATCTTCATTATTAAAATCTAAAACATAACATGGTTTCTTTCTACCATAGCTTCTATCACTTTTGAATCACAAAAGGGTTCTTCTTTCTTGGAATTAAATCTAGACTAGCAAGTAGTTTCCTTCTGAGTAATGAAACTATCAGTAAGGCAAATGAAGTACTTATCAGATGTGCTGATTTTTACTGAAAAAGAGTTCTAAGTAGAAGTTTCAATATCTCTCAGCAGCACTACTACACCTTGCTGTTTTCATATCCAATATTGTTAGGAAATCATTCTCATCCTCTCTGACCAGGCATTATTCAGCTTACTTTACACAGAATCAGAGAGTCATTACTGGATCTTAGAGTTGTAACCTGTACCTGACCAATAATTGCTCCTAAAAAAATGCCCAACAAGTGGTCCTCTAATTTTCACTTGAAGACCTTTCATGAAGAAGATTCCACTACCTTTTGATGTTCCCCATTTAAATTTAGTTTTTCTTTATATTTAACCATCGTCTCTGCAACTGACCCTCCCCCATTTTTCTGTATATAGTTGAGTCTCTCTTCTTTTATCCTCCTTCAAGTATGCAAGTGAGTGCTTCCACCCTCCAGTCTGCAGATTTCCATATAAGTTTTCATTAGCTTCTTCATTGACAATTCTTTCTTTTACATTTGTTACTCTTGAAGAAGATATATCCTTCCATGACAGTATTCCAGTCATGACTTTGATCTTAGCATATCTCAATGATGTCTTTTCAAGTTCACTGTTAAAATGATTCATGCTCTGTGCATCTTGAGGTCATTAATATTGTTCCCAACACACTTCCTTGTTGATGGCTCCTGAAACTAGCTATATTGTATTATAGACTTAAAGAATTAAAAATTATTGTATAGACTCTGATGCCCAGATTTCCTTTCCCTCTTGGCCCATACCTCTAGAGCTTTAGAAGGCTATGACAGATCTTTCTGAAGTTGTAGGATAAGTTTGAATTAATAATAATAACCCTCCTGGGATGTTAGCAGTAGAGAGGGGAGGAAGGACATGGACTCAGGCCAATTGAGGGATAAAGTCTGTTTTATTCAAAGAAATTTAAAATTCCGCTTGAGGAGAAGAGGGATTTTATTGCCTCAAGGACTTAATTCATTTTTACTTAGCCTTTCAACTTTTGTTTCATTGGACTCTAAACTTTTTAGATAGTTCTCCCTTTCACCAAACAGCAGGGCACACACATATTACACATTTCCTACATATATTTTCTCAGCCTTTCTTGAAAAGGAGCATTAAGAATATAGAAGTACATATTGAAATAGATGACCTTGCAAGTCCCTTCCTTTCCACTCTTAGAGTCTGTGATTTCATGTGAAAAGTGGAAATAGGGGTTCAAATACTGACACTCTTATTTGCTACCTCTATGAACTAAAGGATCCCTTTACCTCTCCAGGCTATTGTTTTCTCTTGGAGATGATATGAATTATTTCTAAGATTCCTTCTGGTTCTAACTCTCTTATCCTAAGATATCTGTCTAGTATCTTTGCCATGTTACAAAAGAGGTTCCAGGATTGCACTTGCGACCACTAACACCAAAATAACACATCTTCACTGTATCACACTGAAGGGTTAATTTTCTGAGGTGATAAACTCAGATGAAAGACCAACTGGAGATTTAATCAGGTGCTTGCCCCAGTGGAATTCTCCCGTCTACTTTGATGACACAGAGACTGAAGTGTGCTGAGGAGCTATTTCTTTCTTAGAGCTAAGAACTCTAGACTGAAGCTCTGGGAAACCTTGTTAATGTCACTGTTCTTCTACCCTCCTCCATCTATGGCACTTTCTGATAAAATGTGATTAGTATGTGACAATTGCCTCCTTTGTAAACACCATCATTTGTCCTATTCATCAGGAAAATTGTTATGCAATGCAGAATCTGCACCCTTGCAAATTCTTTCATTTACAAATTCCCCACATGAGCTTTCACTTTGGTCTTTTGTTAAAGATAGCAGGATTCACTATAATTTTGGTGTCAGAGTAGATGAAACCCATCTATAGAGGAATGTACATTGGAACTGGCGGGGAACAGAATGATTGGCATTTGAAATAAAAGCTTATCGTGTCATAGCTTGAAAATATTTACTGGTAAATCAGATCTCTTGATTGTGTCCAAGCCAATATAAGAGTCATTGAGTTCTGCAAAATCCCAGTCCAAATAGGAAATTATAGAAACTCCCAAACAATCTGAGTGTCTAATCAAGAGAATTTCCTGACTCTACCCACAAACCATTGGTTTATAGCCAGAATTGTTATAACACCTAATCAAGAGAGAGCATTTATTGTCTCTTTAGAATGTAATGCTTCCGATATTATTGTGGCATGAGTGCATTATATGTATGCATTCATAAATATCACCTAGTTTTATAGACTCACTATTACCCAGAATACAGCAACTACCTGGTTCAATAGATAGAATGATGGGCCTAGAGTCATGAAGACCTGAATTCAGATTTGACCTCAGACACTTATTAGCTGTGTGACCTTGGGCAAGTCATTTAAAACCCTGATTGCCTCAGTTCATCATCTGTAAAATAATCTGGAGTAAGAAATGGTAAACCACTCCAGTATTGCCAAGAACACCCCAAAGGGGATCATGAAGAGTCAGATGTGACCAAAAATGACTAAACAATTATCTGCAAAGTCAGCCTATTGTGGTTAATCAAGCTTTCTGGTTAATAGAACGTTATTATATGTGTCATACAGGTATTGTTGATTTTTCGAAGAACTTGAGTATAATATTTCATTAATGACATCTATGAATAGTAAAAATTTATGAGTAGTCCTATGATTAGTCATATGGGGGAAAGCTTACACAGCCCAAACGCTCCATTGGTATCTTCTTGGTGTCAGAAAAAATCAAGAAAGGCCCTTGTCACATTGAGTAGATCCCCTTTAGTGAATCTATGGGAGGACATGGACAAGGTTTACATGGGATAGAAGATACACAGATGTCAGACATTTGATTAGTTAGCAAACATTTATTAATTTCCTACTATGTGCTGTGATTTTCATCACTGAAGGGAATGAATGCCTTCATGGATGAGATCACAAATCATCTGGAACATATGAGAGTTTATTAACCCTCAAATTATACTGAACATAATTTAATATTTCTTGAACATAACTTAATACTTCTTTTATTTTACAAGCTTTTGAAAATAAAAATATTTTTCATATATAAAAAGTTATCAGTTTTGGACACCATGCCTGTGAATAAGTGCAAAACAGAAGCAGAAAATAGGGTTCCAACATCCTATAGATGTTTTTTGCAAATGGGTAAAATATTACTGGAACTAGGCAGTGGTGTTCTTGTTTTTAGATGAGAAAAAGACACAGCTTTCTGTTCCATAAAGTAATGAGTAGTGGGTTTCATTCTGAACTTTTTTTTAATAACAAAATAACCTCATCTTAAGGCTTTAAGAATTTTTCTGCAAGAAAACATTTTGGAATCATTACGTTTGTGCAACCAAAGAAAAAAAAGTGGCTAATGAAATAAAAGTTACAGATAGTAGCGCACACATACAAACGCTCACACACACACACACGCATATACAGAATAGAGAGCAAAAGAGTTGTAGCCTTTGAATTCAAACTGCTTCATAATATCTGTTATGTTCATTTAGGACTGATTGTCTCATTTCACAAAGATATCTAGCTGTGTTTGTCCTTCATTTTCAAAGAGGACCATGGCATCAGGGAAATGATGACATGACTTGTAGTTAACTTTGATTTGAGTGAGGGAGGACTGTGCAAGGTCAGCAGCCTCACTTTCTCCTCCAGAGCCACCTGGGTCCAGTGGCCAGATATTCATTGGAATGACTGCTGATGACCCAGGATGCAATGGGAGACCCTGGCCCTTTTAGACTAAGGCCTTTTCAAGTACTTACTTAGAGTGAGGTAACACCCATTCAGGGAATAGGCCTCTTTAAGAAGGGAGTCAAGAGATGACCCCTTTAATTAGAAAAAGAGAAAAAAAAATCAAAAAGGGAGGGTAAGACCCTCAGGATTGCTGTTCCAAAGAGAAATAGTTGCCATTGACATCCATTCTAAGCCAGGAGGGACTAAAATACAGTCATTAAATGGATCTTGGGTATAGATTGGACCACCTATTGTGGTCCAATCTATGAAATTCAGAATGAACTGGGTTTAAGGTTTTGTGAAAGAAGAAAGAAATAAGGAAGGAAGGGAGGGAGGAAGGAAGGAAGGAAGGAAGGAAGGAAGGAAGGAAGGAAGGAAGGAAGGAAGGAAGGAAGGAAGGAAGGAAGGAAGGAAGGAAAGAAGGAAGGAAGGAAGGAAGGAAGGAAGGAGGGAAAGATATCTAGCCAGTAAATCCCAAGTTAAGTGGCTAGCTTCTGACCATCAAAATTTACTTTCCTTTGGAGAGGAAAAGGAGAAGAGGACGAGCTGAGTTACCCAACTAGCTTAGTTCCCATTCAGGAAGCTTGGTCTACTCACAGGTTGTGTTTGTCCTTCATTTTCAAAGAGGACCAAGGCATCAGGGACATGATGACATGATTTGCAGTTGACTTTGATGTGAGGGAGGGCTGTGCAAGGTCCCCAGCCTCACTTTCTCTTCCAGATCCATCTGGATCTAGTAGATTTGGAATGAAGAGGGATAGAAAAAGTCTTATAGTTTACAATGTTATATAGATGACCAATTCATAAACATTTTTAGCTGAGACATCAGGGACCATTTAGTCCAAATCTCCCCCCGCCCCTCCTTTTTTTTTCAATTAAATAAACTGAAGTCCTAAGAGATCAATTGGTTTGTTCAAGTTCAAAAATTAATCAAGGTCAGAGACAAGAAAAGCACTCAGGTCTCCCAACTCAACAAGCCATGCTGTTCCCAGTAAACATTTGGCTATACCATCCATTTTGATAGGATGATGATTGCTTTCTGTTGCAGTTTAAGAATGACCACTGGTTCTGAAAAGAAACATAGTAATTAGTTTCCCTGTAGAATATAATAACAGAAATTACTCATGAAAAGTTGAGTAATTCTATGACCTAAATTCACATGAAATGAGTAACTTTATATATTCAAACA
Organism: Petaurus breviceps papuanus; assembly: GCF_028583685.1. Classification (NCBI taxonomy): domain Eukaryota; kingdom Metazoa; phylum Chordata; class Mammalia; order Diprotodontia; family Petauridae; genus Petaurus; species Petaurus breviceps. The sequence goes on from NW_027186523.1 coordinate 33,716,294, forward strand.
GTTAAATGGATCTGTGATCTCATTGATTCAAGAGTTCCCTTCAGTGATTCAGATCACTGCCCCGAACGAGTGCACATGCTGTGTAAATTCTTATCTCCATTGTCCCCAACATTCACTACAAGGTGGGTCATGCAAGGGACTATAGCTCTTCTTCACTTTCTCCCAACATCACAAACACACCAGTGGAGAACTTTAGCATCGATTTTTACACATTAAGGGTGAATAAATCTATTTTGAATATTAGAGAGAAGATGAAGAATCTTTACAGGGCACCCCAGGAATTCTGAGCACTGGCACCATGAAATATCTGATCACATTCCTGAGACTTCATGAAGTTAGCCATGGTAAAGCCCACCTGATCTTAAGAAGCTCCCCAGTCATCTTTCCACTTGGAGACAAGTGGACTATTTAATGTTGAATTTCTAGATTGTCTTGGTCTCCTGTCTACCTGGGAAGAGAACCTTGATCTCTTGTCTTCACTCATGTCCCTATTTCCCTTCAGTTTACTTCACTTGACCCATTTTGTCTCCTAACTTCCCCATGATACTTGCATATATTTTGTCTTAAGTCAGACAGTTTTTGTTAATGAAGGTATCAATAAAAATACTAGACAAATAGCATTAACAGAATAAAAAGAGCTATAGAGTGCTAATAGAGAAGGACAAGTAGGAAAAAGAGAGAGAAAGATAGGGAAGGAAAAAAGGAAAGGGCGAGACAATATGATAACATGAGTGTCTATAGAATGGGAGAAACCATGGTATGACATGCTGACTGGAGAGACAGGAGACCTGGGATCTTGTTCTGTTTTTTTAAGTCACTACTCATGAATAGTTCTAATATCGAAAGTAATAGACTTTCTACCACATCCCTTGGGAGACAGCTTTGCTTTCTCCTTATTTCCACTGTTTTTTTTTCCTTTTAAATTCACTCCTGTACTTAATGACTCTCCATGGAACCCTCCAAAGCACTATAAGCAAGATCTCCCTGAAGTATAAACCTTTAAAATGCCTCCAGGTCATTGGTTCTTAACTAGTTATGCTCCAAGTTTGATAGCAAACTTTATTAACATCATCCAATAACAATTATTTTTTCACCCAGGAGACAAAGTCAATGAGAAGACATTAGTCAAAGATTCCCAAGGTTCTATAGGAGTTTGGGCAGGAGTTATTGGAATGAGATCTTTGCTGGTTTACATGAGTTTCTAGCCCCCTGCTGGAGGGGAAATACCAGCTGAGTTTTTTCTCACTGCTTTACAGACCTCAGGAAAAATGTCTAACATCTTTGTGTACTCAGTTTCTCAGTGCATAAATCAAGTCAGGAAACACTTATTAAGCACCTATTATGTGCCAGTACAACAACAACAACAACAATAATAATTTGTTCTCTTGTTTCAGTTGTGCCCAACTCATCGTGACCCCATTTGGGGTTTTCTTGGCAAAGATACTGGAGTGGTTTATAATTTCTTTCTCCAGCTCATTTTACAAATGAAAAAACTGAGGTAAACAAGGTTAAGTGACTTGTCCAGGATCACACAGCTAGTAAGTGTCTGAAGTCAGATTTGAACTCAGGAAGATGAGTCTTCCTGACTCCAGGTCCGGGGCTCTATCCACTGCATCACACAGATGCCCAAGCAATAATAATAGCTAGCATTTATATGTCACTTTAAGGTTTGAAAAGTGCTTTCTATTATTTCATTTTATCATCATAACAGCCTTGTGAGGTAGAGGCTATCGTTATACTGCATATAGTATGTATTATATGAAGAAACTGAGGCCAAGAAGTTATCTTGGCCAGGATGACCCATTTAATAAATGTCCAAGGCAGGATTCCAACTTGAATCCTTCTGACTCTAGGTCCAGCACTCTAGTCATTACACCCATCTGGAATGGCAGTAGGACTCTTGACTCCAGCTGCCCTGCTCATGCCCTCCTATTGCCATTCTCCTCCACGCCACTGAATTGCCACTTGGCCATATTCCCTGCACTGAATTCTTTTCATCTTTTCTCATGAGTCAGTAGCCTTAGGTTAATGACTTGTAACTGCCTTTCTTTGAATTCTCTCCAAGTTTTTCACCTCTTTCTGGCATTGAGATGCTTCCAATACAGTACTATAACCTAAATCGGGTTACCTTGATGCGTGAGGGGAAAATAACTATCTCTTTTTACTGTGAACCTTTGTGCTTATGGAATTCCAAACTTTTAGCCAATATATTTCATCATAAGCCCATATGTAATTTGCTTTTTATAATTACTCCCAGATCTTTTTTTTGGCCATTTCCAGTACCTCCCTTCTTATTGGATATCTTTGAATTGGATTATATAGTCTCCTTTTCTGTATGAACTAATGCTTATTGATACACCATTAAAAGACTAGAATTTGGTACAGTGAAAAATCACTGCATCTGAAACCAGAGGAACTGGATTCCAATCCTGTCTTTGATTACTACCTGAAAGACCTTGGGAAAGTCATTTAACTTCCCCTGGGCCTCAGTTTCCTCATCTGTAAAATAAGGTAATCATCTAGTGGAAATTTGGTGAGAAACTACTAATGGTCAAAATGGATACCAAGTTCTTCTTGGTGTCAGAGAACATAATGACTTCAATTTCTTTCTCAGTACTGGACTATTGTCTTTTTTTAAAAAAAATCAATTCCCTCCTATTAATATGCTGTATCTAGCAGTAAAAAAAACAAAGGAATTTTCTCCCTGGATATGCCTTTTTGAAGTACCATGCCAAATGAAAGAAAATGGACTTTTGTATGAGGGAAACCAGGGGTTCATTGGACATAAACTATATTTGGGCCAAAGTAGGGCAAGGCTCAGACTCAATAGGTAGCCAGAAGGAAGGTTGTGTAATTTTGCTCATTAAACAATGCTTTCTTTATTTAAATTTGACCTTTGCTGTTTGCCAAATGATATTTGGGCACTTAGAAAGCAGTTGTGATTTTGCATCATACAGAGATTTTGTCATGGTGACCATTATTTTTACCAAACATGTGGTGTGCCCCACAAGTAGCAGCTTATGTAAGAGTCTCTCATTCAAAATGAGAAAAAACCTCCCTGGTCTGTATATTTCCATATCTCTCCGGAGCTTCATGTGGATAAAGTTTACAGCCAAAAATATTCTTAGAGATCACATAGTAAACTCATTTGCTTGTTTTATGTTTCCTCAAGGTCCTATAATTCCATATTTTTCATCTCAGTATGTGAACAGAAATTTCATTTTGAAACACATGCACATGTCTCTCACCTCACCCCCTTAATGATATATTCCTGTATAATCATCCATTCACATTATTCTCCAATTTCCTAATATGTCAGTTCACAATGCTAGACAGTAATTCATCTGAAAACAGTCTAGGGGGTTTTAGTGGACTCTGAGTTCCATGCAGGGATGTGTTGGAGCCAGCTCAAAAATAATTCTCAAAAGCTGATTGTTAAATGCTTAGTTTGAGCATTTACACCTCAGAAATGAGTGAACACTACAAAACAGAGTTTGATGTATTGGTTTTTAATTGTCTAAACTTTAGACAGTAATGGAGAAAAATTTAATAGTATAGATTAAATTTAAAGGTGTGTCATGGGTACCTTTGGGGGAGGAGGGAAGGCAAGCTGATTGTTAAACATTTACCATCATATCCTTGCATAAGGGTCAGCAGTGTTAGTCAGTAAGCATTTATTAAAGAGCTAGTGTGATATGACAACCAGCAAAGCTAGTAAAATCTTAGGCTAAGTTGATAAAGGTGTTGTGCCCAGACTTGGAAAAGGAGTTAAGATTCGAACACATCTGGAATATTAAATTCATTCATGAGTTCCACACTTTAGATGACAAAATGATCATTCAGAAGAGGATAAGGGGGGTGGGGCAGGGTCTCAAGATCATGTCATGAGGATCCAGTGAGGGCACTGAGGATGGTTACCCTGGACAAGACTGAGAGGGGATCAGTTAACTGTTTCTAAGTGCATGAAGGTGGTCACCTGGATGAGGGATTAGACTTTGCTCTGCTTGATCCCTTTCACCAGTGGGTGAAAGGTGCAAAGAGGTAACATCAAGATTAGAGATCTATAAATAAAAAGGACCTCAGAGGCCAGATAATTGATCCCCTTCATTTTAAAGGTGAGAAAACTGAGGCCAAGGGAAGGAAAGTGTCTTCCCTGAGGTCTTCCAGGTAGTAACCATCAGAGGCAGGGTTAGAACCCAGTTTCTGAGTTCCCAGAGGGAGTGATATTTTCACTGTATCAACAATTTCAATAAAAGCTTTCTAAAAATTAGACCCATAGAAAAGCAAAATGGACTTTCTTGGGAGATTGTACACTCCTCTTTCCCTTCACCCAAGATCTTCAACCAAAGGCTCAACATCCATGTAGAGGGAATTCTTATCAGTTGTAAATGGAACCAGAAAGTCTCTAGGGTTCCTTCTGATGCCATGATGCTGTGGTGCTGGCATTGTAAATCTACAGATACTTTAGTTCATAGAATCATGTAATAATAGAATATCTAAGTAGAAAGTATTGTTAACTGTTATTCATTCTTCATTCTCAAAGAGGATCAATGATATCACTAGAGTGATGTCTTGATGTCAGTCCCTTTCATTTCACATATGAGGAAGCTGAGGTACAACAAAAAAGTTAAATTAATACTTAATGTTATAAAACTAGTTGATGGAACTCCAGGTCTGAACCTGGGTCTCCAAACACTCACTACCACTAAAAATGTATAGATGTAGACAGAATCAAAAATATGAGACATGATTGATTGAAGCAAGTGAAATGTATGGCACAACCCAGCCTCTTGGTATGTCTCTTTTGTAACTTTATTTTTTTTATTTCTTTTTTTTATTTAAATGCTTTATTAACTGCTGATTTACATCATTCGTTTCCACCAGATATTGAGTTACAAATTTTCTCCCCGTTTTTCTCCCACCCATCCCCCCAAAACAGCAGTCCCACAGGATATCCCCACCTCCAACCTGCTCTCTCCCATATTTTCTCCCATACCCATTTCAACTTTTCCAGTGGATCTCTATGCCTCAGTGCCTGTATATCTTTTTTCTTAATTACATGTAAGATGGTATTAATAATAGTATATATATATATATATATGCACACACACACATATATATATATATTTGAATATTTGATTTTAAAACTTTCAATTCCAGATTCATTCCCTTCCCCCCCTGCCACCCACCCCCACTGGGGGGACAAGCAGTTCAGTATAGGTTGTACATGTGCGGCTAATGCAAAACAATAACATAGTAGATGTATTGTAAAAGACTGACTATTTTTCCCTCCCTCCTATCCCACCTCCCACTTGTTCTATTCTCTACTTTGATCCTGTCCCTTTTCAAAAGTGGGTGCTTCCAACTTCCCTCCCCCCCAGGCTGCCCTCCCTTCCATCATCCCCCCTCACATCCCCTTCCCCCCCTATTCTCCTGGAGGGTGAGATCCCCTATTTAGTGTGTATTTCCCTCCCTTCTCAAGCCAGATTCAATAGGAATAAGGTTGACCTATTCTCTTTTGCCTTCCTATTCTTCCCCTCCATTGTAACCATTTTCCCTTGCCTCTTCTGTATGAGATATTTTGCCCCACTCTGTCTCTCCCCATCTCCTCTCATTATATTCCTCTCACCTCTTAATTTCACCTTTTAAGTATCATCCCTTCCTGTTAAATTGGTCCCGTGCCCTCTATCTATGTATACCTGTAAACGTATATACACACATTCACATATGTATTCATATGCCCGCATACCCTCATATAAAGACATATATATATATATGTATATATAGATATATTTCTAATCCCTTCAACTACTGAGAAAAGTTTCATAGGTTACAATTATTGTTTTTCCATGTAGGAATGTTAATAGTTCAACTTTGGCCAGATGGCTCAGCGAGCAAGAGCACTGGTTCCAGCTTCTGGCCTGCAGAATGTAGGGGGACCAAGCACCAGTCTGAGGGGTCATCGCTCTTGCTTTAACCTGCTTGGATCTGGATTGCAGTTTAGGGTGGAGGTCCTGGGGTGTGTGTCCAGCTTGCCAGAGTGTGTGGAGACCTCAGAGAGGGCACCCATCTAATACCTTCGGCAGCTGAGAAAACCCCAGCGTTTGGGACGAAAACTCCCCTGTCTGGTGGCAGAGTCCTACTGTGGCAAAAAAGCCCCAAAGTCAAATCATTGAGTGGCAAAATGAGCAGACAGAAGATTCCAACATTACACTCCTATTTTGGGGACAAGAAGGAGCAAGGCATGGAACAGGAGGAAAACAGTGAAGTCAGAACTCCTGCACCAAAAGCTTCAAAGGAAAAAACAAGCTGGTTACAGGCCATAGAGGACCTTAAGAAGCAGATAATAGAAGTGGAGGAAAAATTGGGAAGAGAAATGAGAACAATGCAAGAAAATTATGAAATGAGAGTCAACAGCCTGACTGAAGAAAATAATACCTTAAAAAACAGACTGACTCAAATGCCAAAGGAGGCTCAAAAAGGCAATGAGGAGAAGAATGCCTTAAAAAGTGGAATTTGCCAGATGGAAAAAGAATCTCAAAAGCTCACTGAGGAGAATCATTGCTTCAGAATTAGATTGGAGCAAATGGAAGCTAATGACTTTATGAGAAATCAAGATGCTGTTAAACAGATCCAAACAAATGAAATAATAAAAGGCAATGTGAAATATCTCATGGGAAAAACCACTGAACTGGAAAATAGATCCAGGAGAGATAATTTAAAAATTATTGGACTGCCTGAGAGCCATGACCAAAGTAAGAGCCTGGAAAGCATCCTCCAGGAAGTTCTCAAAGAAAACTGCCCAGATGTTTTAGAACCAGAGGGCAAAATAGAGGTTGAAAGAATCCACCGATCACCTCCTGAAAAAGATCCCAAAAAGAAAACTCCTAGGAATATTATAGCCAGGTTCCAGAATTCCCAGATTAAGGAGAGAATATTACAAGCAGCCAGGAAGAAACAATTTGAATATTGTGGAAACACAATCAGGATAACCCAGGATCTGGCAGCTTCTACAATGAGGGATCGAAGGGCCTGGAATGTGATATTCCAGAGGTCAAGGGAGCTGGGATTAAAACCAAGAGTCACCTATCCAGCAAAACTGAGTATCATGTTTCAGGGGAAAATATGGTCATTCAGTGGAATACAGGACTTTCAAGCATTCTTGCTGAAAAAACCAGAGTTGAATAGAAAATTTGACATTCAGATACAAGAAGCAAGAGAAGCATGAGAAGGTAAACAGGGAAAAGAAATCATAAGGAACTTATCAAAGTTGAACTATTTTTTTTTTTGAAGCAATCGGGGTTGAGTGGCTTGTTCGGGATTGCATGGCCCGTTGTTGTTTCTGGGTGTGGTGCTGGGTGTCTGGGCCCGGATTTGATCTGGGTCATCCCGGCACTGGAACCGGTGCTCTTTTGTAACTTTAAATACATTCCTGATTTTAACCAAATTTGATGCATATTAAATAATATCAAGCTATACCTTAAGCTTAAATAATAGAGGGATTGCACTATTATGAATGCATAATTGAGTCAACTATCAGGAAGACTTGAGTTCAAACTCCACTGCTGGCTCTTAAATAGTTTTGTGACTCTTACAAGTCTCTTAGCTATATGTCTCAATCAATTCCCTAGGATGTACCTACAAAAATCACAGATAAATAGCAGATGGGCTGCTATTTGCATTGGTGATTGGTAGCTAGAGTTCCCACCCTAATGAAGTCACAAATTTTTGCCCATATTCACATATATCTTAACTACATTATTGGGAGCTGTGTAACAAAATATTCAAATGGACATATAATGTACCATTTTAGTACCTTTTAATTAAATTGATAAGTGGATAACAATGAATCAATAAATATTGAATGCCTACTGTGTTTAAAGCATTATATCTGTCAATGTAGGATAAAAATAAAGTGGCATTAACCATCTTGTGAGGTCAACAATTCACAGACTCATATTGAGATCTGGAAGAGAGTTCAGACATCTAGTCCAACTTCTTCATTTGACAAATGAAAAAAAAACTGAGGCCCAGAGAGGTCAAGTAACTTGCCCAAGGTCCCACAAGAAGTTAATGGAAAAACCCAGGTCCTCTGACTCTAAATCTTGCGCCATTGTTTCTTCCCATCATGAAGAATATTTGAAAGGCAGGTTTATATACTTCTCTCCATGGCCTATCCAATAAAAGACATCAGATAGTTCCATCAGGGTCTAATCATACTATTACCATTGCTAGTGTCTTTCACTAGTTTTCCTCCCTGCCTCATCTGGTAAGAGAGTAGGATGGGAAAGCATGTCAGATAAAATTACAGCCTGCATTCAGAAATGGACACAGGCAGAAGGATGGGCAACTTCCCAGCCCTAGAGTTCCATACAAATGCTTTAGGTTAAAAAAGAAACATTTATTTCCACCCTATTTTGAATCTTATTTCCACCATCTTAATGCTAAGAGCTACCTTTGTAAACCATGGATTTCATTCTGCTTGGGCAATGAAAAAGGTCCAGTCAATTACACTTTCTGCTTTTCAAACAATAGCAAGGTGCTGCCAGAGTCATTGTTTCCACCTCCTGGAGGGAGAAGTTTACATCCAAACACAAGCCATTTTCACAAAGGCTTCTTTAAGGCATGGCAGGTTGCAAAATAAAGTTCTGCATTACATTTTTAAATCCATAGATGTGATTTTCTAAGCCTGACTTCCTTCATATTTTCCCCTAGATGCATTTGTAGCTTCTTGTGTTTTTAAGGGAGGGTTTCTAGCTGTGCCTCTCTAAAATCTACTGACTACAGTGCAACAAATACTAAAGGACTGCTGAAGAAGGCTTACAAATAATTTTTAAACAAAATAATTTAATCCTCAAAATTTATAGGCAAAAGAACAAATCATAGAAATTATAGACAATTTCATTAATGCTAATGAAAACAATGAGACAATATGCCAAATATTTGGGGATGCAAACAAAGTAGTCTTTAGGGAAGGGGAAGGGAAGAAGTTTTTATCTAACACCTACTATGTGCTAGGCACTGTGCTTCACAATGACCTTAGGGGAAAAAGTGTATCTCTAAATATTCTCATCAAGAGAAGAGAGAAAAGAACAAATTGACAAATTCAACATCCAATTTAAAACAACAACTAGAAAACCAACAAATTAAATTGCCCCCAAATTAAACACCAAAATAGAAATCTTGAAAATCAAGGAAGAGATAATAAAATTGAAAGGAAAAAAACAAACATTCAATAACTAAAACTAGAAACTGTTTGAGGAAAAAATAAATAAGCAGATTTTATTAAAAAGAAGAGAGGAAAACCTCCTAGCAATACTGATGTCAGCACAGTGAAAAATGTGAACCAAATAAAAATGATTTTGGTATATGGTCACTGTCCCTCTTATGGCTTATTCTTCAGAAATCAGCCATCAGAGGACCCATTCAGCACTGAGATTGATGGCACCTTCTGATGATTGTATTAAACACCTAAAGCAGCAGTGCAATGGGGCAAACTGTTCTCTCTTGGCTGCGGATCAGTGACAGAAATCCCCTGGGTTCTGTTCCTCTATGAAAAAAAAAGATGTTCTCTCAGGAAGAAGCTACATGGGCATTCTGCTTGTAGTGGACTCCAGACAAGAAACCAGGGGTGGGAAGGAGAAGGGTGGATAGTGATGTGAGAAAGGAAATGCAAGGCAGTCTTGCTTCTTTCTGAGATGGGGAGATTACTTGTTTAAGGTTATATGTCAGGATAAAATTCAGAGGGGAGGGAAGGAGAGAGGGATTTCAAGAAGAAAGCTTCTTGGAGAATAATTATGAGTTGTTCTTTGAGGTTCATGTGTCCACAAAGTTGTAAGAAAGTCCTGCCTTAGAACAGGAGAAAGTCCTACTGAGCCCACACACTGGGACTCTGAAAGAGGTAATTGGTGTCTCCTGCTTTAGCTATATTATTTCCTGACTTTCTGTATCAATTTATGAAACCTTTTTTTGTACTTTGAGGCTTATTATCCATGTCATTAAGATGTGACTTTAGTTGTGGCACATTTCTTTTCTTTTCCTTCATAACTCCTTTCTAGCAAAGGATATTAATTTCCCTGTTCTCATTTGGGGTAAGAGAGAAAAGGAAAAGGTTCTGGGACAGCCTTGCCCTTAGTATAAATCTATTCCTGATATAAAAAGAACCATCTAAGAATCTGACTCTGGCATCTGAGGTCCTACACAATCTGGCTGTCACCATGGCTAGAGCTGATTCTTCCTACCCTGCATCTCTGCCTTTTGAGTCTTATCCTTTTCTTCAAAGCTTAAATAATATCTTGCCTTCTCCATAAATTCATTCTTCGCACTCTTCCCACCCCTAAGTCCCTCAAGTGAAAATGATCTCTCCTTGCTCAGATTTCTCATCACCCTTTGCCTGGGTCTCTCCTTTTTCACTTATCTCATAATTCCTTTCTCAATTATTGGTGGATTTGTTCTCCTCACCCTTCGTATTGTTAAATCATTCCTGTAGATTTCCTGATTCCTGACTATATGCTTCAGATTCCCACTATCCACCTTGCCTTACCCTTCTGCATCTGTGCCTGCCTTGTGCCTTGCATATTTCTGCCTGGTTCCCATACTCCTTCCTCACTTTCTGCCCTATTGGTTATCATCATCTCTGGTAATCATATGTGCCTCACCTTTGATTTGCCTACCTAGTTCTGACCAAGTGACTTGATCTGATTGTGCACATATCCAATGTGATACAATGTAAAGATCATTGGCTAACATAGATTCAAATTCAACCTCACACACTTGGTATCTGTGTAACCTTGTGTAAGTACTCATCTACTTGGACTCCAGGCTCCGTATCTGTAAAGTGAGGGTGTTGAATTAGACAGCTTCTGAATTCTCTTCCAGTTCTTGATCTGTGACCTTATGTCCTAGAAGAATGGTTCTTAAACCTTTTGTTGATATTGTTGTTCGTGGACCTCTGTGTCCATCTGGTGAAACCTATAGACCCTTCCTCAGAATAGTGTTTTTAAAATACATAAAATAAAATACATAGGATTACAAAGGAAACATAATATTGATATAATCAAAATTTCTCCCCATTCAAATTCACAGACTCCCTTGAAGTGTATCCTTAGATCCCCTTAAAATCTATCCAGGGAATCCCCTGAAATCTATCCATGGGACCCTTGGGTCTAGTCTCCTCACTCATCTATGACCACCAATTTTAGGTACCTTCACTACCATGCTTTCCTTTACCTCCTAGTCTTGTTTAAAAGTTCTTATAGGCCCATCCTTTCCTATCCACAGCTAGGTGGTGCAATGAATAGAGTAGAAGAACTGGCATCAGAGAGATCTGAGTTTGAATACTGCTTTAGATACTTAATAGCTATACGACACTTGGTAGCTATGTTTCCTCTCTTAGCCTTAGTTTCCTCATTTGCAAAATGGAGATAATACTAATGCCTACCTCACAGAGTTACAAAATTCAAATGAGAGACAACACAAGTAAACCATTTTTGAAACCTCAAAGAGTGATATAAACCCTGACTACTAAGATGGCCAAAGCAGGCACTGTGGAGTGCTTACAGCTTGGTCAGACGTCAAAGACACCGAGGTCATCCACTGCAACCTGGGCCATCACCAGTTGTCTTGACTTTTGTCCTGCCACTGGACGTTGATGACTGGAAGAGAGAATGAGGCTGATGACTTTGTGTAACTCTACCTCACTTAAATCCAATTCACCCACAAGTCAAAACATCATCCTTGAGTCAAGACATTATCCTTGATGTCATTGGTCCTCTTTGAAAACAAAGGACAAACAGCAAGAACATCAATATTATTGTGCCTATGACTTACTATTTTATCTGTGAACTAGTGCATATGGTGCAAGTGCTGAAACTTAGCCTTCTTGTTATATGTAGGGAGATTCAGCACTGCTGAATGTTTTAGAGCTACTAAATGGCTAGATTGGCCAATGAGATCAGTTTTTAAAATACAGTTATTTGGGGAATGCTTAAGAAAAATCAATCCAGGACCATACTCGGGCATTCCTGAATTGTGATAAAACTCTATTCTGAACTACCTAGTCTTTTATATTTGTCATTCCTCTTCTCTATGAATTAGATCTGGAGCCAAGGTTCTGAAGGCATTCTTAAATTAATTCTTTTGAGCATCTGAATGCTCATGTGGTTTAGCCCATTCAGCTTTAAATTTACGTTATAGCCATGGTCACTTATATCTAGGAATGGGCAAGATGGTTGATGAAATCCAAAGTAGGAAGTTAGTCTAAGCCCTTTTCCCATAGAACTTCAGAAGTTAGATATCATAATGGGGCTAGAGAGCGTTCAGAAGAAGAAAACCAGGATAATTAAGCACTTTGATTTCACACAATATGTAGATCAATGGAAGGAACTGGGCGATTTTAACCTAAAAGGGACATTCCCAGAAACCCAAGTTGTTTCCAGATATTGGAAAGGCTATCATATCTTATCATATCATACATATATTATATCATATCAAGAGGGCAAGCCCCAGGGGGTAGAACTAGGAGTAATGGGTGGAAATTGCCAACTTTAGACTTGATATGAGGAAAAGTTCATACTAGCTAGAGCTATCTAAAAATAGAATGGAATACCTTGGGTGTATTGGGTTCCCCTCACCAGAGGTCGGCAGGATGGGATTGGATGAGCACGGATGAGGTATGTGGTAGAGGAAGTTATTTTTCTGGTATTGTCAGGCTAGATGGCCACTGAAACTCTGAGACATATGCTTCTGAGGCATCACAGTCCTTACAGGAGTGGTTAAGGCTCCTTCTAAACTGGAGGAAGGCTAAGAAATCATTCCCTCTCAATTTGGAATATTTATTTACACTGCTTACTCTGTGACATAATCTAAGTACGTTTCTTAACTTAAACAGCTTTTTAGCTTAGGAAAGTGAGATATCAGGCAGCACAGGGTTTAGGGTTTCTCAGGAGAATTTTTATGAAAATTAAATCACCTCCATTATAAACAGTACAAGTAAGCAAAATTCCAATAGTCATTTTATGCTAAATGATTTCAGCTTGGCTGGAGTCCTGGGGAGTGCTAAAGGACCTGCCTACTTAAAGTACCTGAATTATATTCATGTAACCCAATAAAATCCTCCAGTGGAGCTGTTAGCTCATCAATGTAGATATTCCCTACAACAAGATAGATTGCAACCCTTTCATTTTGGCCCACAAAGTGAGACTCTTGTCCATGGCCTCCCATTAATTTTCCAAAGGGGCCTCAACCAGCATTCTGTGTACTTCCTGGCTTTCTCTTGAGTCTGCAGAGATACAAGTGCAACCCTAGGAATGTACAATGTCAGACTTTACTCTTCTTATGTGACTAGCCCAACTTCTTTTTCTTCTTAAGATTCTTTGGCAATAATTATTGTTGTTAATATTATCATTACTTCACTATAATCCTTTTTTGTAATATGTCCCAGACTATTCCTTCCCACCATATACACCTCACTCCAGTGCCCTTTTGGTGATTTTCATTTTTAATTCTTCAGATATCCTAGTGCTCCATGAATTGTACTCATTTAATAGTACTAGAAAGTATTGGTCTTAAAAAATGGGCCATTTTTTTGAGAGCAAGACTTAAGGTGATTAAAATAATATTGACATTTCCCAAAGGCAATCCAGGCATCTCTCCTACTCTTCAGTGCTGGGTACTACTCATTGCGCACTTACCAAGCTTGTTCAAGGTGTATGTTGAGGTCTACAAGGAGTATGTGGGTACACACACACACACACACACACACACACACACACACCCCTTAGATTGTCCTTTCTGCCTGTGTGACATAATTGGGACATTGGGCATTGTCCTGAGTTGCCAGGACTTTACGGAGAACTAATGATGAGGATAAGACCAAAAGAATATTTTCTTTTAAAGGAAGTGGCTATGAACCTTGAATTTTCAGATTCATTGGCTTTACTTCTAGAAGAAGATTCTGGAAACATACATTGAAAAGTCAATACCTGGAAAGAAACAAGGAATTGAGCTGCTGTTAAAATATAGTTACCAAAATAAATCAGGCTAAAGCAATACTTTATTTCCATCTACTAAGATGCTAATCTTAAAGATAGTGAAGTCATAATAGATGGGATATAGCTCACCTTTGGTAGCACTTCTGGTTCTATCCCAATTGCTTAGCTAGCAAATAAACATGACAGACATAAAACTGACTAGAAAACCATACTCAAAGAGTAGTTTTTAGTCGTGCTGTGTTAAGTTGGGAGAAGCATCTAGAAAATGAAAAGGACCAAATGTCAATAAAATCTTAGAGATTGAAGGAGTCTTAGAGATTATGTGGACCAAAATTCTCATTTTACAGATAAGGACACTGAAGCTTAAATAAGTCAGGAGATATTCATGGCCATGACTAGAACTCATTCTCCGAAGTTCCACTCCATTGCTATTTTTACTATATGTTGCCTATTGAGAGCAATGTTAGAAACTGATTTTTATACCCACAAGAATCATCAATTATCCTACTGCAAAATTTCTTTATAATTCTCTCCCTTTTTCAGTAATCCACTTATCCCAAGATTTATAATTATCTAACTAATACAGACAGAGCTAGGTGGCTAAGTGGATAGTGTCAGGCCTGGAACCAGGAAGACTCATCTTCTTGAGTTCAAATCTGATCTCAGACCTTTACTAGCAGTGTGACCCTGGACAAGTCACTTAACCCTGTCTACCTCAGTTCCTCATCTGTAAAAATGAGCCGGAGAAGGAAATGGCAAACCATTCTAGTATCTTTGCCAAGGAAACTCCAAAAATGGGGTCACAAAGAGTTGGAAATGACTGAAATAACAGAACAACAAACTAGTGTAGAGTCTTGCTCATAGTAGTTTTGCCAAAATTGTTTTATTGACTAATTCATTTTTCTCCTTATATAACTTAGAGAGAAATAAGCAGAACTAAATGGGAGATTTCCTTAAAGATAAATGCATGATATTGCAATTTGGAGGTAGTAATCAAATCCAGACAGGGGGAAAGGAGGAGGAGGAGGAGGAGGAGGAGGAGGAGGAAAATTAGAAGGAATAGATTTCTTAGTGTTTAGAAAAGAAAAAATCTGGGAGTTAAACTGGACCATCGGTTGAACATGAGCAGTTGATAATAGTGAACCTGACATCTGATAATATTTTTGATCAATAAGCTGAGAAGGATTGTATAGGTTTTGCTAGGGAGAAAAAGCTTTTCTACTTTGTTTGTACATTGAAGCCCCAAAGGATAATCTCTACCATCCTTACCACATACTCCTCTCTCAATTTGTTCCATAGCTCCCTCTTATTTTATTCCCTTTCTGTTTTTTTCTCTTTTTTTTGCCTTCTAGCCTTCATCTATACTATCTTTCCCATGACTTCTAAGACAATTTAATAACACCCAGAAAGACTTTGTTGTTGATATGTTAATACTGGCGTGGTTTGCTATTTCCTTCTCCAGCTCACTTTCCAGATGAGGAAACTGAGGCAAACAGGATTAAATGACTTGCCCAAGGTCACATAGCTGGTAAGTGTCTGAGGCTGGATTTGAACTCAGGTCTCCCTGACTCCAGATCTGGCGTTTTGTGTTTTGTCCATTGTGTCACTTCTCTGCCCATCAGAGAGGACATAATGTAATAAAAAAAAAGAGCTTTGCTATCATGCACAAGTCATTTAGCACCTTTGTTGTTGTTATTCATCCTTCATTCTCTAAAAGGATCAATGACCACGGGGGTGATGTCCCTTTTTAAGTGTCAAACAGAGTTAAGAATATTTGCTTATCCTCACAAGGTTACCATGAGGAAAATACTGTACAAACCTTTAGAAATGTGAGTTATCATTAGCCTTTTTTTTTTGTCCTACTGGTGGAACTAAGAGCTAAAACAGATCATACGTGTAAGAAAGCATGAAGCAGTGTGACAAAGGAAATAGAAGGCTGGCCACAGAGCAGGGAAGCCTGGGTTCGAGTCTCACCTCTGTGTGATCCTGAGCAATTCACTCGACATTTTAGTGCTCTCAATAACTCTCAGAGTAAAAGTTGGAGAGGAAGAGACAATATGTATCCATAGACCATTTCCTTATCTGAGAGTTCTTCTATGTTAGTGAAATAAAAAATAGTTATAATAGCTACAATTTTTCAACCTTTCAGCGCTCTGCAAATGAGAGCTATTCTAGTTATCTTAAACTCTTCTCAAAAACCAAAGAAACATGTGAATGTATATGTTGTCTCATTTGGTAAGAAATCAGAAGTCTAGTATCTATCCACTACATAAGAAAATATGGGTAGGATACTCTCATCACGAGATTCATTTCATCTAAAACAAAATATTGACATTTCCAATGAGAGAATATCGCCTTGGCAAATGTGTGCCTAGGATCACCCAAATTAAACATACGTGATGCATCACACTTTCCATTGTCCCTGACATCATTTTTACTTAACACCACCTTTATTCAAACAAGATAGCTAATGATGTAAGTCATTGAAAATATGCATTAACATGCCTCTTTAGTCCCTGATAAGTTAGGAAGTTTGCTGAAGTCTTTCGATTTGGAGCATTTTGGCAGCCAGTATTGTTCTACAATTTATCAGTTGATAACTTTTGCCGCCTCAGAGTCATCGTGTTTTCCCAAGTGGAGAACCTTTGGCTGTGCACTGGAAATGTGTGCGTTCCACAGCAATGAAAAGTTATTAAATCGGGACTGCGGGGGAATGCAGAGGAATGATCTGTTTGTCATTCCAGGGAAAACAATTTAGAACACTGTTTTTAAAGCTTAACAAAATTACTTAAAATCTTTCAGAGAAACCACCAACCTTTTTCATCTGGTCCCCAAGGATTACATTTATCTTTGAGATCTAGTTGCTGCAAAACACTGATAATGCACAAATTCTGCGAGGTGTTAAATCTCCCCCTACCAGTGGCTTGCCGAATTAATCAAATTACCTTTTAAAGTTGGTGAGAAGAGTTTAATGATATTCAAAACCTTCATGGTAATAATTACAGATGAAGAGGGTCAGTCAGTTGAGAATTAATGCAAAAAGTGCACAGAATGATAATCTGAATGAATGTGTCGAAGCGTGCATAAAAAGCATGGGGAAAGTGAGCCACAAAGGGGAATTCATTCACTTTCTTTTGAGAGAAGGGAATCAATGAAGGTTTGTTAGGATCTGAACTCAGGAAAGACTGGAAGGCTCTCGAAGTTTGAGCACGAGAAAGAGAAAGAGCCGAGGAGGAAATTGGGAGGGCAAGAGAAGACTGGTTATCATTTCTTGCCATGTACACCTGCATCTGCCATTTTGGGGTGCTGAAAACAGCTTCTATCATTCAGCTACCACTTCCACCCACAAGTCTCTTCTCCCCAGTGTCATCTTTCCTCACACCCTTTTTATTTTCTATGTCTATTTTTAAAAGGAGAGATAACACAGTACATAAATTATCCCTCCCACTCGAAAAAATAATTGATTGTAGGAAATCATTACAAGCTGAAAAGCTGACATGGCTTAAAGTAAAACACATTTTTCCCTCTGTTTTCTTCTTCCCCACCTAACTACTTTTACCTAACAATTGGAGAGGATTTTTTTAGGCTTTTTATTTTGAGCAATTATTTCTTCCACATCCACACATTTTGGAGTTAGCATCGTCTACTTGCTGTATTTTTATAGGAGGCAGCCACAGCAGATGGTGTGGTAACGTTTTTTAATTTGATTGGCTCAGTAAACAGATGTGTAACTCCTCTGTGACTTGCTAGTCCATGTGTTACATTAAACTCCTTCTGGATGTGAACATTAACCCAACCCCACAGCCTCCTAAACACACAAATCCCTGAGATATTGTGGAATTGCAAGCATGCCAGACACTCAAATAGGCCCATTGGGCCTAGTCCTGAGTCAGGTGAGGTACTGGGAAGGACAGCCTTTTGAAAGGAAACTGGAAACTTTTTAGGCCATGTCCTCCTCTTCAAGGACATAGATTTGGAATTTTATCCTTGTGTGCCTATGTCCTCCATTCTGACCTTATACACAAGCAATACAGAAGACCACCTACACAGTGATGTTGGAATGCTGAAGTAAGGTCGTCAAGGGGGTCTGGGAAGTGTTGATTTTATTGTGGATGCATGTGTATGTATCTGTCTTTATGTTGGGAGATGAAGGAAAGGAGGAGAGAGAAAGAGAGAGGCAGAGAGAAAGAGAGAGGAGAAAAGAGAGGAAAAGACAGAGAAACTCTAATCTCTAATTATGAGGTTAATAATCTAGAGACAGAGTAATCTCTAATTATGTAGGTTAAAAAGGATGTTGTGATACTTGCCTTGATCAAAGAGGTAAGTTAAAATAGCCCTGGAGGCCATCTCATCCAACCCCTTCCTCTCACCCATGAGAAAACTGTGGCCCAAGGAGGATAAGTAATTTGCTCAAGGTCATGTCAGGAATAAGCATCAGAAATGAGAAGACCTTAGAGTGAGAAAAATATTCTTTAAAATATATTTTTTTAATTTCCTTCAAAAATGTGAACATAAAAATATCCATTGATTATAATCAAGGTAGAATCAAATTATTTACCCAAATATTGGAGGTGGGGAAGCAGCTGTATTTGGAATCAGGAGGACTTGAAGTTTCACTCCTAGTTTTGCTGGGATTTCAATCCATTATGTGACCTAGGAAAAGTCTGACTTCATCTGACTTCAGCTTCCTCATCTGCAAAAAAAGAGAGATTGAATTAGGTGAGCTCTAAGATTTTTTCTAACTCTAAATCCTATGAAATCCTAGTGACCAGGATCAGAGGTGTCCAGCCTCCACCCACTTAATATTCCCCAGTGCAGTCAAACCAGAATTTAAATGTCATTAGAGAATGTTTAGCAAAATAAATAAAATTACAACAGAATGTAGAAGATATTAACATGTGGTTTTCTAAGTCTATATATGGCTGCAGGAATACTTATTTATGATTTAGTGGGTCCACTTCTATATTTTTTTTTGCTCTTAATATTCTTCAGTGATGATTATTGCTGTTACTGTTATTAATTCATTATAATCCTTTTTTTTTGTAGTATCCTCTACTTTATTCCTTCTCACCATTTGCCCCTTATTCCATTGTCCTTTGGGTGATTTTCATTTTTAATTCTTTAGATTCTCTAATCCTCCACAAATTATAGCCAGATCATAATATTGGAAAAGTATTGCTATTAAAATGATGGTATTAAAAAGATTGGTATTAAAATTAAGGGTGAAACTTGGGATCATTAAAATAAACACACACATGCATGTGAGCGCGCGCGCACGCACACACACACACACACACACACACACACACACCTTGAACAGGCATTGTAAATGGAACTGAGCAGTGCCCAGAAGTGAAGAGAAGGAAGAGATTGCCTTTGGGAAACTGCAATGGCAAAAGGAAAAGGGAACAGCAAAGGGTGGGATGGCTAGATAGTATAATGGAAACAAAACAAACACACACACACACACACACCATTGGTTGATGCCCTGGGGATGGTGAATAGTCTTAGTTGTTTCTAACAACCACAAAGCACAGACTATTCTTGAATAATGAATATGTGTGCCTGAACTTGAGAGAAATTTATCAACTCATCCACAAATACTTGGAGGTCCTCTGAGGGGAAATGTATGCACCACCCAATATTCTTGCTACATTCCTATAAGGGTCAGCTCATAGCACAAAAAATGTGTGCTTTGTTGGTGCACATACACAATACACTATCATGTTTAGAGAAGGGAAGACACGTAATGACAGAAGTCCATGGTGCCCCCACAACCAGGGTTCACCCTGCCTCCTTCCCTCTCTGTCTGCAAATTATAGAGCTCTGGGTCTGCACATTTGTAAAGAATACATCTCATGTACACCAGCAGTAATTACAACCCTCTTCTCTTAAATGCATTGACTGCACTCAACTCCATGTCACATGGGCAGAAATACCATTGCATTCTCTCAGCACAACAGCCACCCCTATTCCTTTCCCATTTCCACAATTTAGCTGGATTGCTTTACTTGAGTGCTAACACTCTTTATGAATCAGGTAAGCAGGGAGACCAGTAAGAGTTTTTCTATTTGTTATGGTAAAAATGCTTTACAGGAAAGCAGTTAAAACTATTGACTATAAGCAATGTTAATTATCTATGAATTTTAAAATGTCCCTAGCCTGTACATAAAAACACAGATAATTGAGAGTTGCCTATAAATAGACTTAGTTTTCCTAAAGGGAAATCTTCATTCCCTACTCTTTTTCCATCATTCTCCTTGAGTGAGCTCATGTATTTGCATAAAGCTTTGACTAGTCCTCTGACATTCTTAAATAATTACAAAATAGAGATTTGAAAATTATGTCCAACAAAACTGACTCTCCTTACTTATGAGCTAATACATTTAAAAGGTGAAGAGGAGGCTATCTCAAGCATATCTTAGAGCATAGGCTTTATTATAAAAACGAGAGTCTCACTAGTTATACAACAGGATAAATAAACTCATTGAGAATGTAGTGTGAACTGAAGAAAAGGAGGCAATTAAGTGTAATAGTACAACTACCTTGTTTTATTTGTTTATAATATATTGTGCCTTGCCTCAGTTTATTATAAGACTGATCAGCTAATGTTCAGCTAAAAACATCAGAAAACACCTGTTTGAGTATAAATGCACCTTTGGTTTCACAAGTGTATTTTTATAATTGACTTAGCAAATTTAACTGAAAGTTGAGAGTGAGGAAAATTGTCTCAATTTCAGTGAATATTAACCAGCTGTGTGGCAAATGTTAAACTTCCTATGACTGAATGCAAAAAAGCTAGCATTCTAAGAGACATTAAATAGGCTCATCCCTTTATTTTACAGATGAGGAAACTGAGGCTGAGAAGTTTAATACCTTTCTCTTGATTCCACAATCCATTCTAGCCCAACAAATATTTATTATGGTCTTATTATATGCAAATTAATGGAGACAAAGCAAAAAATGGTCTCTGCCCTCAAGGAGCTTATATTCTCCTGGGAGTATAAGGGGAGAGACTACATAGAAACAGATAAAAATAAATATGATTATTTGAAAAAGGAGGGAACATGAACAATTATGGAGTTCTAATAAGGCTTCTGTGGTACATGAGTTGAGGTGGTACTTGAACTAAGTCGTGAAGGAAAGTAGAGATTCTAATTCAACTCAATTTTGCAAGCATATAATCACCATTATTTATAATAATAAAAACTAACATTTATAGAACAATTTAAAGTTTACAACAAACATTCCACATATTATCTCATTTGATGTTCATGATAACTCTACCATTGTGGGAACTGAGGCTGAAAGAGGTTAAATTATTTCACCAGGGTCCCACTGCTAATAAGCATCTGACATAAGATTAAAAGCCACCTTCCTGTCTCTAAGGTAAGGCTCTATCCACTGTGCCATCTTGTATACTGTAAAGCACTTCTTACATGCAAGACACTGTGTTTATACTGGGGGTTCAAAGACAAAAATAAAGCAATGCCTGCTCCCAAGAAGTTTGCTGTCTGTCAGAAACAGAAGAAACACAGATAAATCAATACAAAGAAAGTTCAAAGGGGAAGGTGAAGAAGTGAGGAGATCTAGAAAGGTCTCTTTTCTATAACAGGTAGTACTAATCATTTGCCTGACAAGAGGCATTCGGAAGTAGTACTGGATTGCCTTCAATGAAATCCTACAAAGTCTGAATGCCCATTCATGGTGTATGTTGCTGGGGAGGTTCTTGAGATGGAGATTAGAAGGGAAAACATGCCACACATGGAGGACCAGTGAAAAGCACAGAAGTGGGAAATGGAATGTCATGGAATAATAAGTGGGCCATGTTATCTGGAATGAAGAATAGAGGAAGAGGAATAATATGAAATTAGCCTGCAAAGATGAGTTGGCCTCAGACTATGGTGGGCTTTAAATATCAAACATAAAAGTTTGCACTTCATCCTAGGGACATTAAGAGTCATCGATGCCCCTTGAGGAGGGAATGATGTGGTTGAACTTGCAACTAAGAAAAATAAATGTTGATATCTGTATTGATGGTGACTGGGAGAGGAGAAAATCTGGAATCAAAGAGTCCAATTAGAAGGCTGTTGTAGTATTCCAGGTAAGAGGTAATAAGGTCCTAAATTGAATGGTGGCCATTGTGAGAAGAATGTTAAAGAAGTTGTGAAGGCAGAATGCACTAGACTCAGAAATTATGAGAGTTGAGGGAAAGGATAATGTCAACCTGACTAATTAGAAAGGTGGTGGTAACCTCAACAAAGAAATGAAGGTTGGTAGGATGGGTAGTTTCAGTGGGGAAGATGATTCTATTTTGGATATGTATTATTTGAAATGGCTAAAGGACATCTAGGCAGAGATGTCCAATGGACAGTTGGGCTCCAGAAAGAGATCAGGATTGGATTGATAGATCTGAGAGTCCTCTGATGAGATACCTGCAAGAGACCATAGAGACCAAAGAGAAGAGGTCCCATATAGCAACTATAGGAGACACTCAGAGTTGGGACAGAACTTGGATGATGATACAAGAAAGAAAACTGAGAAGAAATTTCCAGACATGTAGGGGAGTATAGTGTCACAATAAACTAAGGCAGACAGTCAACAGCATCAAAAACTATAAAAATCAAGTAAGATAAGGACTGAGAAAAGGCCATCAGATTTAAAACTTAAGAACTCACTAGTACACTTGAAGAGAGCAGTATCAGTTGAATGGTAAGATAAAGGTCCACTTACAAGATGTTGAAAAGTGAAGGAATGGAGGAAGAAAATATAAAAGACTTTTTTTCTAAGACTTTATCAGTGAAAAGGAGAAGCAATAAAGGATCATATCTTACAGGGATAATCAGATCAAAGGAAGAATGGTTGTTGGTGGTTTTTTTTCTTCCAAAGGTGGGGAGATGTGAGTATGTAGGCAGCAATGAAGAAGCCAATAGATATGAAAAGTTAAAAATGAGAAGAAAGTGTTTAATCAAAAAACAAATTCCTTTACAATTTGAAGACACTCGAGAGTGTAAGTAGAGGAGGGAGGCTAGGCAAGCAGAAGGGGCAGCTCTTCATTAGAAAATTGAACAAATAGAGAAAAAGTGGGTGACATCAATGAGTTTTGAATCATTGGAAAGGAGAAAAGAGGAATTGTATCTTGAGTAGTCCCTATTTTCTTGGTAAAGTAAGATGCAAGGTCCTCAGTTGAGAAAGAATAGAAATTGGATGGTATAGATGATTCAAGAAAAGAAGAGGACATATGCCAGAAATTCTGCAGGGAGTATGACTGAGAGTCAATTGGGGAAAAATTCAAGGATTATCTTACAGGAGTGAAGGCTTAGTTGAAATTTGCAGTGAACCAGTCAGCATAATTATGGAACTTAATCTAGTATCACTTAGCAGCAAGAATGAAGGAGTGGAGAAGGTGGATGGTAAAGGTAATGATGGGTTAGGGGTTGGCAAGGCATAAGCAATGATAGAAAAAAGGGGCATGAAATAAAAGAATTTGTTCTATAAAACTTGGACTCAGTCAAAAGGCTGCACCCGAAGACCTAGAAGGCCACAAGAGGCCACAGTTTCTCCACCCCTGACTAGGGTGACAAGGAAAGGTCTCTGACAGAAGATGGGGTTCGAGTTTTATCTTGAAGGGAGTCAAAGAAACTGAAAGGCTGATGAGGGGAGCAGGATATTCTGCCTGGGGACTACCATCATGTTCCTCCAGAGAGGAATGACAAGCATTATGTAGTGTGTGTGTGTGTGTGTGTGTGTGCGTGCGTGCATGTGTGTGAGAGAGAGAAACAGAGACAGAGACAGAGATGCCATATAGTAGGCACTTAATAAATACTTATTGGTTGATTGGTTGAAATGAAGGGAAGTTGGCAAATGATCGAGTAGAATAGAAATTCCAGAGAGAACAGAAAAAATGGGTGTGATAGGCTTCCAAGGGGTAAGAATAAGGGAATGAGGACATAAGAAAGCAAAGAGTGGTATCATGAGAGGGGGATTTGCATGTAGACAAGAGAGCCATTTTGTACCACAGGGTAAGGAGTATAACAAGGTGGGAGTGGACAAGTAAGTAAGGGATTCAAACCAAGGGGTCCTGAATTTTGCTCTTTTCCTCCTTCCATGCTTCCATTCGAAAAACACCTAGAGGATACACCTAGCAAATATCACCTAAAATAGCCATGCAGAAACTCTAGCTGCCCTCAGCCCTCGTCAGCAGTGGGGGTCATCTCGATGAATAAATTAGCAAAGAAACACCGAGTGTGGCAGTTTAGTAGAGCTGACAATGAATAACACTCCGAACTCTTTTTATCTACTTCTTTTGAATGGAATCAGGTGCCAGTAATGAGAAATTCATCACTGCAATTTAGATAGCCAATGGAATGAACAGATGTTGGGTTTGGGGGTGACAGGAGGGAAAGTCACCAGAAAAAGAAATCAGTTCTAGCAGATTTAGACATAAACTTTAGATGCTAGTCAGAGATGTGAGCTTGTGTGTGTGTGTGCACATGTGTGCATGTGGGCCTGTGCACATGTGTACTTGTGTGCTTGTGTATGTATGTGAGTTAGGAGGAGAGGGGGAGAGTGTATGCTCATTTTGTACCAAAAAGGGGTAAAAGGGCTTTTTCTGAAATTTGGCCTTTGGGCCAAAGTGCTAAATAATATAGGTCTTTCTCCTTTGGTTCCTGAATCATCAGTAGCCTTATTATTCTGTGGCCTAGAGTAGGGGAAATTGCCTGGCAAATTTTTAATAATATAGATAGGAAGGTTAAATTTATTTGACTCTCTTGGGAGGGAAGGAGTCTACACAAAACTATCTGGTCCTGTAGTTGAGATGATGCCTAGTGAGAGTAGTCAGAAGGTGATTGCATGGAGTGTAATTGAACTGATTTCTCTTCTTTGGGTGTTTCTACCATGGAAGGAGAGTGAGAGCAGGACCTTGGGCATAGACTCATATGGTAAATAGGAGCCCAGTGGGAGACTGTTGGTAGGGAGACTGATGGTGGTATAAGCTGATGATCATCAAGAAGATAGAAAGATGGGTGAATGTGTTCATCCTTTTGACATTAGTCATTCTATGAATCTTCTTCTCCTAAGTCTTGGCCACTCTGTGGTTCTAGCCATATTATCTCCTTCACTATAGCTTTTTTTCCCTCTTCGATATTATCATTGACAATAATAATGAGGAGGAAGATAATAATGGCCAACATTTATAGAGCACTTTATGAGTTACAAAGCACTTCGATAAATAATCTCGTGTTATCTCTCACATAGCCCTGGGCAGGCAAGTGCTATTATTATGCCCATTTTATAGAAGAGTAACTGAGGCAGAAGGAGGTTAAGTAATTGCCTTATAGCTAGTAAGTCAGTGAGACAGAATTTGAACTCATCCACTCTGCCACTTAGCTTTTTTTCCCTTACACTCTGTTAATGTCAGAATTCTAATATTTTGGTCTCATCAGGCCACTTTACTTAATAAAGAGTTTTATTGTATACATTGTTCATGCAAACTGCCCTATCTGTGGTAATAACTTGTTGGCTATATATTTATATATATATATATATATATATAATAACTTGTTATATATTACAATAACAAGTTAAGGAGCTCCTCTCCTTAAAATTGGTGATTTTTATAAACTAACATGGTGGTGAGGGACCAAGAAGCCAATAATAGGTCTTGGTAAAGGAGAAGCCCTCACCTACAAATTTTTGGGGCCTCCTGATTTCCTTCTATTCCTTCTCCTGAATCCTTGCCCCTTTTCTTGTCCTCTGTTCTAACACTTTCCCTTCTCTACCTTCCACATTCAACCTTCCCCCCAATTAAATCCATCCTGGAGTTTAGGTTTTCCAGTCAACTAAATTTTCCATGCTAAACATCAGAGTTATGGCTATGTAGAAGAGAGAGAACGAAGGGGAGGGAAGAGAGAAGAGAGAAAAGCTAGCTTAGTCCTAGAATCACCACACAATCTCATGTTTATATAGTGCTCTATAATTTACAAAGTGCTATCCTCTCAATAACCCAGTGATATTTCATGAGTTTCACTTCCTCCCCCAAAGTCTTTCACCACAACCCAAATGGAATTGGAGGGGCAGAATTAATTACTCTGATGATGCCAAAAAATGCCAGCTACCAATTTAGGCAGCAAGAGAAGAAGCGACCCACCTCCAATTAGTCTACACTGTTCTTGCTCTCATCTTTCTCTGCCTCCCTCCTGCTCCCCTCCCAACCTCCTCTCTCTCCCATAAATATATATATATATATATATATATATATATATATCAAGTTATATAACAAGTAATAATTTGTAGGTTAAGTGAAGTAAATAAAGAATATCATGATGTCAAAACCTGCTCTGGAGTTGCAAGCTGCAAAATTCTAATCTTCAATGAAAGGCAACCGAGGCAGAGCTCTGAGCACAATCAATTTATTAGGGAGACTGGTAGTCCCTAAGCAATTAGATCCAAGACCTTCTTTGCAGTCAAGGATGCCCCTGTTCATGGGAATGGGGCTTTTATAGCCCTTAGGAGATCACTAAAAATAAAATGAGACGATACAGTTCCATGTTTGGTCATCTTCAGAAATGATTGACTAAGGGAGAAAAGTGAGGGAGCTCTGAGGATTGGCTGCTACTTTGCAGTATTCTTGAACCTTCCACATTTCATCTGACCATCTCAATAGGAGTCATTACAGGTCATCAACCACTAATATTTGGTCATCAGTATTCTGGGGTTCAAGAATACTGTGACAAGGGACCAAGGAAGTTGTGGTTTTTCAAGCAAAGATAACTTAGGAGTAGAGAGGAAAAAGTGCTAATACAGCAAATTCCTAACACAAGTTAATATAAGTTATTATAACAGACCTAATGGTATAAATCCATCCTATAAATCAATATATGGTAGATTATTTGATTATGACTCTTATTCTTACAATATTGCCTAGCATAACTAAATCAAGCATAATTCTGTCCTATTTAACTCACTAACACAATCACTAGTACCTATTAAATCACAATGAACTAAATAAATACTGATTAAATTGAGTAAGGATATTACAATTATTTTCACAAAGAGTGGTATGGGAAGGGCAGGAAGCTATACATCTGCCCCAGGCAAACAAAAGATCATAAACAACAGTGGATTCCCATTATAGGTTATAAGACTCTTCCTGTGGGTGAGAAGGCTGTCCAAATGGTCAGTAGGACTAACCTGGGGGAGTCAGCTTGTTTCCATTGTTGTTTTAAAATATATTCACAGTGTCCTGAAGTTCATACTCATTTTTTAATCTGCAGATTCAAATTCAGATCTGTACTCTGCTCCTTTATAATCTGTGACTTTGGTCAAGTCATATCCCTTCTCTGAGTCTCCAAGGGTTAGACTAATCTTTAAGGACCCTTCTAGCCTAAGCATTATAAACTTGTGGCAAACTGAGCATTCCTTTCAGACCACAGGGCTCAGAGCTTGTTTCTTTCCATGAATAATCCTAGGCTAACGAGTAGCTAGTCCAAGCCTGAAACTTAGAATTTATAATTTTGTTCTGATTATTCCCAAGACTTTACTTCATTTTCCATTGAAATGCAACCAGTAAAAGAGAATCATCTCTTTTATTCTTTCCCATCAAAACAGGCAAAGCAGTGATTTATTCCTTTGCTAAATCTGTGCTGTATTGGTCACAAAATCATCTAACTAATAGTATGATGAATGGATCCATAAGATATTACAATAACAATAGACTGCCTTTAAAAGATTATAATCAATCACTCAGTTCACATATGTAATACAATAAAATATTCCTTTCACTTTTATTTTCCTTTTGGTGGGACTTTTATTCCTTGTTGTTTTTTCAGGGTTTTTTTTTTCCCCAGAATTCAGGCACGTGTTCTGTATAAAATGTTCATAAGGCTTGTTTTTAAAGTTAATTGCAAAACAAAATTTCCATGTGTCTTTCCTGAATTTCAAAGTTTCACATAGTTGTGTGGCATAGACTTATAGATAAAGCTTGCAAAGATACCGGTAAATACCACAGATGATTTCCCCATATGAAACCTAAGCTTAAATCAAAGTTGTTGATACAGATAGACCATGAATATGCAGTTAATTCTTATTTTAGTACATTTGATCTCAACTACTTAAAGAAACAGTTTATGGCAACTTCTATTTATTTGGACAAATAAGGATGGCAGTCTCAATTAATGAGAAGTAATAACAATAGCTAGCATTTATATGGTGTAACCTGCAAAGCACTTTACAAACAGTATTTTACTTTATCCTCACAACTCCACGAAGTAGGTGCCATTATTATCCCCATTTAACAGATGAGAAAACTTGGACTGGTAAAGGTTAAGTGACTTGCCTAGGGTCATACAGCTAGTAAGTGCCTGAGGCTGGATTTGAACTAGCTTCTTCCTGACTCCAAGTCCAACACTGTCTACTGTGCCACCTACTTCCTAAATTATAGGGCATTTAAATAAGTCTAAATCATGGGATATTTAAAAAGAAACTCAATTTTGTTTCCTCAGAGTAAACATATAACAATAAGAACTAAGTCACCAAACTACTTCCTAGAAAATAATCCCATTTTAACTCAAATCCAACAAACATTTACTATTATCTGCTATGTATATCACATTGTGCTAGTTAACAGGGACATAAAGACAAAACATTCCCTCCCACTAAGAAGCTTATTCTATTCTATTAATTTTATTGAATTAATATAATGAATAGATTCATTTAATTCATCACATGTTTATTATATCCACTAGGTGCAAGGCACTGTACTCTCACTTGCTGTGTCTAAAGAGAAGCATATTCTTTTTCATGTTCTTATGGAGCTTACAACCAAGGAGTGGAGTGAGGGTGGAGAAGAAGAGGTCATTCAATCAATACTTAGGCATTTATTAAGCACTTTCTATGTGCTATGCATTGTTCTAAAGGTTTAAGTACAGAAATTATAACAAAGCATTCCTTGCTCTCAAGGAGCTTACATTCTGTCAAGAAATCAGATGTGAATACAACTCAAGGTGTAATATCAAAGGGCAGAAAAATCTGTGTGACCTTGGACAAGTAATGTAATCTCTCTGGTCTTTGGTTTCCTCAGATGTAAAATTAGGGGATTAGAGTTGGTCATGTCTGAGGTTCCTTTTAGCTCTAAATCTATGTCCCTGAGATTCTATTGATCGAAGGGATCTGGTGAGCATGATTTTGAAAAAACAATGGACTTGGAGTCAGAATACCTAGGTTCAGGTAGCAAGATCTGTCATTCAACAGCAGTAGATTTTTCACTTATTAGATATCTGTCATTAGCAATATCAGTTTAGGTTTCTGGGGCTCAGTTTCCTCATCTGTAAAATAGATTGGATTATATGATCTCCAAGGTTCTTCCCAACAATAATACTTTGTGATTCTGTGAAGAAAGTGGCATTTGAACCAGGTCTTCAAAGATGACTAGGAATTAGTTAGAAGACACATCTTGAGGGTAAAGGCATTCCAGGCAGAGAGACTAGTATGGAGGCAAAAATCTAGAGAATATGATTGGGGAATGATACATAGGAAAGGCATCAATAAGCTGGAGAACATCCAGAGAAGGGCAAACAGATCTTTGGGATCACAACATATGAAGTATGGTTGAAGAAAGTAGGGAATTTTAACCTGGAGAAGAAAAGAGGAGGGCATACATTACAGCTATGCTACAATATTTGAAGAATGATCACATTAAAAGGATTTATTTTTTTACTGGTTGACCAAAGAAGGCAGTAATAGGAATAATGTGTAGAAATTGCAAAGATAGATTTAGGCAGAAATGTGCTGGCAAATGTTTAACAACTGGCTCTGTGTGTGTGTTGGGGGGGGGGGGGTAAAACAAGCCTATGCACTGACTCATGTTTAAATTTGATCTGCATTATTAAGATTTTTCCCATCACTTCCTTAAGTATAGACAATCAAAAAAAATTATAAATCTGCAAGCCCTGATTTGTAGCACTTGCTGATTTCAGAAAAATTTAACTATCCTCTCCAGAGCTTGCTCACGCTGATTCCAACACAACCCCAGATTTAGGCAGGATGAAAGGGAAAAGAAATCCTAACAATTTGAGTCATTTAAAAGTGGAATGAGCTGCCTTGGGGCTTGTTCATTCCTCACTAAAGATTTTTAAGCAAAGGTTGGTCAGCTTCTTTTGTTGAAGAGGTACTTCCTTCTGTAAAGGCAAGTCCAGTATTTCAAGCCATGGAGGTGACAGTCCCACTGTATTGTTCCTTGGTCAAGCCACATCTGGAGTACTGTGATCATTTCTGGGCTTTCAATTTTAAGGAGGACATTGAGAAGCTCAAGAGCACCCAGAAGAGGGTAACCAGGTTAGAAAGGCCCTAAAAACCATTAAATGTAAGGATTGGATAAAAAACTGCAGATATTTATTTAGCTTTGAGACAAGAATATGAAAAGGGAATATATCAGCTATGTTTAAATGTGTTTGAATGATTCTCATGAAGTAATGAAGAAGGAATAAATATAATTCTTTCTGGCCCCAAAAAGCAGAGCTAGGAAGAATGGCTGGAAGTTGCAAAGAGACAAATTTAGGTTTAATATAATAAAAAAATTGTCTAATAAATGGAGTCATCAGAATGAGGGATGGACTGCTTCTAGAGGTACTGAGTTTTCTCTACTGGTGCTCATCCAGCAAAGGCTGCTAAGGAAACTT
Organism: Petaurus breviceps papuanus; assembly: GCF_028583685.1. NCBI lineage: Eukaryota > Metazoa > Chordata > Mammalia > Diprotodontia > Petauridae > Petaurus > Petaurus breviceps. The sequence continues at coordinate 33,746,964 of NW_027186523.1, forward strand.
TTATTCGTTTATTCATGTAGGTTGCAGTAGAGGTCCCTGACTCTCCTTCTAATTTGGGGATTTTGTAATTCTGCTACTGGACAGTGTACCAGTGCCAAAGGAGACACAGTGGCACATAAAACAGATGAGAGATTGTTTGTGTTGCTGTGTGATGGGCTTTGGCCAGCACCTGTTGCAACTTGGATTAAGATACAGACTCCAAAGGCAATATGTGTTGTAAGAATCAAAGTAGGAACAAGTAAGGAAATATAATAGATAAGGAAAAATAACAAAGTTGTAAAAGGTAAAATAGTCATGGATCAGATCGTGTAGACCCTTTTTTGAATCGATTCTTTTGACTGCTGAAACAACCCCCAGATGATGGCAGCATCTAGCATTTGAGGTTAAAGAAACAGGTAGAGGGGCTGGTTATTCCTCTTCTGAACTAAGGAAGCCCCCATCTTATATTGGCTATTGTAAGATTGGGACCAGGGATGAGCCTGAGTGAACAGAGGAGTCCATCTACTGTCTGTAACTGTTACTGGGCCCAATAATGCATCCTTGCCTTGTGTTTGGCCACTTCGCTTTAATGGTAAATACTTTACTTTGGCAGTAGACAAATTTTATTTTAGACATAAGTATTTTTAACATTTCATTTACTTAGCCTGGGTCAGTTATTCATGCCATCTGAATACCTGGGTGTAGAGCAGCATCCTGACCTGCCTAGCACAGTAGGGCAAAGACATTTGACCTCGATTCAGTAAAGAATAAGGAATCTTTTAAGATTTTTGAGTAATGGGTTGAAGTGACCCAATCTATCCTTTGGCAACATTTATCTGGCATCAATGTGTAAGATAGATTAGAGGGCAGGAGCAGGGAGATCAATTTTAAGGCTATAGCAAAAGTCCAAGTAACAAGTAATAAATGCCAGAAGTAAGAGTAGAAGCAATTTGGATTCAAACACTTGTTAAGCTTGTAGTATGTACAAGGCACTTTGCTTGGTACTACAGATGCAAAGGGGAAAATGACATTTCTGTCCTCAAGAAGCTTACAATTTAAAAAGAAGAGTCTTAACATGTGCATAAATATGATGCCAAGGAGAACATGAGAGTGAATAGCAGCAGATGAATGTGAGAGAGACATGGTATAGGTCACGGAAACAGCAGAACTTATGGACTGAATTAGAGCATAAGGGAAGAACCCAAACTGTGTGGATAAATATGCATGTTATGTTTATATTTAGTAGGGCTAGACTTTTGGAGTTATAATTTTAGAATATAAATAGACTTCTAAATGGATTGAAAAGTTCACTCTCAATTTGGTGGGTGCCCTTTATTTGTTTAGTGGGGCATCTTGGTCAGATGAGACAGGGCTGGATAGAGATGTCCCAATTGTCTATTTTTAAAGGCAGCAAAAGTCCTTCTACAGCTAATAGGGCAACTAATTCTACAAACCTCTTGGCTACTCCAACTGCAGCATTTCATGAGCTCAATTATATTAATTTGACTTTGACTTTAGACGCTGACAAGTATCCTTTACATATCTTAGGCTCTTTCCTCAATACTTGCTTGGAACTAAGAACTTTTCTTTACTTTGTCCTGCTGTCTAACTTGAGGTAACTGACTCAACCTGCCCAACCACCCAACCAGCTTGACCGTAGTGCTTTATCCCTTGTATGCCGGCCTTGAGATGTTAACATTCTTGTCAATGAGCACTACTGGACAAAAATCCAGGTTAATAATGGGCAGCAAAGATGCTATTATATCATAGTATCAGGAAGCAAATTAAGTAGCTCATTGTTGAGATTTTAGAAAGAAAAGATGTTATATATGTTTTTCAGGGGTCATCCTCATCATATTAACTTTTTCATTCCATTATTGAATATTTTCTAGCCAAATCAATTCTAAAGTTAATCCCTCATTCTTTGAGACATCTTCAAAATGTCATAAATACATCAAAACATATTTGGTTAATCTAAACACAATTTGTTTTTCCACATGTGTCTGCCTTCTAAGGGTGAAACTCTGGTACAAAGTCTGGTCATCAAGAAAATGGATGAGGAATTAATAGAAGCAGGAGAACAATTTGGCTCACCATTCAGTGGCCTTTCATGCTAAGCATCTCTGTGCCAGTTGCTATCTATCTATTTTTTTTCAACACAAGCTAATTGATAAATAGGTTTCTGTTTTGTTTTGCTTCCAGGGAGAGATACTGTGGTTAAGTTTCCATTATTAAACCTCAAGGACACAGAATCAATGGTCTTCAGTGTAATGCCAGTGTAAGTGTTTTTATACAAAGGTATCTCTAAATCAGGTCAGCCAAGTTTGACTTTGGTCAAAAGAAAGAACTAAATTGGTAATTTTAGCTTACTCTCTAATAGATGCGGTAATGCTTAGATTTATAAATTCTCTGAAAAATGCTGAAAATTCTTTAAAATCAAGTCAGTCATAAAGGATTTTTTAATTTAAAAAATTTGTAATATGGGGAAGGCTTTAAGGATTAAAAAAAAAAAGACAGGAAACACCTGTCTCTCTATATTGGGTCAGTGGTGGCTGAGAGGTCAGCAACAGAGAAGCTTGTAACTGGGGAGAAGTCTGAGTGGCAGAAGAGATGACCATAGTGGTATGTGAGATGAGAGTGGCAATTGGTTGGAATAGAGGCTTTGGCAAAGGCAGTGGAAAGTTGAGGATGGCATTGGTTGAAGGGAAACTAATGACAGAAGAAGCCGTATTAAAGGGAGCCAAGAATTGTTAACAGAAACCCACTGTTTCAAAGGTTTCTCAAGAATAGGGTACAGTTTAGGGGAAATTCTTTTCATAGAATTTAGATCTAGAAAACAACTTAGACCAAGCCCTTCATTTTACAGGTGGGGAAACTGATTCTCAGAGAGGCAATAGAAAGCAGCACAGTTTAGATGTCAACCTAGTTCCTCTGAGTCCAAATCCATTGCTCTTCATACTACACCAAAACCTCCTTGGTGAATTAATTATAATAACAGTAACAACAACAATAATTATAATAAATAGTTAATAATAATAGATAACATTTCTATGGTGCTTCCTATGTACCAGGCACCGTGCTAAGCACTTTACAAACATCTCATTTGATCCTCACAATAACCCTGAGAGGTCAGGGCTATTATTGCCCCCATTTTAAGTTGAGTCGTTTAGTAGATTTATTAGGATACTAGAATGCAAAGAGATAACTTCTAAACATTTACTTAGCAGGTACAGTTTCCAGTGCTGAATTAAGTTCCTGTTTGTCTTAGACTTGACGGAAAACAAGTGCTTTCAATGTACACCAACAATGTCTTTTGTGTCAGACAAAATCAAAGCTACATGAAAGTCCAGGTATTTTGATAATCTTGCTTAATAATGCACCCACTTTTGAAAAGGGATGGGATCAAAGTAGAGAATAGAATAAGTGGGAGGTAGGATAGGAGGGAAGGAAATATAATCAGTCTTTTACAATATATCTACTATGTTATTGTTTTGCATTAGCTACACATGTACAACCTATACTGAACTGCTTATCTTCCCAGTAAGGGTGGGTGACAAGGGAGGAAGGGAATGAACCTGGAATTCAAACTTTTAAAATCAAATGTTTAAATATATATAATATATAAATATATATTATAATATACTATTATTAATACTATTTTACATGTAATTGGGAAATAAGATATACAGGCACTTGGGCATAGAGATCCACCATGCCCTACTGGAAAAGTCAAAAGGGGTATGGGAGAAAATATGGGAGAGAGCAGATTGGAAGAGGGGATATCCTGTGGGACTGCTATTTTGGGGCGGTGGGTAAAGGAAAAATGGGGAGAAAATTTGTAACTCAAAATCTGGCGGAAATGAATGATGTAAATCAGAAGTTAATAAAGCATTTGAAAAAAAATCTTGCTTAATAATAATGATAACATATATATATATATATCACATTGAGGTTTTGAGGTTTTTGAAGCTATTGATGTATATTATCTTATTGGAGCCTCACAACCACCTTGTGAAGTATTAAGTTAATTAAATATAAATTAAGTATTAAAGTGAATATTGCCCCCCCCCCTTATTAACTGATGGAGAGTTAATATGTTGTAAGGGGATAGAAAGCTGGTTTTGGACTCAATTCTCTTATCTGACACCCATTGACTGTGTGACCGTGGGCAAGTCACTTCACTTTTCAGTGTCCTGGGCAACACTTTAAGCCTACAATTTGTAGATTAAGTGTCAGCTATACTTGGTAGAGGGAAATCAACATGGTTAAATGGTAGATCCAACCCTCAACAATTCATATTTGAGGAAACTGCCTTGAGAGGTTAAGTGAGTTATTCATGGTGACATAACTCTTCAGCTTCAGAGACAGGGTTCAAAGCTACACAACTTTCATGGACTCAATTTTATTAACCCTTTGACTTCAGCCCCTGACAAGTCTCCTTTAAATATACCAGACATTCTCCTTAGAACTAAGAGCTTTTCTTTACTTTGTCCTACTATCTGACTTTAGGGTAACTGACTCAACTTGCCTGACCACCCCCAACCAGTTTGATCATAGTGCTTTATCCCTTGTGTGTTGGACTTGAGACTTTGTTAATTTTGTTTAACTAGCACTACTGGACAAGAATACAGGTTCAATAATGGGCAGCGAATATGTTATATTATTGTATCAGGAAGCATATTAAATAGTTCATTGTTACGAATTTAAAAAGAAAGGATGTGCCACACAGTTTTCTTTTGATTCCTTAGTCATAACCATTTATCATAAAAGAAAATTAGTCAAACAGTATGTTGGAGTCACTAAGCTGTACTGATTATTTCTCAGGATTCTGTGATCTCCTAGGTGTTTGTGTTGATTTGTTTTGGCATTAGTTTAGATTTCAGAGTTGATCTTTACAGGAAGGACCTGTGCTGTTAGCAGCTCAAATTAGTCATACTTATCTCTCAAGAGATTTAAAGGACTTTTCCAAGTAATAATAATAATTAAAACTTTTAAAATCTGCACAAGATACATATGTCACAATAATCCAGTTTTATGGTACCCTAACACTGAAAATGGGTAAACAACATTCTCAAAGCTAAATCTCAATTCAGTAGAAAAATCTCGAGGAGAATAAGATGCCCCCATTATGAACTCTTTTTTGGCAGGGAATTGGGGACTGGGCAGGAAGGGAGAGAAAAAGCAAATGGCTAGAAGGTGTGTCAGGGAGGAATGACCTTAAATTCCTAGAGGTATCTCAAAGTAGAATGGTCCACCCCAGAGGATAGGGGGTTCTTCCTTATCAGATTTTCAGGGAAAGAGTAGAGGGCTACTTTGCAGAGGAGATCCTTATTCAGGTATGGGTTGACTGATGAGGTCCTTTTAACTCATTCCATGATTGTGGAATCCTGCAGTAATGGATTTTTCCACTTCATTATTGAGCTGCTGAGGATGCTGGAGCATGCCAACTGGCCTCAAAATCACTCCTCTGCAAAATAGTGCTGATGCAGGGGGAAAAATAGAACTACCATTCTCAGGATCCTGACAATCATTCCAAACTGGTCATAGAGGGCACTGAGAATCAAGTAGCACTTTATTAAGAGAAAAATCATCACATCACTATTAGAATTGACCAATTTTCCTCTTCATAAGCTAATTTCTTGAAAGATTCAACTAAAGCAAGACACTTAAATGAATATACTTGTCACTTCCAGAGGGATGTATCTAGATCCATGTGACTAAACGTTAACTAGACAGTATTAGTATAAAACTAGAAAATTGATTTAGGGGCTCCAGGGAGGGAGGTAGAACTTAATCTAAATAGATTTTATTATACTCATTAATATTTTTAAATCTTTGGGATGCAATTCTCAAGTGAAAATAAAATCTTTCATTTTATGTTATCTGAGGACAATTTCACTGGGAATAAGATACTTCCCTGCAGGCTTAGTGATCTGATCAAGAGAACTTTAAAGTGAAAATGGAAGGGGTAGGAGAACAATACTCAAAAGAACAAATAAGTTAGACAACATGGAGAGAAACAGGTAAGAAAGAGAGAGAAGAACCACAGTGGAAATTTCCAGTAGTTTTCAGGAGAAAATAACTAAGAAAAAGACAGAAAAAAATATTCAAGCCCTTTGACATCTGTTCACCAATGCACAAAGTCTGCATAATAAACAATGAGAGTTAGACTTTAAGAGAGCAGATTCCAAAAAGTTCTGATTAAAGTCAGATTTGATCCCATGACCAGAGGCTCTAAAAAATAAGTTAGCTTAGGGGCATCCAGGTGGCTTAGTGAGTAAGAGCACCGGCTCCAGTGTCAGGATGACCTGGGGATGAAATCTGGGCTGAGATACTTAGTACCACACCCAGAAATAACTGTCTGTGTAACCTTGAGCAAGTTACTTAACCCCCGATTGCTTAAATAAATAAATAAGTTAGCTTAAAACAGATAGGAAGCTCTCAAGAATTAAATTTTGAAGGAAAAACATAAATAAGCTTGATGAGGAAGAAAAGGGAGATGCATGAAAAGAAACCAGAATGATGGAACAGAGAGCCTTCAGAGGAGCTTAGACTTTAAATGGATGTGTACAACAAATGGAAGTCAGGGCAGTTAACAGAAAATCAATCAATGAGCAATCATTAAATAATTACTACATGCCAAGCACTATGATAGGCAATGAGGAGAAGTACAAAATAGTTGCAAAGTCTTTTAAGAGAATCAGGAAGAGTCAGGGTGAGAGATCTTTTTGGATGTGGCCAATGAGCCATTTGTTTTGATATACTATGCATATTTCTTTTTTTTTTTTGGAGTGCAACTGGGGTTAAGTGACTTGCCCAAAGTCACATGGCTAGTAAGCGTGTCAAGTGTATGAGGCCGGAATTGAACTCAGGTCCCCCTGACTCCAGGACCAATGCTCTATTCACTGAGCCACCTCGCCACCTCAACTATGCATATTTCTTATAAAAGTTTCCCCCACCACCACCCCCAGGCTGGCAGGGGTGTGAGAAAAAATAAAAATTTATTAATTACAAAATTAGATTAAGTTTTTTAAAAAGAGAGAATCTGGGAGATTAAAGCCTATCTCAGACTACCCACCATCAAGGACTAACTTCCTGACTCAACATTACTTCTTCTGGACTAAAAGAGAATGGCTCATTCTGACCCATTTCAAGCTTACTCTGGTTAACAGAACCCTAAACCATCACAGGCTGATTGATTCCCTTTGTGATTTGATAAGGCTGGATCACACCATGATGGGGACCTTATAACCCAAAGACTAACTAGATAGAGCAAGTTCCTGCCCTGGGGTCCTTATTCTGCCCAGGAGTTGATACCAATCCTCTAGGCACCAAATACTACAGAAGGAAATCTTAGGTTGATAAATTAACTCACACACTGCGTTGGGTATAGATGGTATCTCACTGTGTATAGTGTATAGATTGCTAGCCTTGGAGTTAGGAAGACATCAGTTCAAGTGTCATCTTTGGTACAGTCTGTTTGTGTGCTTCTGGGGAAGCTTCTGAGGCTCTAGGGAGTTCACTAAGATTATAAGTTGTAGAGAAGATACCAACCTAAAATGGTAAAGGAGTGCCTCGGTGGGTGCTCCCTTAACTGATGCCATCAGAAGTGCAGTCCCTATCTTTTGCCTAACCATTGCCAGTAGGTGAATTCTCCTGGCTCAAGAATCCCATCTGGGTCTACCAAATGCTTCAATCTGTTGCTTACCCTGACTTCTCCAAAACTAAATTGGTCTGGCTGATCATCACTAGGATCAGCCTGTGTCCCTACACTGGCTTAAATCATTCTGTTCCTCTTGAGACATCTTTGGGGTTGGCAAAGAGAATGGAAACAAGTGTCCCAAGTAGCTGACTAGTTGATTAAAAACTATAATAGAGGAATGAGGAAAAGCAAAAAACACATGCTATTTGGAGTAGATGGTATCATGTTAACAAATGATAGAGCACAAAAATCACTCAGCTCCATTTTTGCATAGTTTTTTCCAATAATAAGAGTAAACTTTAAACAAGAGAGACTAATGAACAATAGGTAAGAGGGAACTGGAACCCAAGATAAATGAGATGGCCCAGTACCTACAGGCCCCCAATGAGTTTGAGTCAGTAGATGAAATAAATTATCAGAATTGTTACCTCAAATTCTGACAAGGTGGGGGGAGGGGGAATTCAATTGGAGGGGGAGCTCATCTGAAGCATAGGAAGGCCTTGGTATCCCAACTTAGGACATGACTATATTATTGCTGATCCTAGGGTTTGCTGTTGTTGTTCAGTTGTTTTTCATTCATATCTAACTCTTTGTGACTCCATTTGGTACCCTCTGTGAAAGACATGGCATTGGTCCAAGGTCCATTGGTGACATGGTTGCCATGCTGAGAAAGGGGACATTCCATTCCAAACAGAGTTCATTCCACATTCCCTAACCTTCTAAATCCCCTCCTCCCAGAAGAAAGGTGAGGGAAAAGTGATAAGCAGGGACCATGACAGTAAAGGAATACAGGTCCCAGGAAAAAGGCACATGGAGGTGATGGGACCCTGGGCATGGCAGTGCAAAGTCAGGGAAGGGATTTGAAGGAGTCACACTGTATGGCATGGTTTATACAGGATAACAAGATGAAGGGTTGTCAGATTAGAGGACCAATGGGGGAAAGAAATGTGTCCCTAGATATTGGCACCCTGAATCAAAGTCTGGTGTCATTTTGAGTCTATGAATGCTGAAAGACTTCATGATTGTGACTACTAAGTTAGAGGCAGTGATCTTTGGAGAAGCACAAAAATGAGAAGAGCTACAGATGGACCACAGAAGATGGACCAAAGACATCCTGCTTTTCAAAGAGGGAGAGAAAGTAGATGCTATGAAAAGCTAATACAGATTGTTAGGGTTTTATCAATATTGGGGATGTATTTGGAAATACATAAATGAAAATGTTGTTTACTATACAATAAAAGGTCTGTTCCTAAAGAGTTTAGTAAGAAATTTCTCTGCATAAGGCTTGAGGGGTTAGATCCAAAATTACATTGTGGTTTAAAATGTGACATATAATGACAGCATGAATTGTTAGCAAGGGAAAGGATTATCAATAATTAGCCATTAATAAAGATGATAGAGTTAACAGTGAAAAAACCAACAGCAATAACATATTGCAAACTAAAGTATTAATTTACACACTATCTGTAAAGAGGCGGTAAACATTTACTTCCTGCCAAGTTTGTTTACCACCTCTTCCTGGTTTTGTCGGGGAAAGGAGGAAGGCATCTGGGGAAATGGTAAAAACAAAACAATGTTTAATTAGTTTTAAAATATTTTGAATGAAAACATTCAAATAAAATTTCATCTTCAGCCTTTTTTTTTTAAAGCAAAAACAGCTATACCCAAAAGATTTAATGTTGTTTGCATTCTCACAGTGTTGCAATGAGGCATGGTAGGCTTGAGGGAAAGAATGAAACCATTTTAAAAAGTAAAAACTAGAGTTGATTTCCAGGGATTAGATCCTAGATAAGATCAGTTCAGATTTTAGAGCAATTGTATAATATAGCAATATAACATTCCCTATGATCATGTATCTTCTGGAGGCTCTTTATAAAGCAGACTCTCCAGCCGAATCAATCAAATGCATCTGTTAAAAAAAGGACAAGAAACATACAAACTCTCATTTGAAGGACATGGTACCCTTTATTCAATAATATCTTCCCTCAAGTTTGCCACATCATCATGCCTTCTTCCTACCTTACCTGAAATGCACTTCTTCAGATTTATATTTATATATTATCCTCTGCCCCCTGCCCCACATCCCTACAAAGTTGCAGTTAAATGTCTGTGAGTTGTTTTACCCTCTAACCCTCTTTGTTGTTGTTCAGTCATTTTTCAGTTGTGTCTGACTCTTTGTGACCCCATTTGGGGTTTCCTTGGAAGAGATGTTGGAGTGGTTTGCCATTTCCTGCTCTAGCTGATTCTACAGACGAAGCAACTGAGACAAACAGGGTTAAGTGACTTGCCCAGGGTCACATAGCCAATAAGTGTCTGAGGCCAGATTTGAACTCAGGAAAAGGAATCTTCCTGACTCTAGGCCTGGTGCTCTGTGCACTTTGGCACCACCTAGCTGCCCCATCAACTCATCTAACCCTCTACCTGTAGCAGATTAGGAGAGATCAACTGAATGGAGGTTAAAGGAGAATAGAGACCAGGAACAAGCCCTGGATGGCAGAGGATGGCACATGGTGTCTGACCTTGAGACAACAGGCCAAAGTGGGAGGGAAAGGGAAGCAAAGAAAGGAAGGGTATTGCTGGATTTGAATTAAGGGCTTCCTGACTCTGGACTTCTATTGATTCTGCCACCAAAGTGATGGTATACTTGGGATGGGCAGAAAAAAATAAAGGAACAAATTAGGGAAGAATATCAGCGAAAAACTTACAGATTTAGTCTCAGACACCTCACTAGCTATGTGACCTCGGACAATTCATTTAGCCTCTGTTTCCCTCAATTTCCTCGCCTATAAAATGGGGGTAATAATCACACCTGCCTTCCAGGTTTGTGAGAATCAAATGAGGTAATATTTGCAAAGGGCTTAGCATAGTGTATGGCACACAGCAGATGGTGCATAAGTGCTAGCTATCATCCATCACAGTCCTCCTCCTCCCTGACTCCAGGCCCAGCATCTATCCACAATGCCCCTCTTTAATCTGCTGATACAACCACTAGGATTTCATCCTAAAAATAATAGTAAAAGAAAAAAATCAATTTATCCATAACATAGAGAAGTATGCATAGCACTTTAATTTGTAATAGTGGAAAAACTGGAAATAGTTTGTATGTCCAATTCATTTTGCAAAAGCAGGTCGGTTACAGCAGGGAAAGAGCAAGCTTTGGAGTCTGATTGCCGCCATGGCTCATATCCTGTCTCTCCCCTTCATTGCTTCTGTCGCCTTGGGCAGCTGGCTTCACCTCTGCAAAATGAAGGGGCTGAGCTAGATGACCTTGAAGGTCAATATCCACGATTATATGATTATAATAGTATGATGTTGCCCCACAAATAGGAAGACTCGAAAGGAATACGGAAGGGCTTACAAAGAAAGTACAATTAAAACCATGTTGCACATTGACTGTAACAATGTACAAGTGCAACAGCGACATCATGTAAGTGTACAGAAAGAAAAGCAGAGCAAGATAGAAATAAGCCATTTTGGAACTGAGTTCCTTAAAATATTTTTTTAGTTCTGTAGACATTTTAGATTTTTTCCTTGAGGTATTGTTTATAAAAATAACTTAATAATAAAAGCAATAGTGGCTTTTTAAATTAGGGGTTTGGGCAAGGTTAGGTAGATAACTACATAAAAAGAAGGCAAGAGGCAAAGAAAAAAATAATTCATTTTTCACTCATCCTGCCAGTGCTCAGGGGTTGAAAGTTAATTAAGGAGAAGAAGGGGGGGGAGGAAACAGAGGGTCAAAAGTAGAAGATATTAGAAATTTTTAAAAGGAGAACAGCAGCAGAAAAAAGATTTGGCTAGTGCTGGTACTGGTAATGACTTAATAAGTATAATAATAGGAAAGGGATGGCTGCAAGTGTGTGATTTTTAAAGAATGATTGATTTAGACCATTCAAAAGAAAAGGGAAACTTGGCAGAAATTATTTGAGGCTGGGCATAGTGGATAGAGTGCTGAGTTTGAAGTCAGGAAAAGCTAGGTTCAAGTCCCATCTCTGGGACATTCTGTCTGTTTAACTATGGGCAAATCACTTGGCTTTTCCATGCTAATAACTCTGGAAAATGATAAATTGCAGAGAAGGCTCTGAGCTGCATCAGTAAAGGGCATTTCCTTAACCATGAGAGAAATGATCATTTATTTCTTATATTAATAACCAATTATTAAATTAGGTTTAAAGGATTTTCTACTTCTTTATCCAGAAATCAATCAGCATGGGAAATCTTGATCAAAGACTTACCCAGGCTAAGATCTAATCAAAAACAGTAAAAGAAATTCTAAGTTTAGACAAATGAGTGGATTTCTGCTCAGACAGGTCTGGGAAAATGTGGATTCACCCTTTTATTAGACAGATGATATGGAAATTGATAAGTCTCTGACCAAAATTTGAGTGCTCAGGTCAGTACCTCAAAACCCTCATTGTAACATAACCTGTCTTTCATTATAATATTCATTCTCTCATGAATTATTAACCAATCAGAATTGATTACTACCCTCAGGAACACCCACTCTTCCATGGTGAGTCGACCACCATGATTTGTCTTTGATATCTGAGAGTGCCATTAACCTCTTTTATTACTAAAATGCTAATATTATTAATAAAATGGTTAATTACCCAGAAACTATGTCTCTCAAAACTTCTTTAAACATCACAACTAGAAGTTCCCAAAGTAACCCTTTTCTAAGAACCTGATGGACTCATTAGAGCAAATGATATCATAATAGCCTATTTTCCTTTTCTTGGGCAAGAACCTTATTTTCCTTCTTTTGAAGGGTTACTTAGTTACTGAAATTGATTTGAAAATAGCCAAAGCTGAGAGGTTATGGATGGGCAGAGAGATGATTACTTGGTATCTCAAAACTAGTGGGCCATAGACATAAAAAGAATGAATTCCAGGAGGTAGTCCTATCTTAAATGGTATTAGATGCTAATGCCAGGAAATGTTTAAAGCTCTTTTTTGTGAGGTGTAGCAGAAAGAGCACTGGATTTGAATTAAAAGGACCTGATTTCAGGGAAGCCAGGTAGCACAGCGTGTAAGATCACCGGCCCCAGAGTCAGGATGACCTGGGATTGAATCCGGCCTCTGATACTTAGCTCCACACCCAGAAATAACTGGCCATGTAACCTTGAGCAAGTTACTCAACCCCAATTGCTTTAAAAAAAAAAAAAGGACCTGATTTCTTATCCTGGTTTTGCATCTGTGTGACCTTGGGAAAGTTACTTAACTTTTCCGGGCTTATTTCCTCACCTCTCAAAGGAAGGGGATAACTAGTGCCACTTCCTCTTGAAACCCTACTTCTTTCATACTTTGATTTGATTGGTTTCTTTAATCCTATTTTTTTAAATTTCTCACTGTCCCACCACTACCTCCCATTTAAAAGAAAAAAAAGAAAACTCCTATAACAAATATACATAATCAACCAAAATAAGTCCCACATTATCCATGTGTGATTTGTTTTAGAGTCTTAGTAAAAAAGAAACAAATAAACCCTGATGGTGACTTTAAAAGCTTAAAATTATAGATAGAGGCGGTGGAGCCAAGATGTCAAAGTAAAATAGGGACTTGCTTGAGCTATCCCCGAAAACCCTCCAAATACCTATAAAAAATGACTCTAAACAAATTCTAGAGCTATATAACCCAAAAAATGACAGAGTGAAACAAATCTCCAGTCCAAGACAACCTGGAAGGCCAGCAGGAAGGGTTTATCACATCAGGTTGGGAGCAGAACATAGTCCAGTGTGGGTCACTGGCACAGACAGGGCTGGACCTGGCCACAGGGGACTGAATCTCCGGCAGCTGTGGCAGTTTCCAGACTTCTCAACCCACAAATGCCAAAGACAGTATAGAAGGCCAGTAGGGAAACTCTGTGGGACCTAGAATGAAAGAGGAATTTGGTTCAGCCCCAATCCCAGGGTGGTGGAGGTGGCAGCTGCAGCAGCAGCAGCTGTGGCTACTTCCAGAGCTCTGGGCCCACAGATTATAGGGGATGGAGTGACTGATCAGAGGGGGGTTGCAGGGATCTCTTTGCTGGCACTGAGGCAGGATTCTCTTGCTTTGTCCTGCTTGCTTCTGGGTCACAGTCCTGGGGTGAGGAGGAGTGCTGGCATGATGGAGCTTGTGGCAGCAGTGAAATGGAATCATCCTCACTGTTCCAAGGCAGAACAGAGTGCTTGGGATCACTCACAGAGTAGAGTGCAGGCCAAGAGAGAAATAAACACCTCTCCTTTGAACATAACACTGTGGAAGAATGGAAAATTTACAAGTTCCAAGAAGTATTTCTGAAAACATCTATACAAAATCCCTGAAGCCTGGAATAGTACACCCATACCCACACCCACTGGAAGCAGAGTCCTACCTTGACAAAGAGTTAGAAAGTGAAGTATTTGGCTAGGAAGATGAGCAGACAGCATAAAAAGCTCAGACTATAGAATCTTACTTTGGTGACAAAGAAGATCAAAACATATAACCAGAAGAGGACAGCAAAGTCATAGATCCTACATCAAAAGCCTCTAAGAAAAATATGAATTGGTTGCAGGCCATGGAAGAGCTCAAAAAGAATTTTGAAAACCAAGTAAGAGAAGTAGAGGGAAAATTGGGAAGAGAAATGAGAGTGATGCAAGAAAACCATGAAAAACAAGTTAAAAGTTTGCTAAAAGAAATCCCCCAAAATACTGAAGAAAATAACACCTTAAAAATAGACTAACCCAAATGGCAAAAGAGGTTCAAAAGTCACTGAGGAGAAGAATGCCTTAAAAAGTAGAATTGTCCAAATGGAAAAGAAAGTCCAAAAGCTCACAGAAGAAAAGAATTCCTTAAAAATTAGAATGGAACAAATGGAAGTTAATGACTTTATGAGAAATCAAGAAAGTAAAAAACAGAGCCAAAAGAATGAAAAAGTAGAAGACAATGTGAAATATCTCATTGGAAAAACCACTGACCTGGAAAATAGATCCAGGAGAGAGAACTTAAAAATTATTGCACTACCTGAAAGTCATGGTCAAAAAAAAGAACCTAGACACTATCTTTCAAGAAATTATCAAGGAAAACTGCCCTGATATTCTAGAAAAAGAGAGTAAAATAGAAATTGAAAGAATCCACTGATCACCTCTTGAAAGACATACCAAAAGGCAAACTCCTAGGTATATTGTAGCCAAATTTCGGAGTTCCCAGATCAAGGAGAAAGTATTGCAAGCAGTCAGAAAGAAACAATTCGAGTATTGTGGAAATACAATCAGGATAATGCAGGATCTAACAGCTTCTACATTGAGGGATCTGAGGACTTGGAATATGATATTCTGGAGGTCAGAGGAGCTAGAATTAAAACCAAGAATCACCTACCCAGCAAAACTGAGTATAATACTTCAGGGGAAAAAATTAATATTCAATGAAATAGAGGACTTTCAAGTATTCTTGATGAAAATACCAGAGCTGAATAGTAAATTTGACTTTTAAATATAAGAATAAAGAGAAGCATGAAAAGGTAAACAGAAAAGAGAAGTCATAAGGGACTTGTTGAAGTTGAACTGTTTACATTCCTACATGGAAAGATGATATTTATAATTCATGAGACCTTTCTCAGTATTAGTGTAGTTGGAGTAAATAGACAGACAGACAGACAGACAGACAGACAGACAGACAGACAGACAGACAGA
>NW_027186523.1:33762300-33763290 GCF_028583685.1 Petaurus breviceps papuanus
AGACAGACAGACAGACAGACAGACAGACAGACAGACAGACAGACAGATAGATAGATAGATAGATAGATAGATAGATAGATAGATAGATAGATAGATAGATAGATAGATAGATAAATGGTACAGGGTAAGTTGAACATGAAGGAATGATATCTAAAAAATAACATTAATGGGTGAAAGAAGAATATATTTGGAGGATAAAGGAAGAGATAGAATGGGGTAAATTATCTCACATAAAAGAGGCAAGAAAAAGGTTCACAATGGAGGGGAAGAAGAGGGAGGTGAGAGAGAATGAGTGAACTTTATTCTCATAGGATTTGGTTTAAGAATGGAATAATATATACACTCAATTGGGTATCTTACCCTACAGGAAAGTAAGGGGGAAGTGGGTGGGGGATGATAGAAGGGGGGGCAGATTAGGGTAGAGGGTAGTCAGAATCAAACACTTTTGAAAAGGGACAAGGTCAAACAAGAAAACAGAATAAGTGGGGGGAAGGATAGCATGGCGGGAAATATAGTTAGTCTTTCACAACATGACTATTTTGGAAGTGTTTTGCATGACTACACAAATATAACCTTTATTGAATTGCTTGCCTTCTTAAGGAAGGTGGGTGGGGAGGGAAGAAGGGAGAGAATTTGAAGCTCAAAGTTTTAAAAACATATGTTGAAAATTGCTTTTACGTAAAACTGGGAAATAAGATATACAGGCAATGGAGTTTAGAAATCTATCTTGCTCAACAAGAAAGTAAGGACAAAGCGGGCAATGGGAGGTGGGAGATAGAAGGGAAGACAGACTTGGGGGAAGGAGTAATCAGAATGCATGCCATCTGGGGGTGGGGGATGAAAGATGGGAAAAAATTTGGAACTCAGAATCTCGTGGAAATGAATGTTGAAAACTAAAAATAAAGAAATTAATAAAACAAAAAAAGAAATAGAAAAAGGAAATGATAGATAGATAGATAGATAGATAGATAGATAGATAGATAGATAGAT
>NW_027186523.1:33763300-33875073 GCF_028583685.1 Petaurus breviceps papuanus
GATAGATAGATAGATAGATAGATAGATAGATAGATAGATAGATAGATAGATAGATAGATAGATAGACAGACAGACAAACTCAGTATGTAATTCTGCCTTGATAAGTAAAAGTTTCAGGCTTCACACATCCACTGATCTGGATGATAGATCAGTCCAAGTGACTTACTAGTGATTCACCTTATAATTGTGGCCAATTAATACATTGTAATAAACACCATGAGAAACATTAACCAAAGACTTCAACTAAATATTTAACAGTAAAATATAATATGGCCAAATGGTCCTCCTTCGTCCTCTCCCTCGCTTCCTTTCCTTTCCTATCTTTGTGAGCCAAAGAGTTGGAATTCGTGTGTGGCATTAATAAATCAAAGTTTCCTCTTTCCAGAATTTTCCTGCTAGTGTTTTCCCATTCTCTGTGGAGTGCTCCTCTTGGTGGCACTCATGTTTGTAATTAAGAGGTGCAATTTGACTTTTGTTGACCAGCTGTACTACTGTACTTTTTGTGAAAGCATCCTCAGAATGCCTGTGTAATTCACTTTTTGCTCCTGTTTTGGAAAAGGGCTATGAGACATGTTCAAGTCTCCTCTCAAAGGCTATTCATCCTTATATGCAGTCAGTGGAAATCTTTATCAAATATGAGCTAACGAAGTTGTTGACAGTGCCAAAAAATGTTGCCTTACAGTGGCAGGGGACTGACTCTTTGCAGTGACTTAGTAGAGGGAGGCACCTTGGGGACCTCACCTCGCTCAAAGCTCTTCTTTTACAGATGAGAAAACATAGGACCAGTGAGGTCAAGAGGTTTGGCTTGGTCACATGGGATTTGAAGCCTGGTTGTCTCAGTTCAGATTCAGTGTTTCTTGTTTTCTCCTTTCGCACCCTACCCACTCACATACACACCACACACACACACACACACACACACACACACACACACACACACACACACACACTGCATCTCTTATGGTTTTCTTTAAATCCCCATAGAAGGCTAAGGAACTCCCCAGCTGATCCCAGTGGCAACTGTGATTTAAAAGAGACCTGCTATTTAAAAAGAATCTTGATTATCTCAAGTCTTAGAATTAGATCCTTGTGCATTTTTTAATATAATGAGGTTTTTTACATTAGGGAGTTAGGGGGGAATGGTCTTTCAGAGATTGAATGCTGGTAGCTGCTTTTCAAACAGCCTCCTTTGGGCCCCATAGAAGGGTAGGAATGGCCGCTGGGTAGATGGCTTCTTGAGAATATATCTCCATGTAGCACAGGATATAAGATGTTAATAGCCAACAGCCCCACATCCTCATGACCTGCTAATGCAGAAATTCTTTAGGGACATTAAAAATTGCAGCATCTGCAATAGAATATCTGATGCAGGAGAAGAGAGGGGAACAATGGCCCAAATCCAAGGGAGCTGGCAGGAACAAGAACATAAGCTGGGGAAAACAGGAGGAGATAGAAAGAGCAACATTCCAGATGGGAAAAGGCCATGGATTTAGAGCTGGCAGGGACCTGGGAAGCCAACAAGCAGAATGGTCCTTGGTCATGGTCACTGAGGAGGGATTCGAACCAAGGTCTTCCTGACTCCCGGAAGCACCCCTTCCTTATGCCTCTCCTGGAATTTAATATTTGGAGGCAACAAAGTGTCTCAGCAGATAAGGTGCTGAATCCAGAATCAGGAAGATCCGAGTTCAGATGTGGCCTCAGACATCAGCTGTGTGTCACTGGGCAAAAAAAAAAAAATCTCTGCCTCAGTTTCCTCAACTGTAAAATTAAGATTAAATTAAAATGTCAGATTACCTTACAGGGTTATTTTGAGGACCAAATGGATATTTGTAAACAGCTTAGCACAGTCTCTAGCACATAGCAGATATTATATAAATGCTTATTCCCTTCCTCCGACACTTATTAAGGGGCTGCCCAGAAGAAAAAGCAATGAGCCCTAGATCTGCAGCCTGAAGAGTTTGGTTAAAATCCTTGTTTTGTCTCTTTGACAGCATCTTTGAGTCTCCCTTTCTTCATTTGGAAAATAGTCAGTAATAACACTATCCACCTAATAAGGTTGTTCTAACGGAAGCACTTTGTCCATCTTAAAGATAGAAGAAGATCAGAAATGATGAGCTAGATGTTCTCAGAAAAACCTGGAAAAACTTGCATGAACTGATGGAAAGTGAAATTAGTAGAACCAGGAGAATATTGTACAAAGTAACAGCAATATTGTATGATATGAATGATTTAGCTATTCTCAGCAATACAATGGTCCAGGACAATTTCCAAGGACTCATGATGAAAAATGCTTTCCATTCCCAGAGAAAGAGCTAATGGAGTCTGAATATAGATCAAAGCAATACTTTTATAACTTCCTTTATTTTTCTTGGGTTTTTATTTTGAGCTATGTTTTATTTTACAGCATGACTAACAGTAAAATATGTTTTGTATGAGTACACATATATATAACCTATATCAAATTACTTGCCTTCTCAACAAGGAGTGGTGTGGGAGTGGGGAGAAGGGGCACTTGGGAGTGAGGAGGTAGGAAGAGAATTTGGAAATCAATTTTAAAAATGAATGCTGAAAATTGTTTTTACTTATAATTGTGGAAAAATTAAAACAGTTTTTTTTAAAGATATAAGCAGAGACAGTGAAGGGAAGTTGTCACTTGACAAGAAATGCTTGCTTGCCTGTGGACTCCTTTTACGTAGAGTAGAACCTCATTCATTCATTCACCAAGTTTTCATGTGCTTACTATGCATGAATTTTCCAGAGTTTATGCAGGCTTTTCCAGTTTAGTTTTTCCACAATTTCCCCTAGATTACTAAAGGAACTCTAATGTAATAAAAAATGAACTGTGTGTGTATGTGTATCACACATGTTTATGATTATCTTATAAATGTGACCTCATATTAACATGATAGCTGTAAGAAACATTACAAAAAAGATTAATTAATAAATATCAACTAAATTTTAACAGTAAAGCATAACATGTGGAACACTTATTGAAATATATGCAATTTTTCACTGAAACATTTGTCTAATATTCTAATGAAGTCATGGATCTGGGTCAAAATTTCAAATAAACAGAGGCAGAGAGAGGAGAACTAATATGAAGCAGCAGCCAACAACATTCAACCTAATTCTATGGAATTAGCAATCTAACAGCAAAAATAAAAATTATTGCTTTATGTAAAATCAAGTACCTTAGGAAAAGCTAAGTCCAGTAACTTGAGGCTGTAAAAATCCTTGGAAAGTATTGATCAACTTTACATGCATTGCCAAGTTTATTAATAAACAAGTGATGAGTTTCTCCTGACAATTAGACACAAGCAGAATTTCACTAAATATCAGATTTTGTCTTTTGCTTTTGGTTAGCTTTTCTCTCCAAATAAGTATATTTATATGATGAGTGATTAAAAAAGCCATCTTTTCTCAATGCTTCACATATAACAGGAGTGCCTGCTATTAACAGCAAAAAGGATGATGTTTCACACCTGTCATCTTTTAGCATTCATTTCCAGACTTTGGCACTACAATAGAGCCAGTAGCAAGATCCTTTTTATAGCCAAAAGACAAACTTCCTTCCCCCAAGGCCTGCTTATTAAAAAATGGCAACCATCCATTACTATATCATGGCAGTGACAGTACTTTCTAGACATCAGAAATGCTAAGGCTAACTCCATAATGAAGAAAGTAATGCAGTGTAACAGTATATTTGGAACCATAACTAGTACTAGCAGTAGGGGGCATCTGGGAAATTGCCCCATAGCACAGGAATTTAGTGTAGGAAAAACTGAGTTTAACACCTAGATAGCAAGGAAATCAGTCAAGTTAGGAAAGAGCCATGTGGTGTGCTCCCTTCACCCCCTCATCCTCCAGCTTCTACACTCCATTCCCCGAGGCAGTCCCTCCAACAGTGGCCCTCAGTGGCTTCACCCATAGTTGACAGTCTCCCCTACATAAGGCATGTGCTACAACACGTAGGTTTGTGGGTTATGGTCTCCTCCACATACACATCTGAATTTGTTTTAAAAAGTTGATTTGAAGATACCTTTCATGCTCCTTGTCCTGGGTGAGTCTATCCTGTGATGTCTATCCAAGATGACAAAATCCATAATTAAGACTACAAATTACCTGAAGGCACATTTTTAAAGTCCTAATAACTTGAATTCATCCAACATGGTGGTATTATCTATAACTTTTCCCATTTTACTGTATGAAAACTCCCTTTGGCTACATCCAGAGTTTAAACGTTCCAAAGAACCTTGGTTTCCATTTCAGACTCTCAGTTTCTGGTTTTTTGTTTTTTTTTTTTTTTCAGTAAGAGGCATGTTTCTATCTTCCCTGCTCCTCATCTCTGTCCTTACTGAGTGCATAAAGATGACAGAAGTGTATGACAGTAACGTCATGTTGTCTCATAAGCCCAAAGAGGAAGTCACTGTCATTTATATCAAATGATATCATAAAATGAAATAGAAATATTTCCCTCCGTTGAAACCTTACCTCTATAAACAACAGGACACAACAGTGATGTATTGGCCCAGCCTGATCCATCAAGTGACACAACTCTTGCCTGGCTCTTTTGATACAGGAACAATCTAATTCTAGAGCTACAGGGACACCCGAGGATGACACATTGGAACTCAATCGTTGTTAACAGGCTATTTGCTTTAGACTGACTATTCTCTAGTGGTCACAACTTTAATGAAAAGAAGTTTTTTCAGACAAGTTTGTGTAGCCTGGTTTAATTATCAGAAGTGATAAATCATAAGAAGACTAAAAACTCTGATGTCTCACTAAATTTTGGAGAAAGAAAGACTTCAGTGAAGTAGAAATGCTTGTTGAACTGAAAAGCAGAAACATTTATAAAAAATCAACAACACCTGGACCCAAGTGTATCTATTATGATAAAAATAGTTTCTCTTATAAAGATCATCCTCTTTATGACTTAACTGACTACAGTTAAAAAGAGACACATTCATTCATTCATTCGTTCATTTATTAAATAAGTATTTTTCTCCAGGTGCTGAAAAAGTTCCCCATCTTTTCTTCAAATAGGAAGGTACATTGATTAGAATCTGTTGTCCCTTTCCTCCTGCTTCTGTGAATGTGGGGAAGTGAAATTCACCTCATTGATATTTTTCTCTGAGCTGGCAATGTGTGCTATCCAGATATGAGCCAAATGGATGCCATGAGGCTTGAGGGAGAATCTCAATTTATCGCCATCACCCCAGTAAGTTTTCCTCTCAACAATAACATAAAACCTCTAGTTTTGATTAAGCCAAAATTATGACAAAAGCTTAAAACATTCCCTGTTGATTGAATTCCTAATGAGAGAATAGGCTCTGCTTGAATAGGGGAAAGCTGGAGGGACTTTTTCACCATGAATAAGTTGAATACAAGGAAGACCCCCACCCACTGGGTGTGCCCCCATGTGGTAGATTTATGAGAGAACTTTGGCAAGAGTCAAACAGGATGGCAGGCATGAATGGACTACCATCTGTGCCATGGAAGTATTTACCATAAAAATGAGATCGCTACTCATTGAAGTTTATGTTGTTGTTTTTATATGGCTGAATGGTGAGAATTTTTTTAAAAAGATGCTTCACTCTAATAGTCCCATGAAATGTTACCATCACTTGTAGCCTTCTTCAACTATCTCTCTTAAAATTCTTCTGATATTTTTATGACAGAATTTTTTCTTCTAATTAGATGTAAAACATTTTAACATTGTTTTTTTTTTATTTTAAGCTCAAAATTCTCTCCTCCATTTTCCCTCCCTCCTCATTCCTCACTGAGAGGCAAATAATTTGATATAGGTCATTCATGTGCTGTCATGCAAAACTTGCTTCCACATTAGTTATGTTGTGAAAGTAAATGCAGACCAAAAAAAAGAGAAAGAAAAGAAAAATAAAGAATTTTTTTAAAGTATGTTTTGATCTCCATTTAGACTCACCAGTTCTTTCTCTGGAGGTAGATAATATTTTTATCATAAGTCCTTTGGAATTGTCTTAGATCATTGTATGAGAAGCATTCACAGTTGATCATGTTCTTGTTCTGCTCACTTCATTTTGCATCAGTACATGTAAGTTTCCAGGTTTTTCTGAAATCAACCTGCTCATCATTTCTTGTAGCACAGTAATATTCCATTACTCACATATATACCACTTGTTCAACCATTCCCCAACTGATGGGCATCCCCTCAATTTCCATTTCTTTGCCACCACAAAAAGAGTTGCTAAAAATGTTTGCTCATATATAGATCCTTTTCCTTTTTTAATCTCTTTGGGACACAGACTTAGCAATGGTATTGCTGGGTCAAAGGGTATCTTTAGTTTATAACCTTTTGGGAATAGTTCCAAATTGCTCTCCAGAATGGTTGGATCAGTTCCCAATTCTACCAACAGTACATTAGTGTCCCAACTTTCCCATATCACCTCAAATATTTGTCATTTTTCTTTTCTGTCATATTAGTCCATCTTTCTCTACTCAGTAGTGATTTAGAGCGTTGTTTCATATGGCTACAGGTAACTTTGATTTCTTTGTCTGAAAACTGTCCATTCATATTCTTTATCAATTGCAGAACAACTTGTATTCTTATGAATTTCACCCAGTTCTCTATATATTTGAGAAATGAAGCCTTTATCAGAAACTCTGACTGTAAAAAGTTTCCCTCAGTTTTCTAGTTTCTTTCTAATCTTGGCTGTGTTGGTTTTGTTTGTACAAAATCTTTTTAATTTAATGTAATGAAAGTATCCATTCTATATCCCATAATGCTCTCTGTCTTTTGTTTGGTCATAAATTCTTCTCTTATCCATAGATATGACGGGTAAACTATTCCTTGCTCTCTTAATCTGCTTATGGTATCACCCTTTACGTTTGTGACAGACTATTTAAAATATCCTACTGCAAATCCTCCTTCTGATCTCTATTTCTATTATTTCCTTTAATTTCCTCTAACTATCATTCTGTGTAAACTCTAACTTCTACTTTTCTGGGGTAGCTAGGTGGCACAGTGGAAAGGGTACCAGGGCTGGGGTCAAGAACACTCATCTTCCTGAATTCAAATCTGCTTCAGATGCTTATTAGCTGTATGACCCTAGGCAAGTCACAGCCCCTTTTGCCTCAACTTCTTCATCTGTAAAATAGACTGAAGAAGGAAATGGCAAACCAATCCAGTATCTTTGACCAAAAACAAAACAATCCAAACCCTAAATAGGGTCACAAAGAGTTGAATACAACCAAAACATAACTCTATGATAACAACAAAATGCATTTCATATTGAAACTATACTCCCCCAAAATTTATTCTTTCTTTGGTCATTTAAAAGGTACCTTATGATCCTAGGGTGGAGTGACAATGGTTTTGGTTGGTGGATTGCTGGCTAACCTCATTTCTAAGGCATATGTAACTATATTTCTTTATGCTTTTTGTATCTGCCATTATCTAAACATTTAGGGCCAAATTATTGACATCTTTGGTCCCTGAGAACTGTTTTCATGGGAATGAAAAACATTAATAATATATCTCTTGTATCTGCTATAAGAATATTGGATTTGATAGACAGTATCTTAGACAGGATCTAGCCTTGAATGACAATTCTTATGTCCTTATGACCTATAGACATATGTAGAAGAAATGTGATTATGACTATTTACTTCCATAATTCAGTATATTTCATCCATGTGGGTATGCTTTGGTGATGCAGATTGCAAAGTATCTGTGACTGCCCATTCTATGACTTGTGAAAATTCTCATGTAAATCCTGTATAGGGATATATCCAGCATGCTAGGAATTTTCTTCTGGTCCTCTTGACAAGTTTAATTACAATTTTGAATTTTTTTTCGCTTAATAATTTTAGTTTCATTCTTTCCTGGAACAAAAAAAAGAGGTTGGCCTTTTATACATCCCTTTTTGTTTCATTACCATATTGGATTTTAATCATTTATCACTGACATTCCCTATTTCTACAATTTTAGTCTAGGTGATTCTTTTAAAAACTTTTATAAATCAACATCCATTTCATTTTAGCAATCATTCTGTATCAGTATTACATTTTTTTCATAGCCTTGTCTATTTTCCCAGAGTCCTTTTTATAGTATCTCTAGACAAATAGTAATTCATTTTTTATCTCTATTAATATATGCATATATATACACATATAAACACATGATTATATGGCATATATGATATGTATGGCATATGTGTTTTACACACAGGTATATGTATACACACACCATGTATATGCCAGTTATTTTATATTTCTTTTAAATAATGACCCAGAATTCTTGAAGTAACCCCTCTCTAGGAAACTTGAAATAGTAACAATTCCTGTGCATGAAAAGGCAGCAGATTTTTGGTACTGATAAAATATCAAGCTAAATTAACTATCCAACACACTTTTTGCAAAGAGGCTTTTGATAGCTAAAGTAATAATGTTGAAATTGCTACGAAGATGAGAGCTGTGGTTGTGAATAGACAAAAGCCTGTAGACTTGCTAAGGCTTTCTTATACAATGAGTGAGTCTCTAGGTTTTTTATTTGACATTAGCTATCAAGTTTGGGACAGATTTGTTTGGGAAATGTATTTTTGGCTTGGGACAAAGGAATGTTGATCCCCCAACTACTCATCTTATGTTGTGCTGAAAAAAATAAATCAAACATGACATGGTAGAAAAAACACTGGTTTTGGAGTCAGGTTGAATATGTGACCTTGGGAAAGTTATTTTCTGTTGCTCAGCCTCTGTTTCCTTATTTGTAAAATTAGAGGGTTGGATTCAATTATCTCTAAGGCCTTGCCAGCCATAAATCCTATGATCTAATGAATTCAGGTAATTAACAACTTAGATACACCCAACCAATGAAAAGCAGCAAAGGTACAAATATTTTGAGAGCTGCCTAGAACACTGAGAGATTAAATGACTTTCTTGGGATCACAAATGCTAGCAGGTATTAGTGATAGGATTTCAAAATCTACCCTTTTTCTGCAGCAAATTTCTATAGCCATTGTAATGTAGTGCATTTTATATTAGACATCCTTCATGTTGTCTCTGAATTTACCTGAATAGCAGGCTTAGAAATAGCCACAAGATCAGTGTGAGCTGTTTTATGATGCGTAAAATACGTTCATTACTCAAAAGCACCTTGCTATTTGTGATTCCTCAGTTTACAGATTTGGAATTTGAATTCATTTGCACCATCCCAGACTCAAACCTCCAAGTTATACTATAGGAAAAAGAGCTACTAAAGGGATCAAATGTGGTGATCAAAATGGAAGAACAAGGCACTTGGTAAGAGGCACGAGAGGTTTCTAGATGGGGATGCTGACTGAGACACTCTACCCATAGATTTTGTCATTTAACTTCATCTTATAATTGTGAAACAAAATTAATGCAACACACTAATTAATTGTTAGCTTTCTTATAAGGTGTTACAGTGGGATCACAGTAGCAACCATAGCCAAAAAACAAAACAAACCTCACAGATTGTAATGCAGTACCCAAACTTCGGGTGTTCTATGCCCCTAATTGTGAAGGGCAAAATGGGCATAAAGAGATGAGACTTCTCTGCTGATGGATGGAGGCTGCAAGAACCTGCCAGGTCATTCTCTGGGGCTTTAATTGTTCTCAGTGCTACACTTTATGAACCAAAACCACACATGCACACATGTGCATGTGTGCACACCATATGTACCAACTTGCAAAAAAGATTCTCTTTTGTATGTTAAAATAAATAAAATCTTCTTTCTTTTCTATTTTCCCTGACATAAAACATACCTAACTCTGGGCAACTGAGACAAAGACAGTCATTTAACTTTGCCAGCTGGCATTTTATGCACTCTCTCCAACCTTCCCTACACCCAATTCAGTCAGTCACCTTTGCTTGTCCAGTCAACCTCTGAATATCTCACAAACCTGCCTCCTCTCTATTCAACATAGCCACAGTCCTAATCATCACCTCTTGCCAGGACTATCACACATAGTACCTTGTTGGTCTCTTGCCTCCTGTCTCTCATTTCTCTGACGCATCCTCCATGTAGATGTCCAACATATTCCTAAAGCAAATATTTGACTATGTAGTTTCCCTGCCCAAGAAGCACCAATAGTTCCCTCTTTCCCATAGGATCAAATACAAACTCCTCATTTTGGTATTGAAAGCCCTTTATAAACCAGCTCCAGCCTGTCTTTCCAAAAGATAAAGGTGAAGGAGAGTTTCCTGTATCTTTTCAATAATGTGCAAAGGGATGGAGGTGGGAAATGTAATAATGTGTATAGGATAACAGTGTTACAGGTGAAAAAAGAGGTTAAGATCATGGTAAAGTAAAAAGAGGAAAAGATTCGTTCTTCTAGTCTACAGATAGATAGCAAGATAGGTTGAGCAGTAAGGGATTGTGGTTGTAAGATTATTACTTTTTAAAAATAGGACTATAAAAAAAATAATCATTTCAGGTGAACAAGAAGGCCCAGTGTTTTATGAACAATGTTAGCAATAGCTAGGAGAATATTATTTAACATTTCTATAAAATTTTCTTGGGCAGCTCAGTGACACAGTGGATAGAGCACTGGGCTTAGAATCAGGAAGATTCATCTTTCTGAGTTCAAATCCAGCCTCAGGCACTTACTAGCTGTGTGACCCTGGGCAAGTCACTTAACCTTGTTTGCCTCAGTTCCTCATCTGTAAGATGAGATGGAGAAGCACATGGCAAGCCACTCTTGTATCTGTGCCAAGCAAACTCCAGATGGGATCATGAAGAGTCAGAAATGACTGAATAAAAACTGAAATTTTATTTGCATAAATCTCTTTTATTTTTTTTAAAGCAATTGGGGTTAAGTAACTTGCTCAAGGTTACATGGCCAGGTGTTTCTGGATGGGTGCTAAGTGTCTGAGCCCGGATTCGATCCCCCAGGTCATCCCAACACTGGGGCCGGTGCTTTTACTTGCTGTGCTACCTAGCTGCCCCTGCATAAATCTTTTAACAAAAAAATAAAAACCCCATTGGTGTATTATTCAAATCTGCTTATAAAGGGAAAATTTTTAAATGACTATCATTACATTTTTATATCAAGATATATAATGTTTTTCCCTTCTACTAAGCTAAATTCTCTTAATATCTATTCATTTAATGTGTAAGCTCATAGAGAGAATTTTAGATTTCAAAGAGGCCTTAGAGATCATCTGACTAATCCCTTCATTTTACAGATGAGAAAACAATTTATTTTTAAATCTATATTTTGTAGAATTGTCATAGAATAAATTTTCCTATCTTACCCCCTTGTCAATCCCATTTTCTTTTCACTTCTTTGAGGACATGCTTTCTCTTCCTTTGATGAACATTATTCCATGGTTATTTCACCATTAAAATTCTTTTGAAGCATCTCTGTTAGTTTTAAATAATTTAGGTTCATGGCTATCCTGTGATGCTTTGATTCCTTTTGCTTTATTCATAAATAGATCTTCCACTCCTGTTTTTATCTTCTAATGTAGCAAATTTATTAGCATAATCTGTACCCTTTTTTCCCACTGATAGTTTCACTTCCCCAGTGGTGGCAGAGGAGAGAGGCTTGCCAACTCTACCAGGTCATGCCTCTCCCAGAATCTCTGAAAGCCCAACTTCCAGACTATTATTTCTCTTCAAGAGACACTAGAGAATGACTCTCAGTAAAGTCAGTGTGCCACTTTATAGGCATCATGATCAATTTTTCCTTCCCTAATTGGAAGTTTTATAGGTGTTCCCCCATCCACCCCTGATTCTCACATTGGTATACAATCCTGTCCTTCGTGTTAAAGTTTCCCAGAATGAGGGCCAGCTAAGTGGCACAGTGAATAGAGCACTGGCCCTGGAGTCAGGAGAACCTGGATTCGGATCCTGCCTCAGACACTTAACACACACCCAAAAGGAAAAAATAAAACCTAGCCGTGTGAACTTGGGCAAGTCACTTAACCCCAGTTGCCTTCTAAAAGGCAAAAAAAAGTTTCCCAGAATAGACTCACACTAAATGGATATATGTGATAGAGAAGGGTTAGGTGAGTATCTGAATCCAAGTCCACAACCACCCTGGGGAATCTTCACTGACCTTTCAGATTCTCCTGAGAGGTAGTGTTGCATAGTAGATAGACAGCCACCTTCAAAGCTAGGAGGGCATGGGTTCAAATACTGTCTCTGATGCCTACTAACTGTGTGAACCGAAAAACGTTTCTTCATCTTTCATTGCTCTGGGCACCCAAGACTATAAATCGCAGAGAAAGTGCCAACCTGTTTTAGTTTCTTCACCCGAGAATTCTGAATATCGATGAAATCACAGGTCCATTCCCTATCTCTGTCCCTTCAGATTCTCAGCTCCATTTATTTAACAAGCAAAATTAATTAAGTTACTTGCCAAGGTAATTAGTTATAGAGTTCATTGACTCTAGATATCCTAAGATGATTGTCTTCCTTTCCTATGTAGAAGGATGATCACAAGACCCTGAACAATTTGAAATTACAAGGAAGTAGGACTTTAATTAAATCTTCCTGTAGAGAGTGTAGATGTATTCCTTGTACCTCCTTGAAAGAATTGGGGACATCTGGCATAGGCATTTACCAACCTATTCCCAAAGGTCTAGACAGCTCTCTAGTTGGGACTCATCACAATATCAAGGGATTTTACTTTAGCAATCTCAAGTTTATTCCCTTCAAAGGAAAATTCAAAGCACGAGGTGGTACTATGAGTCTGGAGGACTGTATAGTTACGTGGAAGAGAGGTGGGAAGGAGAATGATTAAGTCATTCGATTATTAACGACTGTGAATCTCTGGTGTTTTGTGTTTTTCCTGAAGGGTAAAATAAAGACTAGCCTGTATCAAATATGCACTGTTACCCTGAGTGTATGTACAGTAACTGGTGGCCCTCATACTTCCACATGCATGAAGTGACACCAGCTATATCCAAGATTTCCAGATGAAAATCTGGGTAGAGGAAAATGAACCAAAGAAATAGATGGGAGGTCTGAGATTGAACCAGGTCTATATAGCAGCAAAGACTGGGATTCTGGGCCATGTATCATATCTGTTTTGTGGAAAGTAGCACTTCAGTAAAAGACTTCAGTGAAACTTCTTGACTTCTATGTGTTTCAGGGAAAAAAAATAGGGAGCTAGAGAAGATATCAAGTGATTGAAAAGTGGTATTTACCATTTGAATTTCCTTTTTTTTCCAAATCAGAGTTAAGTACTTACTATGTGCAAAACAATATATTAAACATGGGAGACACAAAGACAAAAAACAGACAGTACCTCTGTCCTTAATATTATTATTACTAATAATAATAAAAACTAGCATTGATACAGTGCCTTAAGATTTGCAAAGTATTTTATGCCTGTTATCTCACTTGGTTCTGTGAAGGGAGTGCTATTATCCCCATTTTGCAAATGAGGAAACTGTTAAGTAAGAGAGATTAGGTGACTCACCCAGTCACAAAGCTAAGAATTCGAGACAGGATTTGAACTCAGGTTTTGCAGACTCCACGTCTAACACTCTAACCACTGTGCCACTTAACTGTCTCTACTTACTCGAAGTTTACATTCAGGATGAGGACTGACATATGATCAGAAGGGGGGGAAACCATTGAATCATAGAATTTCAGAGTTGGGGTGCATCTCAGAGGCCATCTTCCCTAATTGAAGAAGATTTCCCTTTACATCATACCTGATGAAGTCATCCTGCTTTTCCTTGAATGCCTCCAATATGGAAGGCCCTTCTACCTCTTAAGAGAGCTCATTATACTTTGGGATAGTTCTAACGATGATGAAGCTCCAATTTACCTTTTCAGAACTTGTATCCACTGCTCCTACTTCTCCCCTTTGGGGTCCAACAGAATGGATCTCGTCTCTTGTCCAAATGACAGATCTTCAGATCCTTGAACAGCAATACCAACCCCCTCTCCCACCTACCCATATTTTCTGAGATAAAACATTTCCTTGGAAGCTCTCTGTTTCACCACTGCCCTTCTTAAATTATGAGGCTGAGAAATGATCACAATACTGTAGTTGCACTCTGACCAGGGCACAGTGTAACTCCTTACTGCTGCATTTATGGTTCACCCAACCTACCTTGATGGGTGCCCAACCTCTTAGGCTATCAAATTGGAATATTGGTTTCACCTTTTCTCTCAAATCTAGCTTGTACAAAACTTTTAACCACTTCTAACTTGCTGTAGCTGACCTCCTTATCTGCCACCAGTAGGGGATAGGAGTAAAAGTACAGAATTTGCCATTGACCTCTACTAGGAATTTTTAGCATTATGTAACTGATAGACTGCTGAACTTAAAGTCAAGAAGTCCTGGGTTCAAATCTTGCCTCAAACATCTAATAGTTGTGTGACTCTAGACCTGTCATTTAATTTCTCTGTGCCTTAGTTTCCTCACCTGTCAAATGAAACATTATGTCCCCTTCATGCTCTAAATCTATGATGCAGTGATATCATTCTTCCTGAATGTGGTTCTATAAATTGTCTAATAATCTCTATTTAATGCCTTCCTGATCAGTCACCAACCTTTTAGAATAAGTATATATTTGATATAATAATTGTGTGTAACTATTTTCTATTATATAACCATATGAGGCATGTTTCCCATTTAACAGGAATTCATTTTACTGAGGCTTTTTGTGGGTTATAGAAAGAATCCTTGATTTGGAGCCCAGAGATCTGAATTCAAATCCTGGCTCTGCTGTCCATTAAATGCATGTGTCCATAAACATAAATAAACAAATTTCTTCATTTGTTAAAATGAGAAGGCTGGACTAGATAACCTCTAAGGTCCTTTCCAGTTCTAAATCTATTTTCCCAGGATCGTACAATGAGGTTAATACTTCCTACGCAATCTGCCTCACAAGACAGGTATAGAGAAAGCCCTTTGTAAACACTGTAGTATTTTCTAAGTGGCCATTATTAATATTAGAGCTGTGGTCTATATTTGGGTCATTTAATGTCCATTCTTTTGTAATGATTGAGGTGAATACTGACCAAATGTAGAGGGATAGACATGGTAATCTTTGGCCTTGCCCAGCCAAAGTGAATTGTATGCATCTTATGAATGAAATGGTCCTGGGGATTAAATATGGTAGATGGGCCTATCATTAATATTAACCCCATTCAACCTCTTTCCAGTTGTTTTTTTTCTCTCTTATGAAATTATCTTGTATTTACTTACTTGTGTAAGTATTGTGTTTCCTCTCCCTCCACCCCAGAAGAATGTCAGCTCTCTGAAGGCAGGGACTTTTTCATTTTTTTCTATAAAGCCCCCACACCTGGCGGAGTGCCCATAGTAGGACTTTAATAAATGTTTGTTGATTTGAAATGTAATATGGTCACAGTGGAAGGCTTTAATTTATTTTCTTTTATAAGGCATTAATCACACTAAACACATCATCTACCACCCATTGATAATTTTGAAGGGTCAGATGCCCTTATGCTGAATTGTGATACTTATTTGAAAACAAAGCACATAGTTACATTTAACATTTAGGAAACTATCACCACAAACTGCCAACTCTCTAAATATCAACAAAGTCATTTTTTTCTTTTTTATATTTGTTCTATAGGCAAAATTTAGCACCTTTCAAAGAGGCCAGTCTGTCAGTTCTAGACACAAAAATTCTTTTCTTCACAGGCTGAGCCCAGCAGCAGAGGAAGAAATAATACATGGCACTTCTCATCTTCAAAGTGCCTTGCACACATTCATTAACTCTGTGCTTCAGTACCTTTGGCAGGAAAGAGAAAGAAAATCACATTGTCTATTTATTCTCTAACCCTATTGCTGAGACCACCAGCTTCTGTTATCAGTGATGCTGATCCCTCTTCTCTTTTGAGGTTCCTGCTATGAAAAGTCATACTGTTCCCCTAGACCATCCATTCCCCCCAAATTGCAAACAACTTTCCAGGTAATACTTTCTCCTACCCAACATGAGCTAGGACCTCAAAGTGGGATTTTCACTTATCTGCCAAGTCTCCACCTTTTCTCAACACGGGACCACTCTTTTACTTATACAATTTTCTGATAATTATAAGAGCTATGTTGGCCAATCCAAAATTGATATCCCACCCTAAGACTATGCAGCTCATCAATGGTGGATAGTCCTTAGCTCCTAAAACTCACTCAGTGAGAATAAACATTGCACTATAGCAAGACAATCCTTTGTACAGAGATATTAGAAAGTAGTATTTAATTCTACAAACACTTAAGTATGTACAAGTTCTGTGGTATGTAATGGAGATAAAAAGACAAAAGGCCAATCAAGGAATGTAAGTTAATTGAGGACAGGACTATTTCACTTTTCTATTTGTATCTCCAATTTCTAGGATAGTATTTGGCACATAGATAATTTTGTAAGATGCTAATTAATTCCTTAATTGGTTGATTCTCTTTGAGTTACAAGATGTCCACAGAGAGAGGTAAATACTGTACAAGACAATTTGAGGAAATACTTGTTGTCATTCAGTCATGTCTGACTCTTCTTGAACCAATGGATCATAGAATGCCAATGCTATGCATGGGGCTTTCTTGGCAAAGATACTGGAGTGATTTTCCATTTCTTTCTCCAGAGCAAATAGAGCACAGGTAACTGAAGACTTCATTAGATTGTAGGATCACAGATGTAGAGCTACAAGGGAGTTTAAAGGTCATATTGTCCGTTCCTCTCATTTTGCAGATAAAGAAACTGAGGCACAGAGAAAGTTACTTACTCAAGCTTACACAGGCAAGAAATAGCAGATTAGTGTTTGAACTCAGATCCTTGGAGTCGAAATACCCTAATATTTTTATGATACAAAATTAGAAATGTCACTTTGACTGAATGTTGGAAGACACTAAGGATTCTAAGAGAAGTCATGTGTAAACAAGGTCTGTGTGTGTGTGTGTGTGTGTGTGTGTGTGTGTGTGTGTGTGTAAGAGAGAGAGACAGAGACAGAGACAGACATTTATTTACTTATTTCTTGAGTCTAAGTTCAACACTTAAGAAACCACCTTCAGGGGCAGCTAGGTGGTACAGTGAATAGAGCACTGGCTCTGGAGATAGGAGGATCTGAGTTCAAATCCAGCCTCTGACACTTAACACAAAAACTAGCCATGTGACCTTGAGCAAGTCACTTAACCCCAATTGTCCTACCTTCCCCCTGCAAAAAAAAAAAAGCACCTTCATACTTCAAGGCCACTTTCAACAACTATTCTGACAAAATAACTTAATTTGTTACCAAGAAAATGTCATAGATTCTAGAGGATACAGCACCTAGCTAAGCTAGGTAG
Organism: Petaurus breviceps papuanus; assembly: GCF_028583685.1. Classification (NCBI taxonomy): domain Eukaryota; kingdom Metazoa; phylum Chordata; class Mammalia; order Diprotodontia; family Petauridae; genus Petaurus; species Petaurus breviceps. The sequence continues at coordinate 33,780,566 of NW_027186523.1, forward strand.
TAAAGATCACCCTCTGCCATCTCTACCTCCCTGATAAACTTGGTGACTCCTTCTAACCTCCAGGATCCAATACAAAATCCTGTGTTTGCCCCTCCTACCTTTCTAATCTTCTATCTTACTCCCTCTCACATCCTCTTCAGCCCCATGGCACGTGGCTGTTCCACAAACAAGACATTCCATCTCTAGACTCCAGGCACTTCCTCTGCCTGTCCCCCATCCCTGGAACGCTTTCCCTCTTTATCTCTGCCTCCTGATTTCCTTAAGCTCCCAAATGAAGTCCTACCTTCTACAGGAAAGCTTCCCAACCCTTCTTAATTCTATAGCCTTTTCTCTCTTAATTATTGCCTGTTTATCCTGTATTGAGATTGTCTGTACAGTTTTCTGTGCTTTTTGTCTCCCCCATTAGATTGTAAGCTCTTAGAGGACTTGCCTCTCTTTGTGTCCTCAGTACTTCTCACAATGCCTGGCACATAATAGGTGTTTCATAAAACGCTTATTGACTAACTGGCTGACTAAATACTCAGTCATCATTGGGAGGCAGTGTGGTATAATAGAAAGGGCACTAGCAGCAATACTTACTTACCAAGTATTCTAGACCTTAACTTTATTAGACAAAAAAGTGTAGAACAATCTGCCTTGGAAGAAGTATTTTCTTCACTGGGAGTTTAAGTCCTTTATTCACATTTCATACTTCATGACCCCATTTCCCCATTTTTATGGAGTTTTTTTCACAAAGATTCTAGAGTGGAATTTCCTTCTCTAGGATCTCTATTTTACAGTGGAGGAAATTGAGACAAACAGAGGTTGTGACTTGTCCAAGTCACACAGCTACTAAGTGTCTGAGGCTACATTTGAACTCAGGTCCCCCTGACTTTAGTCCAGACACTCTATCCACTGAGCTACCTACCTGCCCCTGGAATTTCCTTACACTGATGAAATCACAAGTTTGGGGGAAGGTGAGAGGGGAGCTGGTAACCTTGTTAAAGTATCTATGAGGTCTAAAGGTTGGAATGGGTAGCATTGCTAACACGTTGAGGAAGGAGAAGATAAGGCAGCTGCCACCTCTTGAAAGGTATGGTAGAAGAGGTAGCCTGCCTCCATGATGATGAACATCCTCTGTAGGTGACTTAGTTTGGTTTAAACTAATGCTGGTAAGGTACACCATGTCTTAAGATCCCACTGGCATCAGGTTTGAACATCAATAGCAACCAAAAGCTTATTTGCCTCTATGAATGATGATGCATTAAAAAACATTTTTTAAAATATTTGCTGAACAGCCCTTGGGGAAATAGCAGTTCTGAGACAGTTATTGATTGCTTTAGAATTTGTGTCACTAGAATAAGGAATTTAGCTAACAAATTTTCTCCCTTGTTTGGCCTTACTTAGTGAAAAGTGTCTAGAAACGCCTTTGCACAGTTATTTACAATTAGTTTCCTGGCCCTCTGAATGTTAGAAAGTCAGTGCTATAAGAAAACAGGCACAGGGAAGCATTCTTTGAAGAGGATTTAGGTGAGTATCACCTATCTCATTAAAGTGAAATTTCAGCAATTCCAATTCCAATTAAAGGGACTCGTTTTGTAGGATCCCATCTGAATAATTGCAACCAAAGGGTGGTACCTGCTAAAGGAAACAAATCTCACCTCTGGTCTGTGCTTGTAGCTCATCAATGGAGCCTCTGAAACTTCAGGTAGGGGCTTTGGAAAGATGTGGGAAATGGGAGCCTTTCTTGACCCATGTACATGAAGCAGGCTTTTAAAAATCCAGATGATTAATGTCTAGCCTTAGCACTCCTACATGCCAGACATTAAATTATGGTCTCTTGGAAAAGATTCTTTTGAAGGGCCTAAGTGTACTGCTAGGGGAAAAAAATACCATCTTGTACTATGATGAGTATCTAGCTTATGCTGCAGGGCTATCTGTTCCATTTCCACTCTGGGCTTGTGGTTTCACTGGTTGGCCGCTAGGTGGGGCTGTGGATTGAATGCTAGGCAGTCTGGAAGACCTGAGTTCAGTTCCAGCCTCAGACACTTATTACAGGTGTGATCCTGAGCAAACTATATACCTTTTGTTTGCCTCAATTGTGCAAATGGGAATAATAACACCTGATCAAATGAGTTAATATCTGTAAAGCATTTAGCACAGCGCCTAGCACAAGGTAGATGCTATGCAACTGCCTATTCCCTTCTCCTTCCTTTCCCACTGAGGAAACTTCAACTACCAACGTCCCCACTCTGCTACTTATGGTCTTACAGAATTGTCTGGGGCACTAAGAGGTGACATGATTTGCCCAGGGTCACCCAGGCAGGATTTGTCAGAGGAAGAACTTGAATCCAGGTCTCCCTGATACTGGGGGCAACTAAGGAGCACAGTGAATAGAATGCCTGGATCTGGAATCAGGAAGACCTGAGTTCAAATTTGACCTTAGACATTTACTAGCTGTGTGACCCTGGACAAGTCACTTAACCCAATTTGTTTCCATTCCCTCATCTGTAAAATGAGCTGGAAAAGAAGATGGCAAACCACTCCAGTATCTTTGCCAAGAAAACTCCAAAAGAGGCCATGAAGGGTGAGAAATGATGGATGTGATTGAACAATAACAACAACTTCCTGATTCTGAGACCCTGAGTTCACTTAGGTGATATGCCCATGGTCACATAGACAACCTATCTGAGAGGCAAGACTTGAACTCAGGTCTTGCCAACTCTAAAGACTATCCAGTGTTTCGTCTGTCTCTGCCATTTTATTAATTTTTAAAAAGCAAAATATTATCATTTCCTCTATACAAATAAATATGTATTCCCAACTGATGAATGGCAAACCTTCTTATTCATTCATCTCCTTTATCATTTTAGCATTCTCCTTTATTTGTTCTGACATTAGTCTCTTCTCCGTCATTGCTCTTTGCATTCAGAGAGGTTGCTTCAGAGGGCATTGATCTTCACATGTGCCAGTGTGCTTGTGAAACCTGATGACTGCCCCCTACTCATTTTCACATCATTCATTTCTGCTTAAACTCTCCGCTGCTTATTTAGCACCTGCCTCTCTCATTGCAGCTCTGCCTTTTCAAATGCCTTGAATGCAGTGTTACCTCAGGTCAAAATGGGCCACTCCAGTCCTGATTGCAGCATTTTGAGACTGATCTGCTGGCCACTCCTGCAATATCAATGCAGCCCCACTTAAGCTTCTCCTTCTGTCATTCTTTATAGCATTTCTCCTGCAGGCCCTGCTCACTGCTGCATCAGCTCTCCATACCGGGGCTATTTAGCATTCCTGCCATCATCTGTCATTGACACATGACCAGCCCAGAAGAGCACAACTGCAGCATTGGTGGTTTGGCTAGGCTCCAACCCAATGGGTGTGAATTGGCCCTATCACTGGCTATATGGGTGGTGCTGATTGAATTGCTTAAGAAGTAATATGTGATGGCTGTGGAAAGCCTAAGTCCTGTAGCTTTTGAAAAGGTTAGACATGACTTTGTGTACATTGATAGCCCCCCATTAGTCTTCCATCCAGTTTTCCATCTTTTGACTAAAAGTAGACTACTGGTCAATGTACCATGCAGACAAATGGAATCACTGGCTGCTAGAATCAACTCTCAAAAGCCACAGAGGATTTCAGTTCAAATTTAGGGTATTAGATGTTGGTATTAACTGATGTCCACTGCAATGAGCACCACAGGAGTGGGTGCCATGAGAAAGAAAGACAGTAAGAGTGGAAAATCTTGTCACAAAACTCAAAGAGTTTTAAATTAGGCTGAGGGAATATAACAAACACATGAAAAAGACTTCAGAAGATTGACAAAACAATATTCAATGAGTATAAAGGAAGAGGATAGAGTGTTGGACTTGGAGGCAGGAAGAGATGGGTACTGATCCTGCCTCTGACACTTACTAGCTGTGTGATCCTGGGGAATTTGCCTTCATTTGTCTCATGGAACTGAAGTACTAGTATACTGAACAATACATACATTACCATTTTGTCAGTGGGATGGTGGTCCCACACTGGGAGTTCCCCATACTGCCAAAATCACAAATAGTTGCTATGTTCTCAAATACAAATAAAGAATGCTGATTTTGAATATCTGCACAAAGTATATAGAAATATTTAGGGACAATGGGATAAAGAAGAAGTCAAAGCAGACTTCAGAAAAACCTGGAAAGACTTACATGAGCTGATGCTGAGTGAAGTGAGCAGAACCAGAACATCGTACACAAAAACAACAACATTGTGTGACTGTCAGCTATGATTGACTTAGCTCTTCTCAGCAATACAATGATCCAAGATAATTCCAGAAGATGTGTGATGGAAAATGATACCCACATCCAGAGAAAGAACTGATGGAGTCAGAATGCAGATTGAAGCATAGTATTTTCACTTTCTGGGTTCTTTTTTTTCATGTTCCCCTTTTATTCTTTTTTCTTCTTTCACGGAAAGACTAATATGGAAATATGTTTTTTAAAAGGAAGCAGCCAAAGGTAGGGTGCCTAATGAAGGAAAATTGCATGAAGGAGTTAAGTTTTGATCAAGTTTTCAAAAAAGAATGATTTCATGTAGTTTCAAGGACAAAAAAGACCACTCCAAGAAGCTAGAATGGCATGCACAAAGACATGGAGGTACAATCAAAAAAGTGGACCTGGAAGCTTAACCAGTGGTCTGAGGTGGGAAGAAGGTGTCACTCCTAAGGTTTTTGGAGATGACAAATGGATTTTATTGACTGTACTAATGAATCCATGAAGAGGAGAGCAGTGAGAAGTAATATGCAAGAGACCGTCTCCATTGTCATCAGATTCGATGGCTCTATTATTCAAAAATCTTATAGCTCTTTGTCTCCTCCTTTTACACTTATAATTCTGGGGGTATTCTAAGCTTTTCTACCCAACTTGCCTGCAGATTCCTTAAGAGCAGAGACGCTGTCATTCATTTTTATATCACCCAGAGCATAATCCAGTTCACTTAATCAATCAAGCACTTAACAAGCTTGAAGAACCAGTTGAATTATTTTTGTTTCCTAAAGCATTGCTTCATAAAAGACCTTAATATGAATGAATGAGTGAATGAATGAAATGAGAATTTATTAAGCACTTACTATGTGCAAAAAGGCACTGTGCTAAATGGTGAGGAAACAAATAGAAAAGTAAGTCTCTCTCTGCTCTCAAAAAAAAAGAGACAGCTATAGAAGATTTCAGCTCCAAGTCAGAGAGAAAAGTCCCATACTCTTTAGGGTACAGAGGAAAAGCAGATGGTAATGTATTTCCTTTCACATTCTTTCCACAGATAAAACTGTATCTATCTCTGATGCAAACCTTTTGGTAGGGAGAAGATTCTTTTCAGGGTCCTCAGTAGTTTTTGCTGTAACCCACAAAGAAGCAGCTGCAAATGACATCTCCACAGGGGTGGCTTCCTAGGATGATGGCTATCAGGGTGGGGCTAGAAGGATTAGTGCTGTGATTTGTTTGTGGGGGCAGAGGGCAGTGCTGCCACAACCAGGATCTTGGGATTTAACCCTCCGTTGGTGGCACTTGGTCAGCAGTTGGGGGTGGTGACAAAGAAGGCAAGCACTTCACAGTTATGGCTCCCCTAAATACTGCATGGGCTAGAACAGAAGTAGGGCTAGTGGTCTGTGAGGTACTGTTAGTCATACTCTATCCATTAAGATTGAGAGAAAATGGCCATCTGATGTCATATGACACTTTGCTTACACTTGTCTTATGGCACTAATTGGTCACATTCTAGATGTACTTTTCTTACAGAATTTATTTCTAGGTTTTAAATACTTACTAGGTTGTATTATAGTGATTTGGGCATGTGTGTTATCTCTCATGTCATCTCCTATAGGAGTACTTTCCTGATTCCCATTGGATGTTAGTGGCCCCTCATTCCCTGCCCCACAAAAAAATTACCATGGCTAATGAATCAGGATGGGCAACTGGGTGGTTCAGTGGATAGAGCACTGAGCTTGGAATCAGGAAGGCTCATCTTCTGGGTTTACTAGCTATGTGACCCTGAGGAAGTCATTTAACTCTGTTTGCCTCAGTTTCCTCAACTATAAAATGAGCTGAAGAAGGAAATGGCAAGCGACTTCAGGATCTTTGCCCAAAAAAAGTCCAAATGGGGTCACACAGAGTTGGATATGACTGAAATGAGTCAGCAATAACAACAATGAATAAGGAGCTGATCGTCTTGTTTCTAACACATACTGGCTGTGTGACCCTAGTCAAGTCATTTAACTTCTTGAGTGTTCTAGGCAACTTTATTCTCATTTTCCATAAAGGTGCCAATCTGTCTTGATAGAGGGAGGTTCCTTACCCAGGAGTTCATTATGCCAATGAAATCACAGGTCTTCCCTCTGTCCATGCATAATTTGTATTTTCTTTTTTGTACACATGCTGCTTCGAATCATAAGCTGCTTGAGATTAGATATTATTTCAATTATTTTCCTCCTCAGTGACGAACATATAAGTAGACATTAAATTTGATTGTCAATTCATTGATTGGATGATTAATTTGCAGGACCCATGTCTTAAGCTTCTAAGTAGTCATCATAGCACTAAAAAAAATGCCTTGTATATCTTGGGTGTTAAGTAACTGCCGAATAGATTGATGGATGAAAGGATGTATGGATGTATGTATGTGTGTATGGATGTATGGATGAATGGTGTAGCGCCAACATAATATTCACAGCACTTACGGCAGCTATAAATATGCCAGAGTAATTCTGAATCACAAAATATAACAGATTCTCCACATGGAAAAAAGAACCAAAACATTTACTCAAACACCAGAAAAACAAATCCATCTCAGCAACAAAGAAATCTATACACAATAACAATGCAGAGGGCACCACCATCCCCAAGCCTTCCCCCTGCTAAGGCCTGCTTCCTCTGGGCTGTGCTCTACCCTTCCTGCTCTACCCTTTCTACTCTACCCATTCAGCAAGCTCCTCTCACCACAGGCTTCATGTGACTCAAACTCCTGTGACTTAGGTTTCCATATGACTTAAGCAGGTCACGTGGGTCTATTAATGGATGGGAAAGATCTTCCCATTTATATTACCATTACAAATGGATGGACAAACAAACAAGCTAACTAATACAGTGAAGACCCTTCTCTGTAGTCCTCTCCAGGTGTGAGGAACCTGCACCCTCAAGGCCACACATGGCCTTATGTTTCCTTGGGTGTGGTCTTTTGACTGAGTCCAAGTTTTACAGAACAAATTCTTTTATTAAGGGGATTTGTTCTGTGAAGTTTGGATTCAGTCAAAGGGCCACACTTGAGGACCTAGAGGGCCCCATGTGGCCTTGAGGCCGCAGGTTCCACACCCATGTGTCGAGTCCCTTATGAAGGAGAACAGTAATAGTAATGTAGGCTCTGTTTAGGGATGTTGCCATTGATTCTCTGAACTAAACCTGACTTTCAAGCAAAGGAGAGTTGCTGGGAGGGGCTGGGTTTTTGTTTTGAAAGCATTTCCCATCTGTGGACAAAAACAATTTTTTAAAAATACTCTAGTGCTAGATAGCCAAATAATTAAATTCCAGTACATAATTATGTTGCACAGAAGCATTACCGATACCACTATTTGGTTATGCCCTTTTAGGACTTAGATATTATAATTACAATAAAGGAAGAGTATTTAATGATTCATTTTAAACTATTATGTGAATTCTTTGCCTAAAAATTATTACAGACCTATAAAATGAAGCAATTACCAATATTTAAGTTTTATTAAATGAGCTGATTACAATTTTAAAGGAGTTTATGAACAATATCTGCTTTATGAATGTTTTTAAGAGACTTTTATCAAAATCTCTGCCTTTCTATAAAGATAACTATTGAATTAAGTCAAAGTTATGTATGAGTCAGGGCAACAGATTACATTTAAAATGTTGTATGGCAAAAATGTTGTGGCAAGTACTCAAAGGTTAAATACTACCCTGTAGATTTCTGTTTGATTTCACAGAGATATTATAAAGAGAAATACATATTCTTTGCAATGCTTTGACCTCCTAAGAATAAATGTTACATAAATAAATTCAATGGATAATTATGATGATGGGGTATGATTATGAATGATCAAGTATATGAGAAAGAGAGTTAGGTTTAGAGAGCCATAGAACCTGGGTTCAAATACTTGTTTTACCGTCATGTGACTTTGAAAAATCAATGTATAGAGAGCATTACTGCACTCTAGTCACTATGCAATGCACTGAGGATATAGGAAAAAAAATCTAAATCAACCCCTGATGTCAAACAGCTGAGTAAGTGATTTCCCTTCTATGTGCCTCAATTTCCTCATTTATAAAATGAAGATGTTGGCTCAGATAACCCCTAAGGCTCTTCAAACTCTAAATCTGTCACCCTACAATCCTAAATCTATGTGTGTATGTATCTATAAAATTGTGTGTATATACACATATACAATATACATGCATGTACACAGGTATGTATATATACACCTATTTATTATCATTTATTGATAATATAGAAATATATGTGTATATATTTTCCATATACTCATATGTGTATACATGTGTGTGGGCATATGTGTCAAAGTCGTGGATAGGAAACAAGAACATCCTCAAAACCAACAATAACTAAAGATTTTAGCTTAACTTTTTGACTAGTTCTTCTTTCTCTCCATTTCAGTTTCCCACATGGAACAATAATTCCATTGACCTCAGACTTCCAATCCCAAAGCACACCACAGTAGCTTAATTCATTGTTCATTATTGGTCCTCAATTGCATCTGACAGAATAGGATTTCATAAGGAAAGAGAAGAGGTCTTTTGTGCCTCCCTACTGTACATCTGATTCCAGCCATAACTTGACTGAAATTGAACCTACTTGGAATGTTCATGTGCATCCACTCTCCCTACTGATGCAGAGTGAACTTGTGGGAGAGTGTACCACAGGTTTATCAGTTAGATGTTTTCTTATTACTTTTCTAACCATGCTATTTCATCAAACACTTTTGCCTGGAGTTACTCATCTCCTCAAACTATTGAAAGATAACCACTTCAGTAAGGACACATGAGCAATATCACATTATAGGTACAGGCCTCAGAGTACCTTGAACTGCCCTCAGAGGAGCCTTTCTTGCAAGATGGGAGGATGCCCCCCAAATACTGACTTTCCAGAGCAGAGGATCAGCAGAATCCCCATATGCATTAATTGGTGCTGATTAGTTTCACTGAAAATTGTAGTCAAAATAGTTCAGGAGCATTTTTTTTCCAGCTGTGATTATGGAGACAGGTCTATATTTAAAATTAATATGATAACATGCTGCATCTTAAAGTCTCCTACTTGTGACTAAAGAAGAACCAGGCAGCATATTTCCTTATTTCTTGTGGTGGTAAAGCAGAGGTCTTTCTGTTAATCATCAAAGTTGGACATTTTTATTGGATATTTACATAGGCTTAGAAATTACTTATGCAGTAGCTATGCTATAAGGGAAAGGACTCACCTTGATTTTTTTGGAAATAGGCCAGTCACATTTCATTATAGAAGGTTAAACATGGCATTTTAAAATATAGCTAGTAGGATTGCCACCTACAATGTTAACTTCTCACAATAACTTCAGCAAAACTAGGAAGGCCACAAGTCGCTAAGGATCACAGAATCAAAGAATTTCAATGTTAGAAGATACCTCAACAGCTGTCCCTACTACAACAAACATAGTAGATCATCCATTCAGTCTCAGACAAATGGAAACCCACTACCTCCTACAATAGCCTCTTCTATTTTGGCATTACTAAAGGGACATGGGGGTTGCTTTTGCTTTTTCCCCACTTCACATCAAACCTAGATTTGCTTCTTTGAAGCATTTATTCATCATTTCTGGGTCCAGCAGAGCAAGTTTAATCCTCTTCTATATAGACAGATTATCACGTACATGAAGATAGCTTTCATGTCTCTTCCCCACAATAAACCTCTTCTCAAGTCTAAACATCCCCAGTTCCTTCCCTCAAGTCTTATATAACATAAACTCATGTTCCTTCACCATCTTTGTCCTCCTCTGACTACTCTCAGATTTATCCACGTCCTTTTAAGAACATGCAAACTGGACAGAAGACTCCAGATGTGAGTTGATTGGGGCAGAGCATATTATCAGGACCATTACCTCTATATCCGTAGAAGATATGACTTTCATACTTTTGCTGTTACCCTATCCACTCATCAAGATAGGCTAGAGGTATAGGCACTATGATAGTGGATTGCCATCACCTTTCTCGCATTCAACAGTTTCTCCAGACCTCTGGCAAAGACTTTGATTCCTGTATTTGAAGGCTGTACCAGGTGGGTAATGAACTTCATACTATACTGGAGTCTCCTAAGGTGTCTATTGTAGAGAGACGGGGGCCCAATGATTTATGTAGCCATATTCACAAAAGATAAGGTGCATCCCTCTGTGCCTATATCTCCAGGATGCTTAAACTGGTTGAAAAGTGAGAATTTCATTCAATCAACCAAACAACTTGTTTGACTAATTATTTCACATAATTGGCTAGCTGTTTTGACATGAAGACACAATCTATTTCAGGAATTCATTACCCTTTTATTCTTAAACAATGCATCATTGATGCATTAAACTGTTAACAAGTAAGTATTTAAAAGGAATGCAGGAAATGCTATTTACTCATTAGAAGTGACTGTTAGGTTTTCTCTAATATTCTTCCTTAAATACAAAAAAATAACCAAAAAACCTCCCAAACTTTTGTTGGCAGGAGGGAGAGGAAATATGTATATAAAAAGCAAAACAATGTGTTATATTTTGAATAACAGGAGGAATCCATAGGCAGTATCTAGAAGATTAGTGACTAATATTTACCAGTCTATATAGGCCAGATTTGTCCTGTAGGTTGAAAATGTTCATTAAAGTATATACGATGATTTACTTGAAATAAGTTCTGCTCTACTGTGCTTTTGGGAACTTGCTTGAATTTTCCATCTGTCAAAATTCTTAATTATCATATAATCATTTTATGGGAAGTTTAGGGGAATATTATAAATCAATCAATCAACAAACATTTATTAAGTACCTACTATGTGCTCAGCACTCTGCTGAGCATTGAAGATACAAAAGGAGGCAAAAGACAACTCCTGGCCTCAAGAAGCTTATAATCTAGATGGGAAAAAATGAGTGCTAGAAAGTCATAGGAGATTCTAAAGGAAGTGATATGACAAATGCCAGTTGTCTTTAAATGGATGTGTCAGGCAAGAATCAAAAAGTATAGAGGTAATGATGTGTAACAGGAGGTATGTCCATACCATCATCTATCTCAAAGCAAATATAACTGGCATGTGGGTTGTCTCTGACAGAATCATAATGAGTGAAAATCAGATTCAAAATTCTGCAGTGCATTTTAGAATAGGCCTTCATTCCAAAGTAAGGTCAAATTTGACCGATTTTGTTGGGTAACTTAGTCCAACAAATAGAGTCAACTTTAATTAATTTGACTAATAGAAGGAAGACACTGCACACATAGTCCAAAACATCAAATTTTTTAAAAGTTGGCATTTAGTTCATACTATATAAACATTAATAGAAGAAACTGGGTTCATGTTCTTGAACCCCCAAAAGAAGCGAGGAAATGCAGCATCTCCTTTGGTCCCCACTATGGGGGACCCTGAGTATTGAATGCTGAATACACTGTGAGTTACAGTGGCTGTGTTCATTGGTTTCGTTTAACTTCTTTGTTAAAAGGAAAAGTTCATTTGGGAGTGGACATGAAGTTGTTTCTGGAAACAGTAATGTAAAAAACAAAAAAGCATTCATAAAATGTTTCTTTTTAAATAGTTGATATTGGTTACATTTTTGCTTAGAATGCATCATATGGTTTTGGAGGACACTGATTTAATTTCTAAATGATGTTTTGTTTTGAGTAATAACAAAATTAGTTGATATTTCCTGAATGTACCCATTCATAATGGGTAGAGTGGTAGGAAAAAAATTAAGCTATAAAGAAAAATCAATGGAGCACAATTTTAAGAAGTATGTGTTTAGCACCAGATTATTTTCTATTCAGTCTACCCACTTTCATTGTGAAATGGAAAATAACCAAGAAAGAACCAAAATTAAGAAAAAATATATATAAGCAAGAGTAAATATGTAATATCCTGATTCTGAAAGCTATAATACATGAACACTTTAGTCTATGGGAGAACTAAGGTAATAAGTAATTTTTAAACTTTTTCCATGGATAAGGATCATGATATGAAGCAACTAGGTAGCATGGTAGACAGAGCACTGAACTTAGAGGACTCAGGAAGCCCTGAATTCAAATCTATCTTCAGATACTAGCTATGAGGCAAATCACAATCTCTATGGGCCTCAGTTGCCTCATCTTAAAAATGAAAGAGTGGGACTTGACCTTCTGATTGCTTCTACCTCTATATATCTATGATCCTATGATTTAATTTTGTAGAAGTGAGGGCTGAGAGGTGGCCAGGTAGCTCAGCGAGTAAGAGCACCGGCTCCAGTGTCGGGATGACCTGGATCAAATCCAGGCTCAGATACTCAGCACCACACCCAAGAATAACTGGCCATGTAACCTTGAGCAAGTTACTTAGCCCTGATTGCTTAAAAAAAAAAAAAAAGAAGTGAGGGCTGACCAGTGGTCAGAATTCATATTTCATTGGTATCCTCCTGATTTCTATTTTTTTTAAAGCAATCAGGGTTAAGTAACTTGCTCAAGGTTACACGGCCAGGTGTTTCTGGGTGGGTGCTAAGTGTCTGAGCCTGGATTCAATCCCCAGTTCATCCCGACACTGGAGCTGGTGCTCTTATTTGCTGTGCTACCTGGCCGCCCCTTATCCTCCTGATTTCAAGAGAATTCATGGAGGACTTCCAAAATATTGGGTGAAATTTTGTGTATATGTATGTGTATATGCATATGTGTGTGTCTTCTTCTTTACTCTAAATCCATCATGTATCTCTCATAGATTGCATTTTAATCATTGTTCTTCTAGAATCATAGATGACTATTGGATTGATCACAGTTCTTACAGCTTTCAAAGTTGTTGGGTTTTGCCATGTTGTTTTTCTTGTATAAATTGCTCTCTAAGATCTGCTCACTTCATTCTTTATCAGATTATAAAAATCTTCAAAATTGTTCATTTTTTCTAGTATTGATGTTTCTCTTTCTGAAGAAATTGGTCCTTTGAAAATTGGGAGATTTTCTGTGGTGACTAGCTGGTTTTTTTTTCTTCATTGATGTGCTTTGACCTATAGCCTCAGTGACAAATTTAGTCCAACATTGAAGAGGGAAAGTTTTATATAGAAGGAGAAATAAATGAGAAGGATTATACTATCTCCTGTTTAGGATGCTGAATAAAATATTCATTCAAATACAGTGAGGATTAAGTTTTATCAAACCTTCCTTTTGTTATTTATACATACATACAAAGGCCTACCATATGAATTTTGTGGGAATTATTCCTATTCAGATTGTGTTAGCCAATAAAAATTGAAGTACTGTGGAAAAAAGGAAAAGAGTCGAACTTATATGACCAGAAATAACAAAGCAGAAAGTAAGAACGGTAAATTTTCTGGTTATATTTCTTAACAGATAACATATTCAAATGACTTTATACTCAAGCTTCTTACATCTTCCAAATTGACATAGTCTATTTTTTCCCAAGAATTTTTGGTTGTTTTTGTAGTTGCTCTCACTAAATATTGTGGAGAACAATGGCAAACTAGAATATTTCCAGAAATAAATTGCCCTCCCTTCAACTTCAATTCCCAATAAGTCTTTCATTCAAACAATAAGGTATGATACCGTAGAAAGAGCACTGAGTCTAGATTTGAGTCCATGCTACCTTGTGTGACCTAGGGCAAGTCACTTAAACTCCCTGGGCCTCAGTTTCTTAATTTATAAAATGAAGGATTTGGACTGCATAGCCTCTGAGGTCTCTCGAAATATCTATGAATATGAGATTTCCTCCTTTGCTGTTAATAAAGTAGAAGGTTTCTTCTTCATATTCATCATCAAAATCAGTCAGTCAACAGCTCAGTGATCCAATGGATTGAGTACTGGGCCTGAATTCAGGAAGACTTAAGTTTGAATCCAGATTCAGAAACTTAGTAGCTGTGTGATCCTGGGAAAGTCACTTAATTTCTGTTTGCCTCAGTTTCCTCATCTGTAAAATGAATATGAAAATGGTACCTACCTGCCAGGATTGTTGTGAGAATCAAATCAGATAATAATTGTTTTTCTCTTTTGTTTGTTTTGTTTTTCATTTTTAGTGAAGAAACCTATTTATCCAAGTTGATAGAAAAACATAAATAAGGGAAAATATGCATGTGAGAATGTACACCAGCCAAAACAAATTGAAGGTGTTCTCCCATTGGGAGAGAGACTGTTCATTCAAGATAGAAAGGATTTATCTTACCCGAAGGAAAATTCCCAAATACCTATAATGCAGCAAGTTGGGAACAAGGACATGATAAAGACTACTGCCAACTCTCATGTCAGCTTCTTCTCAAGTCTGTGAAGAAAATTTAGAATCTGATAAATCCTCTCTCTTAACACTGGAAGCCCAGAGAACTGGCAGATACTGTAGTGACTAGTTCTCTTGTCTCTCCCCTTTCTGCCAAATCCACGAGATAATAATTGAAAAGTGTTTAACACAATACCTGGCTCATAGCAAGAGTCATGTAAATGTTGGCTATGTATGTAAATGTAAATGCTAGGCACTGTGTGGGCCAAACATTGGGAATATAAAGAAGAAGAAAAAAAATCTCACAATCCTATAGCCAAGGGCCACACATCCTAATGAGGGGGGACTTCATGTAATTGTCAATCATTAAACATTTATTAAGAGCTTACTATGTGCCAGACACTGTGCAAAGCATCTAGGTATGTACAAGCAATATACAGAGTATATGAAGGTAAGCTTCAAAGGGATAGCATTGTCAGCTGGAAAAAAACCAGGAAAGGCCTGCACAAAAGATAATTTGTGCCAAGTCTTAAAGGAAGCCAGGTAAACTCAGAGGCATGGTGAGAGGGCAGAGTGTCCAGGTTTGAGGAACAGTCATTGCATAATCATGAAGCTAAGAGATAGAATGTTGTATTGAAGGAACCATAGGATAATGTTGCTGGATCATAGAGTATGGGCAATAAAGTGTAAGAAGAATGGAAATATGGAGCAGATAGTGAAGAACTTTAAATGACAAATGGAAAAATTAATATTTGCTAATGGAAGTAAGAGGAGTATAACATTGTTGAGCCTTGGCTAAGTGGTGAACGCAATGAAATAGAGACAGCCATTGCAGTGATCCACCCAATGTAACTTTTTGAACCCTGCACTACCCACTAACTCTCCTGGCCCCCAATATCACCCGTCATCTCGCAGATATGAGGAGAGGACTTCACATCATTCTTCCATCTGCTGCCAACTCTGATTTAAAAAACATCTGCTCCAGCCTGATACCTCTTCACCAGCTGGCATCCAGGGAGCTGAAAGGGACTGAACTCCACTTCTGCACCTGTTTCAATGAGGTTTATTTTTTTCTCATTTAGCTTTTAGCAAAAAGTAATTTTGTCTTTTGTTTTGTATAGTTTTGGGGAGGTAAATATTATATCTCTCTTTAGCCTAAACTTTGCAAGTTCCAAGCAAGCTTCTCCAGTTTTCCCCAGGTAGGGTTGCAAGGATCTAAAGACTTACTTCAGAGAGACATTTATCTGGTCGAACCTCCTCTTTCATCAGGATCTCTCTTCAGAGAAGGAGATGCCTCTAGATTCCTTTGAAACTGGACCCTTCTCTCTTCCATTCTCACACCTGAAAATGAGATGCCTTCATAGTCATAGACTTGGATGGGAATTTGGAGGCTATTTTGTTCTAGCCTTTCATGTTACAAATGAGGAAACTGAAGCTCCAAAGGGTTAGATGACCTGTCAAAGGTCACACAGGTGGTAAGTGTCAGAGGTGGGATTTGTACCCTGTACCTCTAACTACAGAGCCAGTGATCTTGCATATAAACCACAATGACTCAATACTTCTCTTTCAGTAGCCTTTATTTTTTTCTGTACTTGTGAAATTATAAACTCCTTTAGGGCTAGGACAATTTTTTGCCTTTCTTTTGCATTTCCACCAGTTAGCACAGTGACTGGTACATAGAAGGCACTTGATAAATGCTTATTGACTTGGTACATGGTGTATGGATGACCATATTGAACAACCTCTTTTCTGTAAAAATGCTTAAAACATGTCTTTTTTAAGTTATTTTTAACTCTAGGCACCGTAGAAGGAAATATGCCTATTATGGATTCCAATTGAGTTTTGAGTCATTGCCATGAGTCTCAATTTCTGGCACATAAAAAGCCCAAAATCAATTAAACAAATATTGATTGAACACCCACTGCATGGTTCAAAGGCTGAGTCTGACAGCATGACAAATACAAAGATGAGCAAGATAAAGTTAGTGTTCAAGTGTGTACAATTTAAGAACACAAAGAGCTATAGTATGAGATGTGACCAGTGCTGTAAGCAAACAGAAAGTGAGTCCTCTGAGGACAGTGAGAGAGTGCGGGAGAAAGAGGCAAACATGGAGGGTCAGGAGACTCATACAGTTCCCGAGCAGCTGGTTTTGTTGAATTCTTTGTAATATCCAGGTCTCATACTCAATAGACAGGAGAAGGGATGGAGTAGGAAAGAGAGAGACAGACACAGACACGGAAAGAAAGAGGGAGACAGAGAGAGACAGACAGAGAGACAGAGAATATGTTCAGACATAGGGCTCAAGGAAGGCAAGAGAGAAACAACTTGAAGGATTTTGACAGATGGAAATGAGAGAAGAGGACATTCTATGTAGAGTATATAGCTTAAATGAAAGAACTGAGGCAGGAAAGGATGAAGTATGATTGAGGACAGGGAAAACTCAGTTTGAATGGAGTATAGTGTATTTGTGTGAGGAGGAAGATTGGAGGGATTTGAGGGAAATCAAGCTAGAACTCTAGGTCAAGGCCAGATTGGGGAGTTTAGTCTTTACATTTCAGGCAAGAGGGAGCCATTGAAAGTTTTTGTACAGGGGACTAACATAATCAAATGTATGCTTTAAGAAACTTAATCTGGCAATGGCATGAAAAGTGAATTGGAAAGAATTCAGATTTGAGGGAGGGAGACCAAGTAAGAGGCTACATAAATATCCAGGTGAGAAGTAATCATGACCTGAAATAGGGCCATGAGACTGGGAATACAGAGTCCAATGCACTGTTCCCAGAAACATCTTGACCCTTCTCTTATGGTACTCCAAACAACTGCTGTTTAAATGGTGTTACATGGATGAACTTGACCATGAGAGGGTCTCAGTTTCCTTATTAGGAGCACTGGTAACTAAAATAACTAGTTCTTTGCCCAGAACTGCCTGTGACACCCTGAGACAATAGTTACTGATAGAACCTCTTCCCCCTCTGAATTGGCAGTCATCAGAATAATGTCTTTCAATTCTCAGTTTTGTTCAAATACTGATCACATGATTTCTTCTCTTCATCACTAGGCAAATATTTTACTTTCATAAAGCAGAGTCACAGAGCTACTGAGATTCAGTACCGTTCTTGTTTCTATTGGATCCAACCCTATGCTGAAAAGGCAGTGTGGTCGAGTAGGAAGAGCCCGAACTCAGGAGCCAATGGATCTGAATATATACCTCCAGATGGGGGTGGGGGGCAATTTAAGAGGGGAAAAGAGTTCCTCTGCCCATGATCTATCTCCTTAGTAAAATTACTTTATAAAAGTGAATTCATGTCAGTTGGGCACAGTATCTGTGTAACCTGTGCAAATCACTTAACCTCTCTGAGCCGCAGTTTCCTTACCTGTAAAATGAAGGGTTGTATTCAGTGTCCTCTGAGGTCACTTCTAGCTCTACCTCTATAAACTATATTATTTGAGCTATTGGGTATCACTCCATGGCGGTGACTCCTACAGTTCAGTCACATGGGCATCCTTCCCTACACCATTCACATCATACTAATATCAGTTGCTCAAGTGGTAGAAAAAAAATCTAATGCATGTATATTGCAGGTACAGGACAGAAGATTGGGAAGACTTCCTGGTTAGTAGGATGGAGAAGATGTGAAATGGACTAATGTCCATCCTACAAGGGAAATCACTTAGGGAACAACAAGTTTGGGAGACGTCTAGACTCTAAAGAAGAAAGTGCCTATACTTGTCCACTTATCAATGGATCCGATGAGATAGTATTTTTAAAGAGCTTAGCAGAATGCCTGGCACATAACAAGAACTTAATAAATGTCTCTGTCCCCTCAAAACTAACGTCTCCACTAATATCCTCCATCTCAACCTGTCACATTTACTCTATACTCTTGTTCCATCAATCATTCCTTTTTTTAATGCATATTTAATCTCTCCCTCTCTACTCCTTTACCCTATAAAATTTTTGAGGTCTTCCCTAGGCTAAAAAGGAATTGGAACCTTACCCTGCTCCCCACTCCAAACTATTACCCTTTCTCCTTCCCTTCACTACTAGACTTGTGATCTCTGCCTTTGTTTCCTCACTTTGCCTACTCTCTCTTGGCAGAGCTATAGCAAGGAATGCTTTCTCATGGGGCAGAAACAGTTAAGGATGGGAGGAGTGAGGAGGCTTGTCCAAGGTCTCTTGAAGGCAGAGGTGGCATCTGAACCCAAATCCTAGGATAACAAAATCAGGGCCCTTTCTACTATACTACACTCCTTTATTCTATGGATATGAAAACTAAGAGGGATGAAGTTATGTGGCCAGGGTGTCACTGCAGAAAAGGGTGTCTTCAAGTAACTTGAAGGAATACCACATGGAAGGGGAGTTAGGCTTGTTCTGTCTGGTCCCAGATGGCAGAGCTAGAAGCAGTAGGGCAGATTCACGCTTGAGGTAAGGAGAAGCTTCCTAACAAGAGCTGTCCAAAAGTGAATTGCTTTACATTGGAAGTTAGTAGTTTATGAAAAGAGCTACTAGGTGGTGCCATATTGCCGAGAGCACCAGGCCTGGACTCAAGAAGACCTGAGTTTAAATCTGACCTCAAATACTTGCTAGCTGTTTTACCCTAGGCATACCCCTTTACCCTGTTTGCCTCAGTTTTCTCATCTGTAAGAAGCTGAAGAAGGAAATGGCAAACCACTTCAGTATCTTAGCCAAGGAAACCTCTGAAAGAGTTGTTAATATGACTTAAAAAATGACGAAATAACAACAAGTTTGTAAAAAAAAAATAGCCACTGATCAAGACATTTAAGACTTTCTAAGATACAGTGGAAAGAACATTGGCTCTAGATATAGAGGATCTAAGTTCAGTAACTACTTCTGACATTTACTAATTGTGAGACCTTGGGAAAGTCACTTACAGTATTATTGTTGTTGTTATTATTATCTAACATATATAAAGCTTTATATATATACAAAGTGCTTTACATACAACATCTCATTTAATCCTCATTACAACCCTGTAAATGTCCAGGCAAAATTTGCTATAGGTGTGACTTTGGGTAAGTCACTTATAGTATTATTATTATTATTAATAGTAACTAACACATATAATGCTTTATGATTTGCAAAATGCTATACATATAGCACTTAATTTAATCCTCATTACAACCCTGTAAGTGTCCAGGTTGTGATTTACTATTAGTGTGACCTTGGGCAAGTCTCTTACAGTATTATTATTAATAATAATAGTAACTAGCACATATAATGCTTTATGGTTTGCAAAGTGCTTTATGTATAGTATCTCATTTAATCCTCATTGAAGCCCTGTGAGATGACTGCTATTATTATCTTTATTTTATAGATGAGGAAAATGATGCTAAGAAGGATTAACTTTCCAGGTTCACATAGTAAGTGTCTAAGGCAGGATTCAAACTCAGGACTTCCCAATTCTATCAACTTCACCATGCTGCCACTTATCCTTCTGGGCCCTTCAATTCTTTATTTGTGGAATAAAGGGAATGGATTAGATGTCCTTTGAAATTCTTTTTCATTCTAGATCTGTGATTCTATGGTCGTGATTCCCCAACTTTATCTTGTTTGACTCTCCATTGTGCATTCAACATCCTAGACAAACTAAAATACCTGGTTGCCTTTTCTAACTCTGTCCCCTCCCATCTCTATATCTTTGCTTCTCCTTGTCCACATACCTGAAATTAACTCCCTTTCATTGGCATCTGCTAAAGTCCTTTATTTCCCACAAGAGTCAACCAAAGGGTTCTGTTACGTTTTCTATGATATCACCACCAGCCAGGTTAAATTCCTCTAACTCTTGAAATTTCTCAAGGCAATTTGCCTACACCTCTCCTTTGTACTAAATATTTTCTTTGTTTCACAATTCTTTGATTATATGTAATTTCCTCCCATTAGATTGTAAGCTTCATAAAATTGGAGTCTGTATCATGTCTATCTGCAATATATTAGGCATTTAATAAATGTCTGTTGAATTGAGCTAATTTGCACTAATTTACTCCACCATTGGAAAACCAATTGGAAGCATCTGCCTATCACAGTAACTGCTGTTGAGTTTGCTTCAGCAAAACAACTTCAGTGTGCCATACTGTCTTATCAACCACAGCTGCTGCCCCTGTTCTCCTATGTGTAGTGAATAATAGAAATAACCATCAGGAAGTAATAGCAGCTTTTGCACTTAACATTACTCAGCTGAGAAAAAACTGTTAGATGGGTAATGTTTGTGTTTTGTCTCCCTTTTGCCTCTACTTCTGCTTCCATTGCTCCCTTTTCCATTGGGTGCATCCTTTGCTCCAAGGCAAGGATCACATCACCTTAGGGTTCCTTTCTCTGATAAGGAACCTTCATTCTCTCTCCCTTCCACTTATCTCTTATTGAATGTTAATTGCCCTTCCCCTAAAGTTTAAGTACAACTATCCAAGGTTTGGAGGGAGTTTTTTGTTTTGTTTTGTTCTACCTGTAGTACACCCATAATTTCCTAAATTATCCATGTGGCTTGACATGTGGAAATCTCACTCACTCTAGAATCCAGATCACTTTAAACTAGAGAAGAACTCAATTAATTTCTGAGTCTATTGTGAGTCCTCTCCTAAAAAGGCTAATGTCTGTCTATTTTGAGAGATAATTTTTATCTTGTTCTTGTCCTTGCGGTAGATTTGTCTAGCTCTTTTTGAGACATGTTTCAGTTTGATTCAAAAAGCATTATTTGCCCAGCTGTCAAGTTTTTCAATATCTCCTTATTGTTCTTTTTCTTTTTAGGAGAAAAAGAAATAAGGACAAAAATGGACCATGTGTAAGTGGTAATCCACACAATATAGTTCTTAATAAATAACATTAGAGTTGAAAATAGGAGCAATGAAAAAATAGTCCTTGTTCTATAGCAAATACTGAATAGCTGATGTGGATGGATGGGTCTCATGATTGAAAAAGCCTCCAGTGCTTGCCAAACACATCCCTCCAAAAGATCATTTATAAAAAATGTCATTTGGCATGTATTTTATTGTGAATTAACTAAATTTTACTTTAAGCTAAATATTGTGACTCATGCACCTGGAAAATAGAAACAGATATGTATTCAAACAGACACAAAAAGCTTTCCCATAAATATTAAACAGTCTTAACCATGGTTTAAAATCTGTATTTAATTAAATTTAAATTCTTTGAGGAGCTTTAAAGTTACATCACCTACAATTTGAATTTCTTCTCTTCTACAAAGTAGGGTCCAACTGTTCTTCCTGCTTTCATTCCTCAGAGCCCCTAATACAAAGAACATCAGGAACAAAGATAGTAATGTCCAAATGTAGTGCTGTTGAATAGATTCATTTCATTTGTCTGTTTATTGTCCTTAGTTTTTTTCATTGACCCTCTCAAATTAATTGGGTTCATTTATTGATGAGGTTTTTCTACATATTCATATTTTCAGATGACTTTTACACCAATTACCCCTTCATGAAATCACAATGAACATCCACACTTCAAAACCCAAGTGGATGAAAACCACATATTGCCTAGATTGGGGAATGTACTTGGTTGGGCAGCCATTTGAGTTAGTCTTAAAGAAATGCTGCACATGAATAATGAACTGGGAATGAAATTAAGTAGTAGGAAGAGTTGGACTGGACTACATTTGGGAAGATGCTTAGTTCCCAAACTGCCTAAAAATGGGAAAGATAATCTCTTTGAAAATCAACATTCTCTTTTTTTTATTAATTCTTTAATTTATTAATTTGTTTGTTTCCTTTTAATTTACAGGATTCAATTCCACAATTCCTTGAATTTCACATTTTGTCCCCCTCCCTCCCCTCCCCCCCATGGCATCTTATAATCAAGTATAGGATCTGTAGATACTTTCACATTATACAATGGTCAAGTTATAAGGATGGATTGTACCAGCTGGGATGAAAAATGGTATAGAGGACATAAAATCAAATAAGAGAACAAAAAAGATCAGGTATTTTGCTTCCACCTGGATATAAATTTAGTTCTTTCTAGTTCTTTCTCTGGATGCACGTTTTTCTCTCCATCATGCGTCTTTTGGGATTGACTTATATCCCTGCATTGTTGAGAAGAGTCCAGTCTATCAAAGTTGGTCATCACACATATGTTGTGTCCGTAATTGTGTACAACTTCCTCCTGGTTCTACTCTTCTCACTCAGCATCAGTTCTTTTAAGCCTCTCCAGGTAAATATGAAGACCGCCTGCTCCCCGTTTCTTATAGCGCAATAATATTCCATAACATGCATATACCACAACTTGTTCAGCCATTCCCCAATTGATGGACACCCCCTTAATTTCCAATTCTTTGCCACAACAAAAAGAGCTGCTATAAACATTTTTGTACATATGGGTCTTTCTCCCATTTCTATGATCTCTTTGGGATATAACCCTAGGAGTGGTATTGCTGGATCAAAGGGTATGAAAGTATTTATAGCCCTTTGGGCATAGTTCCAGATTGCTCTCCAGAAAGGCTGGATCAGTTCACAGCTCCACCAACAATGCATTAGTGTTCCAGTTTGCCCACATCCTCTCCAGCATTTGTCATTTTCCTGTTTTGTCATCTTAGCCAATCTGACTGGTGAGATGTGGTACCTCAGAGTTGTTTTGATTTGCATTTCTCTAATCAATAGTGAATTAGAGCATTTCTTCATGTGCTTATAGATAGCTTTAATTTCTTTCTCTGAAAACTGCCTGTTCATATCCTTTGACCATTTATCAATTGGAGAATCACTTGTATTCTTATAAATTTGACTCAGTTCTCTGTATATTTTAGAGATGAGTCCTTTGTCAGAGACATAGGTTGTAAAGATTCTTTCCCAATTTCCCACCTCCCTCTTAATCTTGGTTACATTGGCTTTATTTGTACAGAAACTTTTCAATTTCATGTAGTCAAAATTATCCATTTTACATTTTATAATGTTCTCTAATTCCTGTTTCGTCATAAAGTCATTCCCTCTCCACAAGTCTGATAGGTAAACTATTCCTTGTTTTAGCAGACTGCTTACAGTATCAACCTTTATACCTAGATCATGAACCCATTTAGACTTGATTTTGGTATATGGTGTTAGATAATGGTCTATGTCCAGTTTCTGCCATACTATATTCCAGTTTTCCCAGCAGTTTTTGTCAAACAGTGAGTTCTTATCCCAAAAACCAGGGTCTGGGGGTTTATCAAACAATACATTACTGTAGTCATGGACTTCTGAATCTCGTGTGCCTAATCTATTCCATTGATCCACTCCTCTATTCCTAAGCCAGTACCAAGTAGTTTTTATGACTGCTGCTTTATAGTATAGATTGAAATCTGGTAAAGCTAGTCCACCTTCCCTAGCATTTTTTTTCATTAATTCCCTTGATATTCTGGAGTGTTTATTCTTCCAGATGAATTTTGTTACTATTTTTTCTAACTCTATAAAGTAGTTTTTTGGTAAATTAATTGGTATGGCACTAAATATATAATTTAATTTAGGTAAAATTGTCATTTTTATTATATTAGCTCGACCCAGCCATGAGCAATTGATATTTTTCCAATTAGTTAGATCTGACTTTATTTGTGTGAAAAGTGTTTTGTAGTTATGATCATACAGGTCCTGGGTTTAAATCAACATTCTCTTAATGATTCTACATAACTGTAAAACACATAACACAATGATTACAAAATGATTAAAACTACAAATGCTTTAAGGTTAATGGAAAGACACCTGGTTGGTATAGACAGGTTGCAGTGTTTCACTAGCAACATTTTGCATGAAACATGTAGAGTGAAAACTATCATCCGGGATATGTATGTCTATAAAAAATTGTGAGCTATATCAAGAAAGAGAAGCAACAAGTGGGCATTTCCAGTAGTGCAGGTATCGACATGAACCACAGGATGCAGAGGATGAAAAGGCATGGAGGAAGAAGTTCCACTCTACTTTGGTGAAAGAATTATCCACCCCACTTAAATCACAGATCACTAAAAATCTAGCAAAAGCAATTAAAATCCATTTTTCTCTTTCAAATTTCCCCATCTTCTACGACTTAAACCAACATACATAAATAAGAAAATTTCCAGGTGAAAGGTAAACTACTTCTTTGTGTTGAAACAGTTGTTTTCTTCATCCTACATATGCCATTATCATAGAATATGGATAGGCTCTGGCAATAGGAAATAGGAAAGACTTTGGACTAAGAGTCAAAAGATCTGGGTTCAGGTCCTAATTCTAACTGGCTATGAGTCGTCCGACAAATCACTCAGTTTTTTCATCTTCATAGGAGAGAGTGGGTAGGCCTCACTCAGCCAGTCAATATGCATTCATTTATTAAGCTTTCACTAATGCTTTTACATTCTTACCAGTCAACGCAAGCTCTCATCTGTATCTTTGATTCCTGTTAGTGTCTGACTCCTCCACGCCTTATATCATGGCTCAAATTTCCAAGTTATTCTTAAACTACCTTACCAGCACCTTATCTTGACTCACCATTGTTTTCTGATTCTCTCCCCTTGGTAACGAACTAGCTCTGAACTCAATACTGTCAGGCCATGTCCTGGCAGACCCCAGGGAAATCTTCAAGATATAGCTGGACTGTCCCTGATCAACACACAGCCCATCTTCTATTTATCTCTGTTATAAAGGGGCCTCATTTTCTTCATCTGTAAAAGGGTAGCCTCAATCACCTCTAAGCTTACTTCTGACTCTAAATCTGTGTTCCTGTTGATCCTATGAAATTCACATATTTGTCTATCCGATTTTCTCAAAGTGGACTTCCTTGGTCTGTTGCCCTTCACCATCCTATTCTAAACTTTAGTTATTAACTAGGAGACACATAAAAAAGCAGTAGAGTAACTACTGTAGTAGGAACTCCTGCCAAGGAGCTGGCTCTTTACCAATCCGCATTTTATGGCATTCCTTAACATCAATTTAGATCTCACTTTGACTGCTCGGGTTCTTCGAATTCTGTTCAGGCAGGAAAGTCAGAACTGTGTTCTCACACCCCATGTGTTATTGACATTCTTTAAATGATCACCGCCATCATCATCATCATCATAAGTGAAAATAAAATAGTACTGCAGGTCTGCAAACTCTCCCAAAGCTATGAAATAGCAGCTTTTATTGACTTTTGTGAAATAACTACTAGAAATGAAACTACATGGAAAGAGTAGGCCTGAGCTCTTAGCGTGTGAGCTACTTAGTTTCCACGAGGAGCAAAGATTTTTTCTTTAAGTCTCCTAAGAAAAACGTTGCAAATGATAAGCCTCTCCAAGCATGCTTTTAATGCACAGCAAAAACCACTAAAGCAAATTATTAAATGGACATGTGCGAATTATGATTATTCTAATTAAACATATACATAATTAGAGGGAAATTTGCTAGCTAATGTTTATAACCCAAGTCATTAGTCACTAAGTATACTTTTTCAGGGGTGTGATGGTAGTTAAGGCATAGCAGAGAATGTTGAATCTACTGGCTTATTATTCATAGACTTCCCCCAAAGTCTCTCTAAGTGCTATACCATGATATAAAGGTGACACTGGGTTCTCAGTTCTATATTAATAGAATCCAAGCTTTGAAAAGCTTTTGAATGTATTCCTGGTTACAAACTATGCATTTATGATCTATAGATTAGTTTAGCTAAAGAACAAGAAGCTCATCTTCAGACAGTTGATGAACACAGCAACTCATAAAATGGTTAAAAATACAAAATAGTCCCCAATTTTGGGAGACTCCCTAGCCCCTGCCCACCTATTGCCTGACAAGTTGTCACAATAGTGGAGGAACTGAACCATATCCAATATTGTAAGATCTAGGAGAGTAGGAACTGTGTTTTACCTAAGCTTTATATCTTCCTCAAAGCTTATAATTGCACTCTACACAGGATAGGTGCTTTAGAAGCATTTGAATTGTTGAATTGAATGTCTGTGTTCTTGTTGTAAATGAAATCTGGAGAAATAAAGAAGTCATCACTAATCTGAAGGTCAGGCCACAAGTTTTCCTCAGAAACAAAGGAGTTGGTTGAACTAGTTTCATCATTCGTACCAAAGGGAAGTGAGAAACATCTTCTCATGGCTTTTTTCTTGGAATATTCAAGATTATCTTGAGCAAACAGAATACCAAGAAGATAATTGTAAGTTGTATGCCAATATTTGTGACAAAATAGAAAAATGCTATGAAGAACTTGACTAGACCCACCAGATTCTAAATTAAAATAAGGTTAGAAGGTCAATGACTTTGAAGTGGAAATAGGCATTATGTTGAAGTTCAGAAGCAAGGAATTGAAGTGCTAAATAGCTCTGGGTGTGGTAAGTTTGTTCTTCCACAATATAAAAAATTAAACTGGCCCTTCCTTAATGGAGAGGATATAACAGGTTGCCAATAGGGGAGTAAGCTGTCCATGTGCAATCAGACAATTGATTACTTAGAGCAAAGTTCAAAATAAATATGCAATTTGAATCATAAAGTCTAAGAGCTAAAAGAAATCTCTAATTTCATTTGGTTCTACATAGTCATTTACCAAACCAAAAATCCTTTCTACAACATATCCAACAAGTAGCCATGCTGACTCTGCTCAAAGACACCATTGAAAGGAAATCCACTGTCTCACAAGGAAACCAAATGCACTTTAAGTTAGTTCTAATTGTTAGGAGGTTTTCCTTATAGCAAACCTAATCTTATATCAAATCAAATCTGCTTCTTTATAACTTCTGCCTCTTGCCTGTAGGTCTGCCCTTTGCAGACAAGCAGAACAAAGCTAATCTCTTTTTTATATGGCAACCCTACAAATGCTTGAAGACAGCATCTTCTGGCCCAAAATGGCCTAA
The DNA here is from genome assembly GCF_028583685.1 of Petaurus breviceps papuanus. NCBI lineage: Eukaryota > Metazoa > Chordata > Mammalia > Diprotodontia > Petauridae > Petaurus > Petaurus breviceps. Next base: position 33,807,808 of record NW_027186523.1, read on the forward strand.
TTACCTCAAACGGTCTGTGTCTGGAACATTTTACAGGCTTCTCACAATTCTTATCACCCTCTTCTAAACATGATCAACTTTGTTTATGTGTTTCCTAAAATGTGATGACCTAAAAGTGGCCTGACCTACCTTACCTCCATCTTTATAATAGTTATAATAACAAAAGCTAGCCTTTATACAGGGCTGATTGCATGCCAGGCACTGGGCTAAGTGTTTTACAATTATTATCTCATTTGGTTCTCACAGCAATCCTGGGAGAGAGATGCAATTATTATTCCGATTTTTATCTGAGGAAATTGGACAAACAGTGGTTAAGTGATTTGTCCCGCATTGCATAGCTCAAAAGTAAGTGTCTGAAACCAGAGCTGAGCTCAAGTCTTCCTGATTCCAGGCCTAGAACTTTATCTATTCTTTCCTGCCTCATTCTAGATACTATGCCTCAGTTAATTTAGCCTTATATAGCATTACCATTTTTAAAGATATTCCAGAATCAAGGCATTCTTGGGGTCATCACTCCCTCATAACCATAGGTCATAAGCTCTAACCAGGAAGCCAGAGGACCGATTTGTTTAAAACAAGACAGACAATTGTTGATGTTGTTGTCATTCAGTCATGTCTGACTCTTCATGACCTTATTTGGGTTTTTCTTGACAAAGATACTGGAGTGATTTTCCATTTCCTTCTCCAGTTCATTTTACAGATGAGGAAATTGAGGCAAATTAGGTGAAGTGACTTCTCAGATTCACACAGATAGTAAGTATCTGAGGCCAGATTTGAACTCAGGAAGATGAATCTTCATGACTACAGGTCCAGTGCTCTGTCTTCTGTAGCACCTAACTACCATAGCAATTAAAATAACAACAAAAATTCCCCCCACAAAAACATGGGGCATACTCTCCCACAAGTTATTGTGACCCTGGTGGGGAGAGCACACAGAAAGAGAATATGTGCAACCAACAAGGACAATGAGAAAAATATCCTTTATTTTTCCTTATGTATTTTATAAGATCCAAGTGCTAAACACCATTAATTAGGTGACACCCATTGTGTAAAATCCAATCACTGAGGTAGTTCACAGACAGAGTTCAATTTTTCTTTTTTTTTTTTTTAAATGTACTGCTTTGGTCTCATTCAGGGAGGCTTCCAGCCAGATCAAACCCATGATGCTGGGAGCTTCCCAGTTGGCCAGCTCTACAAGTGCTACAAGAATATTATCAGGGCCTCACTTGCCTTTAAAAGCACAGGATCCCCTTCCCTTAGCTTTTCTATCATTTGAATAAAATTTTGCTGCTTTCTCTACTACATTGAACTTTGATTGTCATGATATTATTCATGATTTTTAATCTTAGGCTCTCCAAGATCAACAATGCCTCAGTTCATAGCCCATCTGTAAAAATGGGGTGGGCTACTAGAGATTTAAGTGAGACTTATTAAGACATAAGAAAAAGAAAACTCATGGTATAATCCAATGATCCACGTATTTCAAACCCTTCTGAACAAAGAAGATACCAGAGGATCAGAGAGTGTTTCATTATCTAACCTATATACCAGTTCATTTATCAAGTAGGCAGGGCACACTACTCTTACTGTCACCATTAATATTTGAAAGCTGAAATTGTAGTTACAAACAGGTTTTAGATCAGATAAAATCTTATGGGATCATGTTTCCTATACATCCCTGGCCCTCCTTTTTTGGAGTGAAAGAATACTTAGGAATGTCGTGTAACAGTTTAGAAACCCTAGACATAGACTAAACAATTTGCTTCTTCTCATTTAGACAAATGAAACCAGTTTATTTCTCTTTAAGTAAAACTAGTAAGGCATATGTCAATTATGGTTCTTTATTCCTTGCCCCCAGGAAGGGACCCTTAGAGATCATCTAGTATATCACCTTCATTTTATAAATGGGAAAACTGAGGCCTAGAAAAGTCACTTAACTTGTCAAATCACACAGGTAGCAACTAGCTGAGCCAGGATTTTCACTTGACTCTTACTCTAAACCCAGTAGAATAGAAATAGAAAAAAATGCTTGGGGTTCCTGTGGACCAGAGTAGGTAGCTTTTGTCTCCTTTAACTTGGACTTCTTATCTCATTTTGCTCATGATTTCCAAAAGCCCCCGAATCCCCTATAGAGTTCCTGGCCTGTTAGAACTTGTGCTTCTTCAAAGAGAGGCTGGATTACATGATTTCTACATGTCTGTAGAAATGTCTACATGTCTACATTTCCAGTTCCTTGATTTTGCAATTCAGTCCTTCTAACATATATTAGATTGGCCCTGCAATGGAGTATCCTGTACTCTCTGAGATTGGTACAGGGGGAATGACACCAAAGTTATCTTTCTTTAGTAGAAATGGAAGAGTGCAAGAAAGTGAAAATGTGTTGTTGAGTCATTTCAGTCACGTCCAACTCCTCGTGATCCCATCTGAGTTTTCTTGGCAAAGATCCTGGAGTTGTTTGCCATTTCCTTCTCCAGCTCATTTTACAGATGAGGAATAGAGGCAAATAGGATTAGGCAACTTGACTAGGGTCACACAGCCAGCAAGAGCCTGAAGCTGGATTTGAACTCATGAGGATGTGTCTTCCTGATGCCAGACCCCAGTGCTCTATCCACTGCACTACCTAGCTGCCCCTTCCCATACTTACTTATTATATAAGAATTGGAGATTAATTCAATGATACCACAGGTAAGTGTCAAAAAAAAAAAAATACTTGGGATTCCAAATCCTTCCCTCATTTCTTCATTCATTCATCAAATGATTGAGACATTTTCAGAGAAGATCATTAAACAGATATCAGCTGACCTAGATGACCTAAATGTAAGAAGTCAGTGTGTTCCTCTGCTGAACTCCCTTCATATTTAAGGGGGCGAAAAGTTAGGAATAGTCCTGAGTCCTCCTCCTGAAAAATTTACTCTTCATCTATCAAAAACAGAATAAAGGAAATAGCATAATCTTATGGCAAGTCATTTGATTTCTTTGATCTTTGATTTTCTAATCTGCAAAATGAGATTGGACTAGATCACCTCTGATGACCCTTTAGGTTCTAAAGCTGTGATCCAATGAGCTAAAGGAAACTGAAATATGCGAGAAATATTATGGCAAGGTAAAATTCTTATGCACCTAAAGGAAAATGATGGTTAAATAAGTGCGCCCCAGGGAGGAATCTGGGCATTTGTCTAAGTGAAATCTGATGATAGGCCAGTGGGAAATACTCAACCATTCTTCAAGATATTGCGGAGGAAATAGGGCTGTCATTCTGAATTCAGTCTCTACAGGTGTCTAGAAAGGACCATTAATTATTGCTCTCTTTGACTTGTTAAATTTTTTGGCTGGGTTCGTTAGCATAGCTTCACAGGACTTCCCCACAAGTTATCTCCAATATGCCAACTCATCTCACAGAAGTAACAATGAAATTAATTAATAATTGGCCTTGCATGCCTTCTAGTTAAAATGAAATAGATTCTATTTGGATTCTGAGGAAGGCTTCTAGTGAGCTGATTTGCGGAATGATCTTAGAGATGCAGACTTAATGCCAGTCAGACTTTTTCTATCTCAGTTATCAAAACATGGCTAGAATTAACCATAGAGAACATCTCAGTAAAACATACATTCCTTGAAAAATGGAACTCTTTGGTGTTTGTCTTTGTAGTCATAGATAAAAAGCACAGTGCCTTGCACCTTTTAGTTTTTAATGAATGTTTGTGGAATTGAATTGAATTCTCAAATGTAAGTCTCCAATGGTGAACAAAGCAGTAGAATAACTATTACTCCAATTTATCTCTATTATTAGGATAGCCAAATGATACTGTGTCATGCTGTCATATTTACAAAATCCAAAAGGCTTTTCTTCTCAAAATCCCTGTAGAACTTTGTGCACACATGCATACTGGCTGCCAGGAGAAGACACTCCTCACTTTCCATCTGCTGCTACTCTTACATTCTGTAATGGGAATGTAAATTTTTAAGATCTTCCCTGCCCCTAGGCTAAAGTGCACCTGGAGCTTGGGGTGGGAGGCTTGTTTTTCAGTAGATACTTCTTGATTGGCCAATGAGTCAATAAGGTTGTTACATTCTCTAAGCCAGGAGAAGGCTATATAAGCCCTGATGTGTAGCTTTGTTTTGGGGCTCACTTTGAGAAGTGTTCTGTGATTTGATCTGGATTCTGGGAAGCCATTGTCCAGAGCCCCCCGGCTTTGAAAAACCCAGATGTGGAAACCCAGATGTTGATTTGGTATGGATGTAATGGTTCAAATCTGGTCTCAGACACTTACTAGACATGTGACCCTGAGCAAGTCACTTAACCTTGTTTGTCTCAGTTTCCTCTTCTGTAAAATAAGCTGGAGAAGGAAATGGAAAACCAATCAAGTATCTCTGCCAAGAAAACCCCAAATGGGGTCATGAGTCAGGCATGCCTGAAAAACAACTGAATGACACTCAGTACTAAGGAGGAAAGGTGGCAATTGATCACTGACCTGATGAACATATTGAGTTGTTATAATAATCCCCAAAGTTCCTTAAATTGAGGGATGCCAAGTATCAAAATTAAGTATTTGAAATATATGAAGGACAAAGAGGTAGGCCAGAAAGACTGAGGATCTGAGAAGTTAAGAAACTTGCCCAAGGTTACAGAACCTGCATGTATCAGAGGTGGGATTTAAACTCACTTAAATTCCTTCAAGGGCCAATTGTTGTCTCATACCCTAAGCTCCCCCTCATGATGTCACTGCTAACTAACAAAATGGTTAAAAAATCTTATGACTATGGAATGCAAAGGAAATCTTTTATATGAATGCTAAGTATGATTATAAAACAAATCATTACTTCATCCAAACTTGTTTACCCTCTGTCCTCCAAATAATTCATGTTTTCATTTCTGTCCCCTTGCTTAGGCTATTTCCTATGCCTGGTATACCTTCCTTCCTCTTCATTTATTGAATATCCTAGCCATCCTTTATAACACAGCTTAAATAGTGACTCCTCTATGAATTTTTCTCCAGATAATCTAACCTGACCTGATTTTTTTCAATTCTCTAATACATTTATATAGCCTTGTGTATTATGATTATTTGCATGTCTTACCCTATAGTAGATTCTATACTATAGTAGACCTAGTATATCATATACTATATATATATATGTATATATATATAGTATACAGTAGATCTGCCTTAGTACCTAGGACAGTGTTTGGTAGATAAGTGCTTAATAATTTTTTTTTAATTTTGCATAATTCTCTAGGTTAAATTAGTCTACCCAAAGAGGAAATTTCCTTGCCAAAGGCTATGCTTCCGTGAGACATAAATGTCTCCCATTTTCTCTCAGTTGACATTCCCTGACTATTTTTTTTTGTGGGGAATGCTGTAGTATGCCCTTTGGGAAGATGCAAATGACACTGAAGGCACGGCCCCTCCCCTGAAAGAGTTTATAGGAATTAAAGCTGGAGGAGAGCTTGACAATCATCTAGTCTGACCCTTTAATTTTAAATTTGAGGAAATTAAAGCCATAGAGATTAAGTAACTAGTCCAAAAGTGTAATGGGTAGTAAGCACCAAAGCCGGAATTCAAATTCAGCTCCTCTGCCTCTCCAACTAGTGTTCTTCCACTAAACTATTTGGAGAGACAAAGTTAGAAAAATAGCTATGTATCCATGCCTGACCAATGATACCCTCAGGTGAACTAGATATTTTTAGAATCAACTAGTATGTAACTTTAAGGCTGAGGGATGTATTTTATAGAAGGGAATCTTCTAAGAATTCATATTTGATAATAAGAATCACATTTGTATTTCTTTAGCAATATTCCTGCTGAAGGTGTTGTAAAGCCTCTTACAAAATTACATTTGGCAGAGAGGGCACCTGGCCAATTCTGGTCTCAGGTTGGAGTGCAGCCACCCTCAGATTGGGCTCAAGCAAATAACACCTCATGGGGTCGAGATTGAAGGGGAACTTCAGCCAAGGGCACAGATGAAGACCTATTATGGGATTCCTAAAAGGAGAAAATAAGACCATGGTTTAAAGGACCTCATGCAGAAGCTTTTTGCCTACAAAACAGCCTAGGGACATGAAGTTTCCCCACTTCCAAATGATGAAAATATTAACTAACTATGACTCTCAGACTGGCAGGTGTGTCAAATCAAAATTTGATGTTCTTTGCCATTCAGCTGATAATATGTCTGAAGTGATTTTAAAACATGGATAAATGTAAAGAGTAAATTACAAGATATGTAGAGCCAAGATGCTCTTGGGAATAAAACTCCTTAAGAGAAAATGGCTGTGAAACACCTACTCTGTAATGGCTTTGCCGTTGGCAACAGATTATAAGGTTCACGTTGTCATTTTGGGGTGTGTGTGGAAAATTGTGGAGTAAAGTAGGGTATGAAGTGTTCGCAATGCAAAAGTAAAAAAGAGGAGAGGGCAATGAGACATTTAAATAATACATGGGAGGAAGTTCACAAGGAGTGCAAAAACAGGCAGGGGCAATGTGGTTATTACCATGTTAAAATCAATATAGGCTTTAAAGAAAACAAATTGTGTATAATATAATGATCCATAGTCTAATATATATCACTCTTTTTTTGTTCTTTGTAAATAGAAGCAGTCTTGATTTTTGATGTTTGTAAAGTTCACAATTTTAAAAGAAATTTTTCACAGGAACAAAAACAACACCAATAATGTGATGAAGTTGGACCTCTGTGCAGAAATTTGAGGCCCAACTAATGTGAAGACCCTCACCACTACGACCAGCAATGTTTTTGTTTATAAAGGATAAACAAAAGAAGGCACATAAGATATGATCCCTGCCCTGTAGGTGCATATGGATGGCTATATTTAAGGGCATATAGTCTTGTTGTGGGGAGAAAATACAAACACACCCATAGCAGCAGAGAATAATAATAACTCACTTTTATATTGAGCCTTGAATTATGTAAAGTGGGAGTGAGGAAAAATCAATTTTTGTTAATTGAAAAAATAAAATTTAATTTTAAAAGTTTATCAAACTCCCCAAGATAGGCAGTAAAAGTATCATTATTCCCATTTCACAGAAAGGAAAATGAGGTACACAATTAAAGAGATTTTAAATAAAGCAGTCTTTGTCAAGAAAATCCCAAATGGGGTCATGGAGAGTAAAAAACAACTGATGTAACTGAAAAACAAAACAATATGACTTGAAAGTATCACAACTATCATCTGAACCCAGGTTTTTTACTTAAAGAGTAGTACCATTGTCCCTAGATTACATTGCAAGAGCACATATTTTATGAAGCACTGAATTATGTGTCTTAGAAAATCTCACTGTGCCCTGCCTTAAAAGGGAGGAGGAATAGTATTTACATAGGAATGAATAAATATTCCATGAAGGTGTCTAGGAGACCTGGGAAGAGAGGGTTAGAAAGCATTTGTAAGAAGCTAGAGATTACTTAATCAGTCAATATTTATTAAGCACCTACTATGTTCCGGGCACCATGCTAAGTTCTAGGGTTACAAAAAGAGGCAAAAGACAGTCCCTGCCCTCAAGGAGCATACAGTCTGAAGAAGAAATATATCTAAAAAAAAAGTGGATAAGTGGGAAAATATAATGCAAGGGGAAAAGGGAAACCCAGTCAGTCAACTGGTCAACAGTATTTAAATACTTTGTAAGCACTTTGTAAATTACAGGCACCATGCTAAGCACTGGTGACATATGGTCCCTGTCCTCAAGAAACTTTTATTCCAATGGGAGTGGACAACAATATATAAATAAGCATATTCAAGAGACAGAGTAGATGGAAGAAGTCTCTAGCAACTGGGAAGAAGGGAGAGGGAAAGGGACCATAAAAGGCCTTTTCTAGACAGTGGTATTTGAGCCTCTCTCTACCAAGCATTCTCTACAGGCCCTGCAGCCCCTTAGCTTCTGGGGCCCAAAAAGATCCTCAAGGGGGTGGGGCCACACAGAACCCTGAAAGGAGGAGGAGGGGAAGTCTGCAGAACAGTCACCTTCAGTAAACAAGACCTGGCTGTATTCCTTCTTCCTGAAGTGTGTAAAAAAGATATGACTGAGAGTGAACGCATCTATCTACCATCTACTTAATGTTCATTCTGAAAATAAATGGAGAAAGCTTGAATGTGTCTCCGATGACTTTGAAACTCTGAGTAGGAAAAGTGAAAGACTGGAGAACTTAAGTAGTACTTTCATCTACTCTCAGCAGAAGGTCATAACAATGGAAAGTAAAGACCAACTTAGGAAGTGGGCAGCTAGTTACATTGATGAGGAATAGAACGCCATTGCTGAATTATGGCTATGAATGATAGAATGGTAAGGAAAATCTCATGAATAATGAGGGAAAGTATGTGGGCAGCAGGCTTGCCAGTCTGATGAATGAGAGTTTCTTAAGTTGAAATGTGAGGGTGAAGGAGGAAAATATTCACATATATAATTTTAAGGTTAACCCAATGTCATTGAATATGAGTATAATGTAGAAAGAATAAGCATGGAGATAACTATCTTTAAAAGAATAGAATGCCCTCAGAAACAAAAATTTGGCAATAAAAATCAGGAACTAACTTGATGCAGAAGAAAAAAGGGGAAGGCCAATGTGGCTGCTCACATATCTCAACAATTAGTTCATATTATAGAAGCATATACATACAAAAGAACTATTCAAATAGTGTCAGGAAGGCTAAACTGTGGAATAAGCTGTCGCTTGCTTATGAAAAATCCTTTAAAAGGGGGGAGTACTTTTAGAAATTTCAGAGAAAAAGACCAAGAAAAGGATGGCCTCCTGACTTGCAGAAAATGATGTATTGTTAACAGATAAAAGAGAAGGCAGTCATAGAAAAGTAAATTTAGGACTGAAAGGAACCTTGAAAGCCAAGTTCAATTCCCCTTGTTTTAAAAACAAGTAAACTGAAGCACAGAGTGACTAAGTTGTTTGCCCATGGTCACAGAGTCACTAAGGATCTAAGGCAGGATTTGAATTTAGGTAACTGCCTAACTGCTCAAATCTTAGTTTAATTTCATCTTTTCTCTAAAGAAGAATAAGTTGGTTTTTTTTTTTTAAAAAAACAGTGGCCTGTATGATTGCGTTCATGTTCATTGAAAGAACTTGTGGATATAGTCATGGAGTAACATTAAGGAATTTTTGACATTCCTTAGAGAACCAGAATTCCATAGAGAACCAAAAAGACTTCAGAGAAGAGAAGAAAGATAAATCTTATTCAATTTCAAAAAGAAGAAAAATGAATTATAGAAATGATGAACCAGTGAATTTGAGCTTGACAAAGGTATGTAGTTATTGCAATCAGGTATAGCTTCCTATGGCAGTTAGGTAGCACAGTGGACAGAGTGCTGGGCCTCGAATCAAAAAAACTTATTTTCCTGAGTTCAAACCTGGCCTCAAACAGTTAATAGGTGTGTGACCCTGGACAAGTCACTTAACCTGTTTGCCTCAGTTTCCTCATTGGAAAAATGAGCTGGAGAAGGAAATGGCCAGGAGTGGGAAACCTGTGGCCTTGAGGCCACATGTAGCCCTCTAGGTTACCCCCCATTTCATAAACTCCAGTGGCTTCCTATCACCTTCAGGATTAAATACAAAATCCTCTGTTTGGTATTCAAAGCCTTACCCATCCATCACCTTTTCAGTCTTCTTACTTCAACCTCTCCTTGCTGCCTCTTCCCCCACCTCCCCATCTACTCTCAGTCTAGGAGACCAGCCACCTTGCTGTTCGTCAGACAAGACCTCTATCTCCTAACTTTGGTCATTTTCCTTTGCTGTCCCTCATGCATGGAATGCTCTCCCTCCCCATCTTTGCTTCTTGACTTCTTTGCCTTTGAGTTCTAACTAAAATTTCACCTTCAGCAGAAAGTGTTTCCCAATTTCTCTTAATTCTAATGTCTTTCATCTGTCGATTATTTCCAGTTTATTCTGTAAGTATCTTGTTTGTTCCTAGTTATTTGTATATTATCTCCCCTATTAGATTCCAAGGTCTTTGGGAGCAGGAACTGTCTTTTGCCTTCCTTTGTGCATTTGGCACAGTATATGGCCCATTGTAGATGCTTAATAAATATTTACTGACTGATTGGTGATCCTCTACAGCTTAACAGATTTGGATTATGGACAGTATTGCAGAACTGACAATCGTGATATTAAAAATAGAGAAGATGAAGCTTGAAGATGATCAATGTCCAAAAATATTTGAATGGCTATCATGAGAGACTGACCTTTTATTGCAGACCATTCATTCAATCAACCAACAAGTAACGGTTAAGTGCCTTCTATTTGCCAGGGAGTGTACCAGGCACTGAAAATCAAGCACAAAAGAAAAGAAATAGCTCCTACTCACCACAATGTCATGTTGTGATGGAGTACAATAAGTATGTGAAAACATTCATACACCATAAATGTGACTGTAATATAAATGTATTCAGAGTAGTGAAATATGAGGCAGTACGAGAGGGAAGGCACTGGCAGTAAGGGGGATTGGTCAAGGTCTCATGAAGTAAGTGGTCCCTGAGATTCCTCTTAAGGGAAGAGGCAGAGATGGAATGTTGTAAGCGTACATATAAATCCCCAAGGTTCTGCCTATACAGTGGTTTCCTTTGTACTTGGTATAAGAAGTTCCCACTGTTGTTGATGTGTGTCCTTTGTTCTCAAAGAAGACCATGGCATCAGACACATACACATATATACATGTCTACACACAAACACACACACACACACACATATAAGATATGTATAGCAAAAATGGGAAGTTGTAGGAAAAGGAAGGGAAAGGAAAGAAATTCTTTAGAATTGAGTCACGAGCAAAATGAAGAATGGCTGGGGTAGATTGTGCGTCTGTATACATATGCATGTGCATATCCATATATGCATATGGATATGGATATGGATGAAGCCAAGTAAGATGGTCTTGCTATCTGAAAAGTCCCAGCTGCACCAATGGTTTATCAGGCTGAGTTAGCCTGGCCAGAGTCAGGCTCGAGGCTGACTCAGCTTCAAGGACACTGAGAGTTTAATAGAGTTCAGTTGCAAAAGATCACTTCTGTTAGTTGGGGTGGGGGGAGACTTCATCTCTGGAAAGTAGGGCAACTCAAGAAAACAAAGTTAGGGGTCCCTTTCACAGTGGTCTGCTCATAGGTGGTACTCAAATGTTGATGATCAATTTCTGCTATGTATCCCCATCACCAACCTCCTCAACTCCCAAGCCACTGAAGTCTAATTAAGGGCAATTTTGGAGAGGAAAACAGAAGAAAGATCATGGGATCATAATCTAGAGCAAGACAAGACCTTAGGGGCCATCAAGTCTAGATGGTTTTCAGTCTTTTTTGGTCCTTCTTACAGTTGGCTTTTCAGTAAAACCATACTACATATCACAGTGTAATATGAAAGGAAATAAATTCTAGAATTCACTATGCATATACACATTAAAAAATAAAATACTTTTTTTTTTTTACTTTTTGGAGGGGGAAGGCAAGGCAGTTTGGGGTTAAGTGACTTGCCCAAAGGACACACAGCTAGTAAGTGTCAGGTATCTGAGGTCGGATTTGAACTCAGGTCCTCCTGAATCCAGGACCTGTGTTGTATTCACTGCACCACCTAGCTGCCCCTAAAATACAATTTTAAAATGAAGCATAAATGGTATTAAAAGTTATTTAGGGTTTACTTATAAACTCTGTCCTTCATTGCCATTCAACCATCTAAAGTGTTTCTTATGATGGAAACATCAACTAGAGTAGATGACCCCTCAGTGCCATGTGGTCTGAATTCTGCAATGATCCCAAATAGAAATTACCCATTACATTCTCCAAACTTAGCCAGAACTTTTTTCACTGTATGTCTCTCTAGAACTTGCCCAGCTCAGCATGTCCACCTGCAAACTGCTTTCTTCCTCCTGGCCAAGAAAAAGATTGCAGTTTAGTCTAGTGGTTGCAGAATTAATTTGTAGTTTGGCATCCCCCCAAATCCATGAGCCCAGATTCATTCCATCAAACCCTGGTGCCAAGAGATCCCATTCAGAGCTGGATGATGGTGGCTCTCTAGTGACAGTAGTTTTTGCCCACTACTTAAACTTAATTGGGAACAACTTCCTGCATGACAACCCTCACATAAAAAAAAAAAAATCTTCAGGATACCTAAGATCTGTCCATTCACTCTATGCCAAGAAATTCCTGACTCATTTCCAAGAGAGCAACAACTTGTAGAACCAACAAGTAGGCAGTTCCAACTCCCCCAGAACCGCAACTCCACATGCTATTTAATTAATAGGCTTCTTACTCAACTGAATTATTTAAGAATAGGAGTAAGAAGGCAGATGCTTGGTCCATGAACTGTCCTCTGCTTTCTTCTCTTGTCTTCATTGTCTAACTCATTTGCAGAGATTAAACAGGGGAATTTCTTTTTATAATCTCAATGGGAATTTGCTCCTTCTGGATAATGCCAGTATAAGAATTATTTACTCAAATACATTACTAAGTCAAGGGGAATTTAGGCAACATGCTGTATATAAGTAATCTTTTGAATCTCATATCCTTTTTGGTAAGGCTTCCTAGGGAGACTGTCAAATCTCCATCCCTGGAGTTATTTAGGAAGACACTACATAAATATCTGTAATGAACTCATTGGTCATTTACCCAAGTGAAGATAGGAAACTGGATCAGACAATCTTCTGGGACCCCTTCCTGGTCTAGAATCTACAATAAAAACTGATATATAAAGTGCTTTCAACTTTGCTAAGCTATTTACATATATTATATCTTTTAATCCTTGTAATAGTGTTGAGAGGCAGTTACTAGGACAGGGCTTCATAACATGGGAACCATTAACTTTCAGGGGGATAACTCTAAATAATGGATTTTCCTTTTGCTACTATACATTTTATTTTCTACATTTAAAGACATTCTGCAAAGGGGCTCATGGATTTCATCATTCTGCCAAAGAGGTTGCTATCACAAAAAAAGGTCATGGATTTTCATGCTGGAGTTATTTTATTCCTCTCAGACCTGGAATGCACTCCCTCCTTCCTTCTGTCTTCTCTCTTAGCTTCCTTCAAAGCTGACCTCAAGCACCATCTCCCCTGTGTGAGACCTTTCCTGATCCCTCCAGCTGCTAAAGACTCTTCTCAAGAACAGAAATACCTTGAATTTACATTGGTTATCTTATCTATGTCCATGTTGTTTCCTTTGATTAAACATAAGTTCCTTGAGAGCAGGAACTGTGTTATTTTTTTCTTCAAACCCCCCAGTGCCTAGGACAGCCTCTGGAAGCTGCTTAATAAATATTTATTGGGGAAGCTAGGTGGCACAGTGAATAGAACACTGGCCCTGGAGTCATGAGGACCTCAGTTCAAATCTGGCCTCAGACACTTAACACAAAAACTAGCCGTGTGACCTTGGGCAAGTCACTAAACCCCAATTGCCCTCCAAAAAAAAGGGCAAAAAAAGAATAAATATTTATTAATTGGTTACTGAAGAGACTGATACAAAGTGACTTTCCTGAATAGGCAATAAGTATCAGAGAAGAGATTTTATCTCAGATCATCCTAACTTCAAGATCAAAGCTCTATTGACTAGTCATTGGTCCCTTTAAAACCTCAGTCATGCTGAAAATCCTATAGATTGCCTCTATCACACACTGTATCTGCCCAGCTCTCATTTACTCATTTCAGTCATGTTCAAGTCTTTATGACCCCATTTGGAGTTTTGTTGGCAAAGATACTGGAGTAGTTTGCCATTTCCTTCTCCAGCTCATTTTCCAGATGAGGAAACTGAGGCAAACAGGGTGAAGTGACTTGCCCAGAGTCACACAGCTAGTAAGTGTCTGAGGCTGGATTTGAACTCAGCAAGATGAGCCTTCCTGACCCCAGGCCCAGCACTCTGTGCCCTGTGGCGCCACCTAGCTGCCCCTGTTTGCTCTATTACTTCTATACTAAATCAGATTTTTATCTAGTCAAAGCTAACTTATTTGCAACTCCCAACCTACCCAATGTTGTGTGGCTCATTTTCTCCTACATTGGAGAGCTCACGCTTGCTATTTTTCTTGCTTGGGCAGCAACCTTCCTTGGTTTTTTTTCCCTCAAAAGATCTGCTTTTCTTCTTAAAACAAAAATTAAAAAAGCCCCAAACACAGCAAACTGCTCAAAACTCACCTTATCACGAAACCGTTGTCTAACAGCACTTACTCATGATTTCTCCACAGACTCCAGCAACACAAGACATTTAGCCATATGCACAGTTAAGTCATTATGCACTTGTTTAATACAGTTTTTCTCATCATTTTTTAGTCATACGAGATCTGTATTATTATTTCCCTGTCTGTACTGCTTGTCCCATTACATTATGGATTCTTTGTGTCTAAGATTTCAGGCTTCTCTTTCCTTTGTATCTCTGCTCAATGCTTAGTGGGCATCCAGTAAATGTTTGTGACTAAGTGGAGATTCTTGTGAATGCAGATAATGGTATACCCAGCAGTATAAGGAGTAGCTCGCACTATTATCTTCCCAGCATGCCAAGTTTGACTCCAGAAAGCATATAAAGATTTGGGCAGGGAATTCTTCAGTGTATACAGTTGTGGGTGGCATCCTCAGAGATTACTCTCAAGGGTGACCCCTTAAGTACCACAGTCATAGGCATAATGAAGTATCAGCTACTCTGGATCATCACAAGAGAACACGTGCATGGACAGAGATGTGCAACGAATGTTCATTACACAGAATTACGTGTAGTAGAGAATTTTGTTGTAAGCAATTGACTGGAGATGATTTCATTGAGCAATTATAGAATACTTTTGTTATAGACTATCTTTTGTTACACTGGGATTTGACCTACCTGTATTAGAAAACATTATCTTTTCTCCTACCTCTCCTTATCTTTCTTTTAAACCAAGCTCTAGCTACACTCCCATTGAGTGCTGGTTTCCTTGGTTACCAATGACTTTCTGTTATTCATTTGTGGATTTCGGGTGTTAAACAAAATATCTCCCTGCTTTTGTGTTGCCTTGACAAAGGTTAGAGGTAGTGATTGTGCTCTTTTGTCTCCAGAAAAGCAATGCATTTTGGTTTTTTTTTTTTTTTTCAGTAAGATTATTACACTGAAAATAGGCTAGCAAATGACTTGCTTGAATTTTCATTGCTGGAGAGGATTTATTTCTTTTCGTCATAGGTTTCAGGATTTTGACATTTGGTTTAAAATGCTATAATCAGCCTGGCTGTGCTGAAAGGATCACTTGGGCTTTACTGTACAAACAAAATAAGCTTAAGCGTGGTTTATTTTTTCACTTGAATCTATATAATATACTTCAATTGCCCAAACTTGATGTAAATAACAATAATAGCTTGCTTTTGCAGGGCTACCGGATAGTAGCTATTCTGCCAGTTATAGTGAAAGTGTCTCTGCCCCCATTTTACAGATGAGAAAACTGAGACTGACAGAGGTGTGAAGTGACTGACCCCAGATAACATAGCTATGGAGGTTCAAAGTCAGAATCTGAACCCAGGTCTTTTGATTCCAAGCTGAGGGCTTTTTTTCAATACAGTGTAGTAAGACCTGGGAAGTGAGTCATGGGAAGCCTCTATCTCTGAACCACACTTATCTTTACATTAGTGTTAACTACTATTCCATAGAACAATGTGTTAAAATGAGTTTAACCCAAATGAAAAATAATTAAGCATGCTAAGGGCACATCTTTTCTATGTAGCAAGTCATGGGGGTAGATAAAGGAGATGGGAGTGGATCATGTGTATACATGTATATAGGGAGGTGCATAATTTAAAAAAATAAATCAAGCTTTTGAGTAGTACTTTCAGAAATGCAGCCTGTTTCAAAACAGTTTTCACATTCATATGACTAAGCCAGAAGAGACATTCCTTCAAGATCCTTTTACATCCTCATTTGAGGAATAAAGAAAAAGAGATGCAAAGAGAGAAAATGAGTTGTCCAAGGTCCTCAAACCAGTTGGTGGAAAAGTTGATACTAGACTGCAGAACTGACTCATGTCCAATGGTCTGTTGTTTCTTCCATGTTCTGTGCTGCCTCTCTTCATGGTATCCTATGTCTTTGGGCACTCTGCTCTTTTAAAAAATGTCCAGAACTTTTATTTGATGTTTCCATTTATAATTCCTATTTATTACGTAACACATCTATTTTGATGTTTTATTATGGAAAAGTTGTAATTCTAAAAAAAAAAGTGGTGCTATAATAATATATTAAATTATGCAACCTTCAAATTCTGTCTTCAGCATTCCTCCATCCTTCCTCAAAAATGAAGGCTCCCTTGGATGTGATGTCTAATAAAAATAACACTTTAGTCAAATATTTACTCATTTTTGTCACAATTCAATATGACTTGCTTGTGCCTAAGGATATGCTCCTTCTCAATATTACTTCTCTAAAGACTTCTATAATAATTTAACATTCGTAGAGAAGGCTTTAATTTTTAAAACACTTCATTCCATTTTATTATTTTTGTAATGATCCCAGGATAATCACTATGTCCATATTCTTAAAATTTAGATGACATGTTTATTGAAGATTTTCATTATGTTTCAGGATTTCTACACTCCAGAGCACCAGAGGGACATTAGAGCAATTGAGCCAACCTAAAAGCTTTAGGAAAGGAAACTGCCAAGAACTGTCTTTAATAATACTTGAGCATAATCAAATTATACCTACATAAAGTCTCTGAAAATACAAAATTTTAAAATGAGCACTTTGTACTTGAGTTATTCAGAGAAATATTCATCTGTCATATGTGTGTATAAGTGCACATAGATACAAACATATATGAGGGAGGCAGCATGCTATGGTGAATGGCTTTAACATACATGGAATACCTGAGCTCAAGTTCTGTCTCTGACACATATTGACCATGAGACCCTGAGCAAGTCACCAAACCTCTCAGTGCCTCAAGCAGTGCTCACAGATATCAGATTCATGGAGTTGCAAACATGTTACTGCCAGAATGAACCAGATTAAAATGTAATTGGAAAATATTCAACAACATTTTTAAAAGTACAATAGAAGGGGCGGCCAGGTAGCACAGCAAGTAAGAGCACTGGCTCCAGTGTCGGGATGACCTGGGATCGAATCCCGGGCTCAGACACTTAGCACCCACCCAGAAACACCTGGCCATGTAATCTTGAGCAAGTTACTTAACCCCGATTGCTTAAAAAAAAAAGTACAATAGAATTTAGATAATGTTAATATATATTTTCTCAAGTAAATATATAGTCAGCAGGGATCCTCATGTGCAGTTTTGTGGCCCCTGTTTCATAAGTTTGACAAAACTGCTCTTAAATTAGAGATGAGCTGCAATCTATACTGGCAGAGGGAGTTTCTGTACCTGAAGTACCTAACAACAATGAAACCATAGGAGTGCTCCAGTTCTGTGTTCAATGGTGTAAGGAACGCCCTCTGCCATTTCAGAGTGATATGCTCTCTGCATTTTATAGGAAGTGTTAGGAAGTTGCCTGGGGCACAGAGAGATTGAATAATTTCCCCAAGGTCTCACAGCCAGTATATGTCAGAGGCAAGATATGAAGCCACATCTTCCCAACTCTGTGACCAGCTCTCTGACTACTGCATCATACTGCATGTACAAATGTGTGTGTGTTTGTGTGTGTGTGTGTATTCATCAATCCAGGATCTAAATCTGAATAGAAAATATATACTCAGAGTCTTAATACTCAAGATAACCAGACTATCAATTAGTTACCAGAAGCCTGGAGTAGCTCTGAGCTTTCTGGGCTATACAACATAGGTGTCAACCACACTGCCCCAGGAGGCATAGGGCCCACAACACTCTTTTGTGTAGCCTAAATCAGATTAAAATATAGTTGGGGGGAGAGGGGAAATGTAATTCAGAAAGATTTAACAAAATAAATAAAAATATAATAAAACATAGATAGTATTACATTTTTAAACGATCAGTATGCAGCCCTCAGGGATCATCTCATATAGTTTTCTGGCCCCCCAATTTCTGTTTGATCTTGACATCACTGCTATACAGTGTTTGTTTCACATAAGCAGCGATGATGGACAGGCAATAGTTTTTTAGAGACATCAATGATCCTGAGATACAGATTTCAAAAGAGTGATGGATAGAACTACCTGCTCTCTAATCATCACATTCATCTCCCTCCCATAAGATTTTCGGACAACCAATAACCCTGGGTTTGATATGGGAGATTTCACCATTATTTGTTCCAGATTAGGCCTCCATGACACTTCCTAGCCACCTCCTCCCCATGGACCCCCTTTTAACTTCCTACCCCTTTTATATATTACCTTTCCTCATTAAAATGTGCAGGGACTTGCTTGCTCACATTGTATTCCCAGCACTCAACACAGTACCTGGCCCACAGTAAATAAATTCAGTTATAGAAAGAAAGAAAGAGAGGCCATATAGTCCTTGACCCCTACCAGCTAAAATGTTTGGGATCAGGAGGCAAATATATATATATATATATATTGTGGCTAAAGAGTTAAGTGGCAGTATTTTGGTTATTACTACCCAGAGGAGAAATTACATATATTTTCTTGGGAAAATGCTCATATAGTCATACATTTGCTAAATGTTCTGGGATTAGCTTAGTTTTAACTTACTGACTATTGAATTTTGAAGGAAGCATGTAACTTGTGAATTGTTACTTAACATTATTTAAGCTGCCTGTTCATCTACATGGGTGGCATTGTTGTAAAACATGGGCTAATATTATATGATTATACAGTCCCTCAATACTTCAAAAATTCATGATTTTATTAGTATAGGTATCCTAGCATGCATCAGTGCAGCCCCAAACCTCTCCAGACCTTTCTAAAAAGATG
Organism: Petaurus breviceps papuanus; assembly: GCF_028583685.1. Classification (NCBI taxonomy): domain Eukaryota; kingdom Metazoa; phylum Chordata; class Mammalia; order Diprotodontia; family Petauridae; genus Petaurus; species Petaurus breviceps. The sequence continues at coordinate 33,826,602 of NW_027186523.1, forward strand.
ATCCTATGTTTCTAAGAACAACAAACCTAAACAAAGGATGACATCAGTGGTTAGTCTTCTACTGATAGACTTTACCAGACTTAGACAAGATGGTTTTCTAATAGCAGAAGTAGCCAACTATCACCAGACCCATATGCAAGCTGAGAGAATGACTAGATTATGGAACTTGGAGTCAGGAACACACTTGGGTTCAAATCCACCCTCAGACACTTACTAGCTCAATGACGCTGGGCACTTAACATCTCTGTGCCTTAATTTCCTCATCTGTAAAATGGGATAATAGCAGTATCTCTTTTTCTGGGTCATTGTGAGGACCCAATGAGTTAACATATGTAAAAAAAAAAAACCTCTGCAAGGCTTGCAAATGCTGACTATTTTGCAAAGACTTTCTAGTTGAAAAGGCTGGGGAGAAACTCTAAGGACACAAGGTCACCCAATAATTAGTCAAATTAGCACCTTAATGGGAGACCGCTTGGCAAAGAGATAATGGATTCCTGTTGCAGAATGAGGCATCATACATTTTTGGATGTGGATATTGTGGAAGTTTGATATAACTGTGCAAATTATCTAAAAGGGTTATGGCCAGTAGGGATCCTTATGTAGAGCACCTCTGTTGTTCAGTCAAGTAAGACTGACTCTTCTTGACTCCTTGTGGGATTTTCTTGGCAAAGATACTGGAGTGCTTTGCCATTTCCTTCTCTAGATCATTTTACAGAGGAGGAAACTGAGGCAAACAGGTTAAGAGACTTGCCCGGGGTCACACAACTATTAAGAGTCTGAGGTCAGATTTGAATTCAGGCAGATGAGTCTTCAGGCTCAGCACACTATCCACTGAGCCAGCTAGCTATACAGTTAGTGGCCTCCATTCCTATTTGATTTTGATACCACTGCTCTAGGTCATAGATGAGTTACAATCTGTATCAGTCGAGAGAGAAAAATAAATATTTGCTAATTTAAAGTAGAATATTAATTTTGAAATGAAATGAAATTTTAAAAAGACTTTAATTGAGGATTTATCAGTTAACATCTTTTCATTGTTAGAGGCAGCTAGGTGGCACATTGGATAGAGCACTTGGCTTTGAATCAGGAAGACTCATATTCTTAAGTTCAAATCCAGCCTCAGATACTTAGCTGTGTGACTCTGGGCAAGTGTTTAGCCCTGTTTGCCTCAGTTTCTTCATTTAGCAAATGAGCTGCAGGAAGAAATGGCAAACCACTCCAGTATCTCTGCTAAGATTTTTTCAGACATGACTGAACCGTATTACTTGTATAGTTGGTTAGAAAGCTCACCTTAGGATCAGGAAGTTCAAATTCTCTTTCAGACACAGACTGGCTGTGCGACTTAGGACAAATTATTTAACTTCTTAGTACCCTAAGCAATTCTCTAAGTCTATAATTTGCAGAGATGTTCCTGATCTGCATTGATAAAGGAGGTTTCTTTCTTAGGAGTTCCCTATAGCAGTAAAATCATAAGTTCAATCTAAAAATAATTTATCACCCTTCTTTCTGCCAATAGAGTTTCCTTACCTTTATGCAATATATTACAAAGTAATAGAAAATAATGGAAATCAAGAAATATTTGATTCCTTGAAGTAATATAGTGATAGGTAATTTTGGATTCCTACCCAACTAACTCATTTTTAAAAGGATCTAAATATTCTGGACTTTTTTTTCAATTTTAAACTCTACCTCAAATAGCACTTCTACCAGGAAACCTACCTTGATCCTCCACAAGTAGTAAATATCTTTCTTACCTTGGGCCTCACTAGTACTTTTTTATTTCTTTTGATGTATTTATCCACATGTTATTTGGTATTCTGTACTGGTATCATCACAAAGACCATGAGATAATAGATTTATAATAGTTACCAGAGATCTTAGAAGCTATCTAGTTCAATCCATTTATGTAGCATAAGGCCCCACCTTTGGGCTACTTCACTTAACCCAACCTGCATTTATTCTTACAAGTCTGAGAGATTTTCCCAGAGAGGGGGTCAGTCATATCTACCATGCTGTTACAACTCTACTCAGCTCTCATGACTCTAGGGGTAGCCATGGCATAGGATAAATGCCCAACTACTCTGAACCCAGCAAAGTGTTCTATGTAAAATAATGGCTTAATATATTCATTTTGACTGAACTGTATTGAATTGTTGGAGAAGTCACTTAATCACTTTGGGCCTCAGTTTCCTAATCTGCAAAATGAGTCATTTGGACTAAGTAATCTCTAAGCATGCTTGCTCCTTGGAAGAAAAGTTATGGCAAATCTGGACAGCATTCTAAAAAGCAGAAACATCACCTTGCCAACAAAGGTTCATATAGTTAAGACTATGATTTCTCCAGTAGCAATGTATGGCTATGAGTGCCACAGAATCAGTGCTTAAGAATTGTGGTGGGGCAGCTAGGTGGCACAGTGAATAGAGCACCAAACCTGGAGTCAGGAGGACCTGAGTTCAAATCTGACCACAGACACTTGACACACTTACTAGCCATGTAACTTTGGGCAAGTCACTTAACCCCAATTGCCCTCCAAAAAGCAAAAGAAAAAAAAAAAGAATTGTGGTGCTCATGAAGACTTCTTAGAGTCCCTTGGACTGGTAGATCAAATCAGTCAATACTTAAAAAAATTAATTCAGACTATTCACTGGAAGGTCAAATACTAAAGCTGAAGCTTAAATACTTTGGCTGAACAATGAGAAGACAGTACTCAACGGAAAAGACTCTGATGTTGGAGAAGATTGAAGGCAAAAGGAGAAGGGGACAGCACAGGATGAGCTGGATAGATAGTGTCATGGAAACAATGACTACAAACTTGGACAGACTTGGAGAGATAGTGGAGGATAGAAGGGCCTGATGTCCTGTGGTCCAGGGAGTCACACTGAGTCAGACATGCCTGAGTGACTGAACAACAACGACAAACCATCCATTAATAGTTGGTAGGGAAAATGATACTTTATCAAAGTATGAACTAAAGAGAATCCCTGTCATCAAGCCTGCTTCTTTTATTAGGCTTGTTCCGTATAAGGCCTACTAGCATTTTAACCATTCTAATCTAAACCATGTGTTGTTAATGGCATCAAGAGGGCCATGGCTTGAATTTGTCAAGTGAGGTAGCGAGTAGCTGTCTGAAATTCTTACTGAGGACTGAAAATCAAAATCAATGTTAAAAGTGGGCTTTGTATACATTACAGTCACAGCTTTCACACTAGAGATTCCCTCTCTGACAAACAAACTCCTCTCCCTCCACACTTTTAATTCCAATTCACTTTACTTCCACTTGCTTTTAGATCTGACTACTAGAGCTATTTTCTAACTGAATAATTTGCTTTAAAGTTCTCTACTTTCTTTTCCACTCTGACTAAACTCCCTTCCCTAGTTCCTAGTCACATTCAACTCACTCTACCCTATAGATAGCAAATCTCTCATTTTGACAAGCAAATAATGATCTGTATTATTTGGCTAGTGACTTGCCAGGATTAAGCAGTCCTGATGATATGTGGGTTCAGTTAATCAAGTGTTTTTCAATAGATACTGAAAAATTATTTCACTGCTCCCTCTTTGGCAGAAAAAAAACATGATATTAAATCATAAAGCACTCATGAGAAGGGAATTATATGTGGGTGCTAAATCACAAGGGTACAATTATGGAGAGCTTTCAGATATATCCTTGTGATGATATAGGTAGGATCACTTCATATTTGGAAGACTTGTTTGTTACAAAGAACCCCGAACCAAGAGTCAGAAGATGTAAGTCCCTTTTGTGTATTGTACACCATCATTAGATTAGGGTCTGCCAGACACATAGTACCACTGAGGGTTGGGGGCTTAGGAGTGCTTGAGACCCCAAAATAACAACATGCTGGGTCCTGCTGAATGAATTCGACTCAAGCCTTCTCTCAGCCAAAGTAAAGCAAAGTTTATTAAAGTTTTTCCATAATAGGTAGACTCTTAAGGAGCCTAAGTATCTGTGATGCTTGTATTGAAAGTGGGTCAGAACAATCGGACACAGAATAAGTCTGGGCTAGGTTGAATCTCAGCCCCTTCCTAGAGGCAAGATGGATCTTATATACAGAAAGACTGTGGGAGAGATCTAGTGCGTGGTCTAGAGGAGGGGTTTGGGGTGGGTCTTGAGGAGGTGTCTAAGGAGGATATTGAGGGAACTGAGGTCAGACTCCAGTAATGGGATTAAGGGTGGGACATAGCTGAAGGCTACCTGAAGATGACAGACAATGAAGGGCTAGGCTAGTTTAAGGGTTTAAGATTTGGGTATAGTTTAGTTTAAGATTTGGTAGGATATTTTGATAAGATCAAGGGTGTGGAGTAGCTGGACAATGGAGGGCTAGGCTAGGTTAAGAGTAACAGAGATTTGGGCTTATCTATAATGAAAGGCTTATGGCCTCAGGCAAATGCCTCATCAAGTGGGAAGATTCAAAAAGAGTTCAAGGGGGTTCCCAGAACCCCATCATGCTTTGTAAATATTTATTGAATGAATGATTCCTCCTGACTATTACTTACTAATTAGGTGATAGGAAGTTTTACAACTTTCCTAAGCCTGTTTGCTCACTGTAATTTGGTAATAATACCACCATGCAAGTATGAAATTGCAAATATTATGTGAAACCTATATTTTCTAGTATGTTCACATAGCACCTTATAATTTTTGCATATTTTAATGGCTGTGTGTACATGTGTACATATATACACATACATACACATGCACAGTTTGCTTGGGTTCAGACTTGTGATTTCATTAGCCTGTGGAATTCCCAGTTCTGAAACCAATGTAGATCAGAAATTCAATTAGGAATCTTAGAGTACTGCTTGTACATAGTCTCATTGCTTGTCTATGGTGTCTGCATCTCTTATACACAAGAGATGAAAGTGGAAACCCTGTCTTCCTGTTGCCAAACCCGTGGCACTTCTCTTTAGATATATACACACATATTTGAAGTAGGGAAGTGCAGAACTAAACTCAAATAAATACATCTCCCAACTTCTCACATCTGATTTCACCTGTTTCAAGTGGATTAAGGAAAATTCAGTCAATCAGATTTGCACATTCCAGCTTGGGAATCTTGACTATGACAACATAATGTTAAAGTTTTAACCCTTGTCTTAAGTATCTAGAAATAGTCCTCTTCTTCATTCTTATAATTAAAGGATTCAGCTTAGTCAGGGACTTTAGGGAATCTAAATTCCCTCACTTTTCAGATGAAGAAATTGAGACTTAGAGATTTTAAATGACTTTATTTCGGTCTAATGAGTGATATGACACAACATTTGAAACTGGATCTTCTGCCTCTAAAGTCTTCCACTACACCATGCTGTCTGTTACTATTCTCTCATTGATTTATTAACTAAACAAAAGTTTCCTAAGTACAAACTACATAGAATACACTAGAACATAAAGGGGGAAAAAGGCTTTAGGATAACTATGTCGTATCATAGTATGCAATGAGTAGACCCTTTGTGGAGGAATTGATGGGAGGTTATGGACAAGAGTCCTTGAGGATGAATAGCCATAGATGGCTTTCAGTCTCCACCTTTGGAAGAAACATCCAGATGAATGAAGTTGCTGATCCATTTGAGTATATTTTAGTATGAGCACCTGATAAGAGATTATCTAACTGTAGAACCTAGATTTGTCTTTAATCAAAGGGACTGAATTATTTCTTTAATAATGATTTTACAATTGGGCCATATATCTGTGAGCATGTAAATAACACAGTAATTCATTTGGCAAGTGTCCACACAGCCTTTTGGCTGTATTTAAGGAGTAAAATCAAGCTGTGGGTTTGCCCCTAATGCTGCTGTTTTCACAGCATGGATTTAACTGTGCCATAAATTCTGCCCTAAAGGACTAAAACAAGTAGATCTTGACTGACGTTAATGATAAATGTTTTGCTTTAAAACATCACATATCCATATGTAGTCTTTTTTGGAGGAGAGTTTGATTTTTTTTAAATGTTCTTTCATCCTATATGTGGGTTTTTTTTTGTTTTTTTTTTTTAAGCATTCAGGGTTAAGTAACTTGCTCAAGGTTACATGGCCAGTTATTTCTGGGTGTGGTGCTGAGTATCTGAGCCCAGATTTGATCCAGGTCATGCTGACACTGTAGCCGGTGCTCTTACTTGCTGAGCCACCTGGCCACCCCTAAGCAATTGGGGTTAAGTAACTTGCTCAAGGTTACATGGCCAGGTGTTTCTGGGTGGGTGCTAAGCCCGTGCTCTTACTAGCTGTGCTACCTGGCCGCCCCTATATGTGTTTTTTGCATTAAGAAGAATCCCTTGGGTAAATCGCTGGCCCCGGAGTCAGGAGGACCCGAGTTTGGTTCCGGCCTCAGACACTTAACACCCACACAAAAAAACTAGCCATGTAACCTTGGGCAAATTACTTAACCCCAATTGCCCTCCAAAAGGCAAAAAAAAAGAAAGAAGAAGAAAAAGAATCCTTTGGGATATCAGTATAAATATGCTTAACATTCTATGCATTGTCAGTATCTGCTTTCTATTAAGTGTCTTATTTGATTTATATAAAATAGCTCCATTTTTCCATATATGTGCATACATATACATATATAATAAATGTATTAAATAGAGTCAAGAACATGTGATTTTTGTACAAAAATAAAATTAACTTCCTTTGCTGAAAAATCAGTTAACAAATGTTCCAGTATCTACTTTGTGTACAACAATGTCCTAGGCACTGAGAGAAATGCAAAGTTTATATAAGGCAGAGTTCCAGCCCTCAGGGAATTAATGGTCTATTAGGACATAACTATAAACATAATACTATGTGACATTGAGGAATTATAAAGCAAAGTCCTTTCTTAATGGATTGAGGGAACAAATGCCCTTTCTTGAATCAGTTTATCAAATAATTCTAATGAACAATTCTATTAGGAAATAAAGTATATTTTTATTATTCTAAGTCTTGCTCAAGGTGAAAGGTAAAATAGCTACTATTGTTATAGAATCTTATATTCTTATAGGTACCACAGAGTCCATATCATCACTGCAAACATTTATAATTTTCTCTAATACCATGTACCATTTAATTATAATCATACTCATCCATATTAAAAGAAAAAGGACCTGTTTCTTTTTCTACATCAAATAGGATTCTCTTGATCCTTACCCTCCCAGATATTATGAATAAAAGCTGAAGCTCCTGGGTTCTGTGACAGGGGTGTATTGGAGCCAGTTTGAACCAGACTGGAGAGTCAGTTGTTAAATTTTAAATGATAATCCACACCTCAGAAATTGGCTACTGCTACAAATCAGGGCTTGATTTTGTTTTTTGTTAATTGTCTAGAAGTAAAAATGTGATGGAGGAAATGTTTAAAAGCAAATTAAACTTAAAATGTATCAGGTACATTTTTTTTGAGAGCCAGTTGTTAAAAACCCCTACATCTTCTGCTTTCCCAAACACCTCTTCCTAAAGAGTCCTACCGCAGCTGTTCTTTGACTATTTCACCTCCTATTCTGGGTATGAGGCAGAATTTCTGCATAATGAGGCTAAGGATTACCTGACTGAGGATAATGTTGTTATTCATTCAACAAGTATTTTTGAACATGTTCATTGATCCATTCAATGGTGATCATCATACTATTGAGACAGAAAGGAAACCCAAACCAGAGACAGAGGCAGAAGGAAGAAAAATAGATTTCCACCATGATTACCTTTATAGTCATCTTCCCTCTAAACCACAGGATGTTGAGTGACCACATTCTCTGGCTTTCCCTCCTCCAGATATGATTTCTTAATTGTACTATGGATTTATTTTTGCTTGAGAAACTTCAGCTCAATGCTGGATTAGGCCACAGATCTTAACAGAACCATTAGGTCATTTCTATGTTAGGTCAGCTTTCTACATCCTAGCCATTCAGTTGAAGGAACTCACTATAACCTACCCTGAATCCTGGAGTCCAGATTTATAGCTTTTAGCCAACTTTTGAACCAGATCCTTGACTTTATTGACCTTGGTCCTTGGTGGTAATCCAAAAGTCCCCAGTTGCCCCATTTGTTTTGACCTTTTTATCCTCCTAACCCTCAGAGAAGCAATTTGGAATCATTCATCCTAGATCCATGTGGGATGTTTAGAATTGATTTCCTTCCAGCATTCTGTCTTCAACCAGGGAGTTTCTTTAACAAAACCTGACATACAATGAGCGATCAGCACACCATCTGCCTTGTCAGCACACTTGAACTGATTTACCCAATGCCAGTTCCAGGATTAGATTTCTTTCTGATCAATCTGTTTGGACAAATAATCAATCTTTTTGGCTGCAGAATAAGTGTGGGGGAGAGAAATGTTAGGTATGCAGTGATACCTATTTGCGTTATTCAAAGTTTCCTCTATTTCCATGAACCAGGGATAACTTTTGCATCGTTTGTGTGTTGTAAACAATTTGTCTTCACAATTAAAGTGGTGCTTGTTGTTGAGATTGCCATCTTTTAAACAATTTGTTTCATGAAATGTCTGTGCTAGAGGGAGCTGTAAAGGTGCTATGTAAGCAGTACAAAATCAGCTTCCTGCTCACCTTATGCTGAAATGTGAGACTTTTCTGAAAAATGGGTTACTCATTTTAGGAAAAAACCTGCAGTGTTGCCTTGAAAATAATTTTAAAATACCCTAAATTTATGTAGAAGACAGACTGAAGATACAGCTTTGGGAATCAGCTCCACAGAGGTGGTAGTTAAAACCATGAGAGAATGAGACTGCCAAGGGAGAGAATGTAGAGATAGAAAACCTGTGGTGAGTGCTCACATTAAGAAGTTTGAAAGAGGCTAAAGAGTCATTGAAGGAAGAAAAGAAGTAGCAGTTAGAGAGGTAGGAGAAAGAATAGGGGAATATATTGGCCTTGATAGTGGGGGAAGATTACTGGGGGAGGATTAGTGGGGCATGGATTAGTTCTAGGATATAAAGAATTGAAAATAATCTAGAGGTCTTGTTAGATCAACAGTGTCAAAATATGTAGAGCAGTCAAAGAAGATGCGCGTGCTGGGGAAATGGCATTGGATTTTGTAATTAGGAAACCATTGATGACCAAAGAGAAAGAAAAATCTCAGTGAGGTTCTGATTGCAAGAAGGGGAAGAGAAAATTTTTAGTGAGGAATTAAACGTCAATTATTCAGGCAACAAGCATTTATTAAGCACTTACCTTATGCCAGGCACTGTTCTAAGCAGTTGTAAACAACATTTTTCAAAAAATTAAGGATTGATGAACAGTGATAAGAGAAACTAATAGCAGCATGAGATAAAAGGTTAGCTTTAGGAGTAGGAAGGTTATGTCTTCTGCTACCATATTGTGGTTGTATGGTTTGTCCTTCATTCTCAAAGAGAACCATGAAATCAGGAAGATGATGATATGACTTGCAATTGAATTGGATTTGAGTGAGGGAGTGCTGTGCAAAGTCACCAGCCTCACTTTCCCCTCCAGGGTTATCTGGGTCCAGTGGTCAGAGAAGGTAGGAAGATTGGAGATGGCACAAGATGCAATGGGAGATCTGGGCTTTTTAAAGTTATAGTCTTTCCAAGTTCTCATTTTGAGTGAGGCAACACCTATTCAGTTAAAAGGTCAGTTTGTGAGCAATTTTAGGGAATGAAAAAGGAGAAATTAGACAATATTGGATGACCTCAATCTTTGTAGCCAAAAAGGGGATTCGAGGTTAGAAGGATTTCTTTTTTTTTTTTAACAAGAAAAGTTAGGAAAAAAAGAAAGCAGTTCTGCAGAAATTAGGTTTGGATCAGCAGCTTTCATAACACATACAGTGAATAGGCAACATTAATATTAAAAGATTGAGCTTAAAAACATTAGCAAAGATGAAATCAGGTTGTTTTTACAACTATGGTTCATGGAAGAATTTTTTTTTAAGTCACAAGTCTGCCAGATATATAACTTTCAGATTATTCTAAATCCAAGCATTGTTCTGCTTGGAGAGATATGTTCAAATTGGCAAAGTGCCCTTTTGCCCTCAGACTTCTTTCTAACACAAGATATTTTAAAGTTATATTTATAAGAATCTTGAATAACAAAAAGGTCACAATATGATTTCAAAAAACAAGTTGGGGTTAAGATTCTACTCCATCTAACCTAGGGGTTGTGATCAGCTTGAGATTTTTTGTTTGTTTTGTTTTGTCATAGAGCCCTTTTGCCAACCTGGTGAAGCTTATAGACATTTACTCAAAATAATATTTTTAAATGCACAAAATAAAATACATCCATGCAAAAAGTACACCAATGTATTGACAAACTATCATCAAAGTATTTTTTTTTTTTAGAAACACATTCAAAGGTCCCAGGTCAAGAACTCCAGATCTAATAGAGTAATAGTCACACAATCTTCTCTTGTTGTTGTTATTCAGTTATATTGAATGGGCTCTTCCTGAGCCCATTTGGAGATTTCCTAGCAAAAATACTGGAGTGGTTTGCCATTTCCTTTTCCAGATGAGGAAACTGAGGTAAACAGGGATAAATGACTTGCCCAGGGTAACACAGCTAGTAAGTACCTGAGGCTGGATTTTAAATCAAAATTTTTTTTTTGCTCTTTTTGTGGAGGGGGGAAGGGCAGGGCAGTTGGGGTAAAGTGACTTGCCCAAGGTCACACAACCAGTGAATGTTAAGTTTCTGAGTCCGTATTTGAACTCAGGTCTTCCTGACTCCAGGGTTGGTGCTCTATTCACTGCACCACCTAGCTGCCCCTGATCTCAAATCTTTCAGACTCCAAGCCTGGCACTCTATCCAATGAGCCACCTAGATGCCCCTAATCTTCTGGTAAAACTATTTAAATCTTTCTTTGGCCATTCCATTCAAGTGTTCTCTTGGAGTATTCTAAGTTGCCTCCTCCTTGTTATTAATACCATAAAACCCTCCTACTGGAAAAAGAGGTCATTCCTTTAGGTGGGTCATAACTCTAATCCTTTAAAGGGATGATGAACACAATCATCTTAACTAGGCAAGGGATAAGAATAATAAATAATAATAGCTAGCATTTATAAGGATAGGATTTGTTATGTGCCTTATGGTTATTAACTCATTTGATCCTCACAATAACCCCAGGAAGTAGGTGCTATCATTATTCCCATTTTGTAGATGAGGAAACAGAGGCAGACAAAAATTAAGTGACTTGCCCAGGGTCACACAGCTAATACATGTGTGAGGTCATATTTGCACTCAGTTCTGTCAGGACTCTAGGTCCAGAACTCCATCTAATATGATATTCTAAGTTTAGTTACCCTTAATCCATTCTCCTGGGGCTTTAGCTTTTGTTATTGACCTTTTATATTTTCCTGAAGGAAAAAGTCTGAAAGGGATTTTAGACTGGAGAAATATGTGTGATTTTCAGCTAAATTAAAAAGGAGTTTTTATTGTGCTTTCACAATTTCCTCGTTTTTGTGTTAAGCATAACTACTTGAAGCATAATCTATTTTATTAATTCTAGTATCTTATTTTTGTATCTGTTAACCTGAAGCAAAATAATATTGTTGTAGTTGGTTTAAAATGAAAAATATTCTATATTTTACTTTAGTATATTAGATGCAATAAAGCAATGAGATGACTAAAAACAAAAACAAAAAATTTATTCCAAATACTATAACAGTATGCCAAGTGTCATTGCCTTTATTTGGGTTACAGAAATTAATATATTTGGTGCAGACAAAACCCAGGATTCTCAACTTGGGTGTCTAGCTCCTTAATCTCCTGAACTGCAGTCAGAAGTCTATGCAGAGCATCAGAGCTGTCAGGGATCAAGGTGGTCTTATTTAAAGGTGATTAGACATTTAAAGTAACTTTATACTGTTGGTCATGTGGCCACTAGATAGTCTAACCCCCTTAGCTGTAGCTATTACAAAGTAGATATTGTGAAGCTAGACACTGACTCTTCTAATACTCTATAGCTATAGCTGGGAGTGTGCTGGAGCTAATTTGAACCTCAAGAAGTAATTGTTAAAATTTCAGTGTGAGTATTTATACCACACACACATAAATATACATGCATATGCATGTACATACACACATGTGCATGGGCACACATATGCCTATACACACATACACATATATACACATACATGCACACATGTGTGCATTGCATACACACATGTACATATACATGTTGATACATACATGCATGTATATGTTGTATAAAATAAAAATTTAAGTGAGGGAATTAGGGGATCATGCAAGTCTTCATGTAAAAAAGGTAGTACTTGAGGTGAGACTTGAAGGAAGTAGGGGATTCTGTGAACCAGAGGTGAAGAAGAGATCATTCCAGGCGTGGAAGACAGGCGGTGAAAAGGTACAAAACAAGAGATGGAGCACTATGTTTAAGGGACAAGAAGACCAGTTGGGCTAGACCACAGAGTCATAGGAAGTAAGGATAATATATAATGAGACTGGAAAGATTGAAAGTTGATATCAGGTTATTTTTTCAATATAACATCATAACAATATAACATAACTGTATAACACATACAATATAACATTTAAAATGAAGGGAATTAAAAACCAGATTTGATATTTTGTTTGAAAAGCACTCTGGAGTCACAGAGTTTGAATAGGCAAGTAACATAGTCCTGCCTGAACCTTAAGGAAAATCACTGTATGGAGAGAGTGTGTTGCAGTTGGGAAAGACTTAGGGCCAAGAGACCTATAGTAGTTTAGGTGAGAGACGATGAGAGTCTGAAATGTACAAATATACATTTTCAAAAAAAGGATCATAAATTATAAATGACCATATGAAAATATTTTCAAATCAGAAATTAGAATAACTAAGTTTTCATCTCACATTGTACAAGTTAGTTGGCAAACATGGATTGATATTAGAGGGATTCTGCAAAGATTGGTATACTATTAAAGACCGAGCCGAAGGAGTGATGAATTAGTCTAGCCACTTTGTATATCAGTTTGGAATTATGTAACAAAATTTGTTACCTTTGACTCAGAAATTCCACTACTGAGCTCAAAGACAGAAACAAGGGACTATCTAATCCATACCAAAATATCCCTAGCAACACTAAAGATGTGATAACAAAAAGTAGCAACCAAGAAACCAACACATTGATTAGCGACTGGCTGAATAACAAACTGGGATATGAATGTAAGGGATGTCATTATGTAGTAAGAAATTATGAATAGGGGCGGCCAGGTAGCACAGCAAGTAAGAGCACTGGCTCCAGTGTTGGGATGACCTGGATCAAATCCGGGCTCAGATACTCAGCACCACACCCAGAAATAATAACTGGCCGTGTAACCTTGAGCAAGTTACTTAACCCTGATTGCTTTTAAAATTAAAAAAAAATTTAAAAAAAAAGAAATTATGAATATAAGAAATCCAAGGAAACATAGGGAGATGTATATACATTGATGTAGGGTTGAATAAATAGAACCAAAAGAATAATATCCACAAAGACTACAACAAATAAAAAGATCATTTAAAGGAAGTTGAACTCTGGGTAACTGAGAAACCAATGAAGGTTGCATGTATTTTCAGATGCAGTCACTATATTTCTGATTTTTGCTTAATTTCTTTTCTTAGTCAGAAGACAAAATTCAACACAGAGGTTTTTCTTCTTCCCTGCTTTCTCCCTCCAACCCCAAGAAAAGACTGTAATTTTTGATTACCTGGTATTAGGGAGGGAATGTTGTTAGTTAGTGAAGATTGGCACAATCTCTGAGATAAGGAGCCCGTAAGAGTAAGAAATGGGAAGTAGAAACAAAGTGCTAACTAAATACTCTGAATTTGACGTGGGTTATTGTTTATCTTTCATTCTCCAAAGAAGACCATGACATCAGGGAGTTGATACCATAATATGCAAGTGAATTGCATTTAAGTGAGGGAGGGCTGTACAAGTCATCATCTAAGATGGTACCTTTCCTCTGGAGCCATCTAAGAAAGATCAACATGACAATTTTCTCCAGTGCTCAACAACCCTGAAGAAGGAGCTGAGAAATCAGGTGTCAGGAACTACACAAGCATAAGGATATTAAGGTTGAAAATGGTAGGATTTCAGGGTAAGATGTTCTTGAATATTATCTAGGAAAACATGAAAGAGGTCAACTACAGGTCAAGACTGAACAGGAGAGTGAATGATGATAGAGTACAGGAAGTAAACTGGAAGAACAAGAATAAGTGGAGGAGTGGAAGGACACAATAGGAGATAAGAAGCAGATTTTGTATGAGAGTAGGAAGAGGAAGAAAGACAGTAGATTATGATTGGAAAGTAGAAGTTTGACATTTACAATCTTAGAATAGGCTAGTTCTAAGAGGTGATGAGGTACGAGCATGAGACACCCTAGGTGGTGAAGTTGATGAGAAGATGAGGAAAACTCCAAAGATAGCCTTGGTGTTTATTAGATTTGTGATATTACACAAATCATTTAACCTCTCTCAAGTCCTTCATCTGTAGAATGAGGATAATAATAGTATGTATCTCACAGATGATGGTGAGAATCAAATGAAATAATAGAAAGGGCACTTTACAAATGTTGATGCACTGCATAAATGCTAGATATTATTGATATTCTTCTACTAAGTAGGTGATTGAGGTGAGATGGAAAACATTCTAGAAATTGAGGAGCTTGATTTATGATGGCAGGTTGTCGGAGGGGTTGTCAACATGAATACTGAAGTCCCCAAGGATGGCGTCAGGAGATACTGTAGAGAGAAAAAAAAAAAACAGGTATTAAATTTATTCTAAAAACTGAGAGAGTGAGTCAATTTTATATATAGTATAAAGAATCTTTGTACGTGATGTTCAGAGCAACCAAGAATGATGGAAGTCCTAGAGTTTAAGATTAACTGAAGTAACTGGGGATATTGATTCTAAAAAAGAAAAGAAAAAGACTCTGCCCTTGAAGAGAAGACATAATAGCTATCTGGAAGTATTCGAAAGGCTGTCATGTGGAAGAAAGATAAAACTCATTCAATTTAACCACAGAAGTCAGAATTAGGTGTAATTGGTGGAATTTGCAAAGAGGAATATTTAGAAGTCTCCTCTAGAAATACTTCTGATAATTAGATAACAAAAATAGAATGGGCTACCTCTGGAGGTAGTAAGATTTCCTTTATTGAATGGTGATGTATAAGGTATCTTATGGTGGGGATCTCGTGTATAGGTCAGACTACATAGCCACAGAGTTCCACTCTAGTTTTAAAATTCTATAATCCTGTCAGGACACCAAGGTTTGAATCCCAACTCTGATACTGACTAGCTGTGTGACCTTGGATGAGTGATTTTGCTTCTCTGCACCTTGTCTCAGGACTGTTGTGAGGAAGCCGCTTTGTAAACCTTAGAACAAGATAGTACTGTGAGCTATTATTACCCAGAGGTAGGATGACTCATTTTGATTCAAAGCATCAGGAAGTCCTTGAGGCTAAGAGGCAAGACTGTAAATAGCAGCAGGCCTCTCCATTAGTTGAGTTATTAAGAGTACTGTAGCAATATTTGGAGTTTATCTCACAATTTTCAAGGTCGACTACATAGATACCAATTACAGTAATATTCTATTTATTCAGAATTTTTATCAAAAGCCGAAATGACAAGAATTCATTTTATATAGAGCTCTGTAATTTTCATTGATGTTTACAATCCTAGGATGGGGCCTTGGAAATCATGAGATCTGAGAACTGGAAGAAAAATCAATGGTTGTGTAGTCAAATGGTCACTTAGACCTTTACTAAAAGTCTCTAGTGAGGGACAACCTTCCAAGACAACCCATTCAGCTTGCAGACAGCACTAATTGCTAGGAACTTTTCCCTTATATCAATCTTAAATCTGCCGCTTTTCAGCCTCCAACTATAATTCCTAATTCTGCCCATGGGAGTCAAATAAAACAAGTCAAATTCCTTTTCCATATGACAGCCTTTCAAATACTTGAAGACAAGTATTGTATCTCATCTTCCTTCTGTCATTTTTCAGTCATGTCTGATTCTTCCTGACCCCATTTAGAATTTTCTTGACAAAGATACTAGAGTGGTTTGCCATTTCCTTCTCCAATTCATTTTCAGATGAGGCAACTGAGGCAGATGGGGTTAAGTGACTTGCCCAGGGTCACACAGCTAGCATATGAGGCCAGATTTTAACTCAGGAAGATGTCTTCCTGACTCCAAGCCCAGCACTCTACCCACTGCTGCCTATAGCAAATAAACATGCCTATTTCTCCAATCAGTTCGCATCTGGTTTGATACATACAGGCTCTTCTCTAACCTGGTCATCTTCTAAGTGCTTTCCAGCTTATCAATGTTTTCCCTATAAAGTGGCACCCAGAGCACAATGCTAGAGATGTGGTCCACCAAGGACTAGGTTCAAGACTGTCATTTTCTGATCCTAAATAGAGTGCTTCTCTTAATGAAACCTGATTGTATTAGCTTTCTTTGCTGTCACATTATGCTGCTGGCTCAGGCAGAACCTGTGATCCAGTAAGACTCCCAAATCTTTTACAGATGAGCTCCTATCTAGTAATACTTCCCATATCGTGTCCTTGCGAATTAATCTTTTAATTCGTGTTTTAAAAATTTATAATTATTCTTAAGTTCCATCTTAGAGGCTGTGTGGCATAGTGGATAGAGGGTCAATCTTGGAGGCAAGAAGATGGAGATTGAGGACTGCCCCTGACATATACTGACTCTTATTGTGAACATGTCATTTAATATCTATGATAGGATATGATATTTTAAAAATCATATTAACTTAATCCCACTGTTCTTTTTTCACATCTTTCTGAACCCTGACTCTGTCTTTGTATTAGCTATCCCTCCCAGCATTTGGTCATCTGCAAATTTGGTAAGTGTGACATCTATGCTCTTATTTCAGTCACTGATAAAAATGTACAGATCTAACTTCATCAAGATAGCATCAAACTATTAAGGATTAATCTTTGGATTTGGCCATTCACCCAGTGCAGAATCCAACCAAATGAGCCATCATCCAGTCTACTTTTCTCCATCCTTTCCACAAGAATATCATGAGAGGCTTTATAAAATGCTTGGTTAAAATGTAGGTAAATAATATCTACCATATTCCCTTGACTAGTCAAGTAACTATCAAAAGGAAAGTAAGATTAGTCTGGCATTTGATGAAACCACTGGTGATTACTACTTCCTATTCTGAATGCTCAGTAACCCTTCTTTTCATAATATACTCTACAGTTATGCCAAGAATAGAAATAACATTCATTGGCCTCTAGTCTACAGGTTCCACTCTCCTTCCTTCCTCCACATTTGCTCCCTCCAATCCTGTGGTACTTCTTTCAGAGATCATTGATGATATTTTAGAATAGAAATTCATTCGTAACAATATCTTATGGAGGATAATGAAGGATGATTATGAATAATATTATCTAATAAATAGCAATAAGCTTTAGACAGAAAAGTAAGTTTGCCAGCAACTTGGTTTGAGACCCAATTAAGTCATATCATCCCAAGAGCACCTTAAAGATGAAAATGACAGCAAAAAAAATAACAGGTCAAAAATGGTCAAGATTCCTATAATACTGTTTTCTCCATCAGGGATCACTGCATTTGAACTCCAAAATAATACCCCCAATATGCTTTATATGAAAATGTAGCTAAAGAAAAGAAAAATGTGAAGAGCAGCTGGATACGTACGCACACATACATATATATGGGGTATGTGTATATATATATTTATATACATACACACATATGTGTATCTCTCTATATGTATATGTGTGTATATGTATTTGTGTATGTATACACACACACACACATACATTCCATCCTGAAGGAGACCAAATTTTTAGAGTATTGAGGGATTGATTCTCAAGGTATATGAAAGAGGAGAGAATACCAAATCCTTTGGGGGAAAAAAATCACAGCTATTATTTTTTTAATGTGACTGAGGAAATCAATACATACCTACACATACTTTCCTGGCTCTACAAAATCTATATGAGAATATGAGATGAGACTAAGCAGGATTTCATAAGCAATTGTCTAAAGAAGACCACGATTTCCCTTTTTCCTGTTGATAGACCTACCATATTTCCAGTCAACCGTATTCACAATTTTGTAATCCTCTTCAGTTTTTTCCTCTACTTTAATCCCAATATCCAATAAGTTGCTAAATTTTGTCATTCTTACATCCACAATATCCATCTCATTCTTTCAAATGATATGGTCCCTTAGTTAATTCAGACTTTAATTACCTCTCATCTACACCATAGTAATAAACTCCTAATTATTCTCCCGGCCTCTAATACCTTACCTTCTCAATCCACCTTCAACATATCTGCCAAATTGATATTCCTGAAACACAAACCTAACCATTTCACCCTGTATTCAAAAACCTCAATGCTTCCCTACTACCTATAGGATTAAAATACATACTTCTTGTCCTTGAATTTAAAATCAGTCACAATTTGACCCCATCCTCCTTTTCCAGTCTCATTTCACAATATTCTCCTTCCAAAACTCTGTTCCAATCAAAGCAGACTATCAGTTCTACCATGCACATCATTCCCACTTCCCCTTTCATGCCTTTGAGCAAGTCATCCCCATACCTAGAATGCAACCTCATAGGACCTCATAGAACACGACACCTAGCTTCTTGAAGGAACCACTCAGGTGCACAAGACTTTTCCTGATTCCTATACCTCCCTCCCCTAAGGGGGTAGTGTTTTCTTTCTCTTGAATTAACCAATAAAATTTTGTGCATTTTTCTTTGTTTTATACATTTTTTTATCCCAATCCTTCAGCAGCATATAAGGTCCTTGAGAGCAGGAACCAGCTCATTTTTGTCTTTGTAACCCCAACACCTAACATTGTATCTTGTCCATAGTAGGCACTTAATAAATGTTTGTGAAATTGAATTAAAGTTGTAGTAATACAATTAATTAAAAGTATAGAGAATAAACTCCTACTAGGCTTATTATTTGTTGACTCATTTATAAAGCATTTGATTCCATAGAATGTAATGCTGCCTTAAAGCAAGAGTTCTTAACATGAGGTCCATCAACTTTTTTTTATGTTTTGATAACTACTTTATAAAGTTGATTTCCTTATGTATTTTATTTTATACATTTAAAAATGTTATTCTGAGGAGGGGTCCACAACTCACACAACAAAGGTTAAGAATTCCTAGCTTTAAGACTTTCCTCCAAAAACATGTCTCATAAGCATATGTCAGAATCATAGAAGATTCCTTGAAAAAAATGCAACAGCAGAGATAAAAAGAGACATGAATTGAAGAGGTATATCCTTGCCAAAGTTGTTTGTTATAGACAATGTCCACCATAGAGTCTAAATGAAATGAAGTTAAATTTAGCAAATGTTTATTAAAGATGCATTCCCTGTAGATAAAGACATCCTCTAGATGTTTCTCTTTGCAGATGACATTGAGCTGATTGCATCAAGCCTGGGAATGCTACATGGCTTCCTAAGTGAGGCCCCCAAATCCTTCAAATCACTCTGAGCTTTTTATCCACTTGAAAAGCCAAGGAAAAAACAAAGAAAACCTATTGCTCAGAATATAGTATACTTTTGGATGGTTACTCAATGATGGGGGGGGGGGGCGGGGTTTGAAAATCACATAATATCAGTCTCTGAAGTAGCAACTCTACAAGTTACTAAACTTGAATTGAATAATGCAAAAGTATAAGTTGACACAAAGAGCCTGCAGTATATTACTAATGAATTATTGCATACCAAAAGCAGAAAAAATAGATATATGAATGGAAAAGAAGATATGTTATACAAAAATAAGAGTAAGGGACAGCTGATAGCAACCTGCATGCTTCATTATAATACCCAGAGATCTATATAACCCATGTAAACACAAAAGATTTAGAGGAAGACCCACTATGTGGCTAAGCCCCCTGTGGAGGATTGTGGAAAAAGAGGAATATATTCCACACCAAACGAGAGGTCATGAATGAATCATGATTTGCACCAATAGACGGAGCACCCACATTGATGAGATCAGAAATCTATCGAAAAATCCAAATCTTAAAGTAATGTTGCATTCTTATAAAGGTATTATAATCTCCAATTTGTCGATGACAAAAATTCTTGGGCCAGGTTTTTAAGTATGCTTTTCTAAGTAGTTTCCAGTGCAAGTTTTTTTTTTATTTCATATTGGAAAATGGTCAGTATTATAAATTGAAATGTTGTTGTCTTTTGGAAAGACTCTAATGAGAATTGATGGTTTATGTGACTAGAATTACTTTTTTTTATGGTTTCCATCAGCATACTTAGCAGGCGGGTTCATCCATGAAAATCACCCACTGAATTGTTTTCATTGTTTAAATTTCACCAAAGAAGGTTAGCAAAACATTGTTCAGAGATAATAAGCCACATTATAATTATAACAATCCATTCAACAACAACAGAAACCAAGCTGCCCTATTGAGAATTTAGCTGTAAAAAAAAAAAAAGTCAGGAAAGTCTCAGCTGTAGTTCCCACAGCAACCATGCCTCGTTTTCACCTCACATTTCTATAATACAATTACATTTAGACCTGAATTGTGTTCAAAGAAGCAAGAGTTATAGTTATAGGTTACAAAATTCTCATTTTCCCTTTGTTTATAACTTTACCAAAAGACAAGAAAATGTGGCTTTCACTGAGATTTCCTATATCTTTTATGTTTGCTCCAAAATTATTTCAGAAAATAGAAGGAAAGAACACCATATCTCTAATGAATTTTGGGGTGACATAAAAATTCATCTTCCTCTTCACTTTTATCTTTATTTTCCTTAGTACCTAAACTGATAGGTGGCTTCCCAACATGTTAAGTATCAAATGTCTTCTATGACTGAGAAACGTGAAATGGCAAAATTCCTGCTTTCCCTGAGGCCATCTCTTGCTCTCCAGGACAACAATCACACATTCCATTCAGACTTCCCATGCTTTATGTAAAAGACGGGTATCCAAAGAAGGTGCATGTGAATTGAGTCATCTTTTATATGTTCCAGGGCGGCTTTTACATGTGTCATAGTAAAACTTGCTATAAGATAAGATTCATTTTGCAGCACAAATCAATACTCCCTATGTTGTTTGGTCATTGAGAATTTTCATATTCTGGCTTCTTAAAGCGAAACATGTACTTGCAAACACAGCAATGGCTCCATTTGGTTTTGGGTGGGGTTTATATCATGCCTCCATATTTTGTTCTATATTTCCTGTTTTCATACTGAGTGTGTTGTAATTTGTTCATAGGATGATATATCTTGAGATGAAAGGAACCTCAGAAGACAGCTATTCCAAGGCTTGTATTTGATAGATGAGGAAAGGGGGATCCAGGTGTGACTTTTCCAAGGTCACACAGTTAGTGTCAGAGGATGGATTTGATATCAAGTCCTTTGACTCCAGAACCAGGGTTCTTCATCTTGTTTTATTTCCTTCAAGAACTACCTATGTTTGGTTGTAAACTCCATTCTTCAGGAAATGTTTAACTCAGCTTTCATAGCACCATACAGGTGTGTCAGATCAACAGAATATAACTTCCTGGAGGACAGACACTGTTGTGTGCCTTGTCTTTCTGCTCTCAGTGTCTAGGGCATTGCTTTGCACATAGTAGGTACTTGTCTTTTGTTAAACTGAGTATTTGGAGAATTTGCACATTCTTTCACTTCTTGGTCTTTTTCACTCATCCCAAAATAGGACTCTTATGTTAGTGTTCAACACTTACACACTGTGTCATTGGCTATCATATAGATTCAAGTTTTTGAGACTGGTTTATTATCTTCTGGGGTATATGGGTATTCAAGGAGGACTAACATCTCTGGTGTGAAGGCCTGCTGAACTCTTTTCAGGGCTGCTCGTCCCCTTTGGTGTCCACCTTCACCCAACTCTCACCCATGTGTCCAAGAAGCTGTAACATGTGCAGCAGCCACACCCTGATAAAACCATCTGGCAAATGGGCTAAACCAGGTTGGGGGTCACTGAGAGGCCTCAGACACCTTGGTGAGTTTGGGTGATGTCTACCCCAAGCATGTGAAGACCTCCCCTGGCAGAATGGGCAGATGAGAATAATTTGTTTCAATGGCCATGAGGGCAGCTGAAGCAGTATCTGTGGAGTGCTTAGAACCTGGTGTAATGTTAATGGAATGGGAAGAGCTTCACTGTCCATTGATAGGCCTGTGTGACTACATGTGTCCCCTTTTCCTGGAACAGGAGCCATATTCCCAGATCTAAAGGTACACAGGTATTTTAATCACAGATGTCTTGCTGCTGTCACAGATGTGATACATCCTGAATCACATAGAGTCCCACTGGGGGAGGAACTTGCTTAGGGGAAAGCTTGCTTACAGGGAGGCTTGCTTGTAGGAAGGTTTTCATACCTTTTGGTACTAAGCTAATTAGGTCACAAGTGTTGTGATGCCTTCTGGCTCTAAGCCTATTAGTTGAAAACTATATATACTGGGAGGTTGGTATTTTACTTTGGGGGTTTGCTTATGCTTTTGATTCCCTGGATGAGACTTGGAGTAGATATTTGTTGGACTCGGAGTAGATATTTGTTAAGGGCCCTCCCCCCTCCTCCCCTCCCCCCTCCTCTTCCCCCCCTTCCCCCCTCCACCTCCCCCCCCCTCCCCTCCCCCCACCCCAACTACTCAGAGACTTGTGCTCTCCCCTTCCAGTGGTGTATGTAGGTGGTTGTATTACCTTGTCCAGATAGTAGGAGCCCTGTGTGTTGAATCTCTATGCTAATTTCTCTGCTTGTATTTTCTACTTATCTGTAATTAAAGCAAGATTGCTGACCCCTTTAAAAGTTGTCTTTCCTTTAGCAAAGCATCAAAGAACCTGTACTAGCAGGCCATCCTGGGTGTCCTAGGGTGTATATATACTTGGTATAATACTTGGTCAGATATCAAAGATGCCAGAGTCATCCACCATATCCTGGGCCATCACCAGTCATCTTAACTTTTGTCTTTCCACTTCACTTCAGTGACTCTGGAAAAGAGAGCAAGACTGATGACTTTGTGAAATTCTGCCTCACTTACATCCAATTAACACACCAGTTAAGACAATTTCCCTGATGTCATTGGTCCTCTTTGAAAATGAAGGCTGAACAACATTTTCTTCTATTGTCTATGACTATGGTTTGTGTAATTGGTTTCCAGGTAAATTAAAATTTATAAATTTATAAAAATATTGGATAATAGCTCATGATCTAAACAGTCAAGCTTTCAATCTCTGGTTAACTGGATTGGAGATTAATAATCTTTTCCCAGGGGCAACTAGGTAGTACAGTGAATAGAGCACCAACTCTGGAGTCAGAAGAATCTGAGTTCAAATCCAACCTCAGAAACTTCACACTTAGTAGCTATGTGACCTTGGGCAAGTCACTTAATCCCAATTGCTCTGTCTTCCTCCTTCCAAAAAGACAAAAAAATCTTTTACACTGGACCATGTTTCATTTTTTTAATTTTTATTTGTATTTAATAATTTATAAATATGTAAATAAATAAATGATTCATTTTTAAAATTATAAAACTCTAGACTACAAATAAATTGATCACAGATTTGAACCCAATGTAAAACTAAAAATATTAAGACAGCTAAATATAAATATTAACTAGTATTGATTATCAATAATTATAATGCTGAGTAAAATTTAAAGAAATACAATAGTTACCCATCTCATGCACTCACCTTTATTCTCAATCAATATTTGACCTAGGCTTAGTTTTGGTATAATAGAAGTATGCATTTCCAATTTAACCCAAATTCTTTTTAGATTTTGATATCATCAACTCCAATGTATATTTCTAACCTTAATTCACAATACTGCCCTTCTGGTATTCTATGGTTCAGTCACCCTGATTTGCTCAATGAATTCTGTTCTCTTCTCCCACTTCAGTGGATTCAATTTTTCACTGCATATACATTTGCATATACTGTCCAAGGAAATATCTTCCCCCAAACTGTACATGTTGAAATCTTCCTCTTCCTTCTGAGTCAACTCAAATGCTACCTCCTTCATGGAACCTTTCCCGAAGCCCCAACTAGAATTCTCCCTTCTGGAACCTCTAATGCTGTTCTATTGACTTCTCTTTGTCATTTAATCATTCATATCTACTATTGCTATATATTTCTCTTCCTCCTATATTCCATGATAAACTTCTTGAAGGCAGGGATTAGGGTTTGTTTTGTTTTGTTTTTTTCATTTTTCTGTCCCCAGTTCTCATTACACTTCCTGGCACATAGTATGTGTTTAATCAGCATTGTTTGAATTGAACTCTTTTGTCTATACTCTCTTCTATAAGCCCTCAAGACTCACAGTAACTTTGTGTACTTTTTTTTTCTAAAATCTTTCATGAAAATATTTTCTGCTCATCTAATAAAAGGCCAAGGATTGCTTCCCTTTCACCACAGACCAACTCTTTAGAACTCAAACTTCCTAAATCTACTCCCTTCCACACTCAGAATCAGAAAAAGAATTCAGGTAAAGGTGAGTTTCCTAATTGTGTGTTTCCTAACATGATGCCCCAGTATTGACCTTCCAAGAAGGTGCATGGCACAACACTGTGTCTCTTAATCTTACCTCTTTACTCTTTGAAGTTAAGACTTAAGTTTGATAGTTGAAATTTATTTACAGATAATTCATTTACTTTCTAATTCCTGTAGGTTTCCTGTCATTTTTGAGCCTAGACTAATATTTAATACAGACTAGGAGTTACTAACATATCAGCCTGGAGGCAACATTACATAAAACCATATTTAGAGCACAATGATGGATTAAAATAAATATAAAGTAATCATTTCATGTGTTGAATGAAGTTATTCCAAAGCACTTAATTGCTATTATCCAGGTTGATTTAATTTGCCTTTGTGAAGTTTAGAAGTAGCATATTAATTCTAAAAACAACCAGAAGCCCATGTCCCCACACACCACTCACACATGCCCAAATTTGTAATACACATTCTCATTTAAAATTGCTCATTAGGTCACTGTCTGTACATTTTCATGTGATTAGGAAGACCAGAGAATGATCTATAGGCCTTTTTATTCAGAAGATATTTATAGCATATCCTCTGGATAGTTTTTTGGGGTCCATATTGGCAGATTTCCTGTATGGGACACAAGATTCTTTGACCCAAACTGACCATACTCAGTTGGTTTCTTATTTTTTACTGGAATCAATTGTTATTATTTATGCTTTGTTTTGGAAGGTGACCAATGACATCATGTGTCATTTTCTGACTCATATGTGAATTGGATTTAAATGAGGGAGAGTTGCACAAAGTTATCAGCCTCACTCTCTCTTCTAGAGTCATTAAAGTCCAATGGCAAGACAAAAATCAAGATGACTGGTGATGGTCTGGGATATGATGGGGGTTCTTGGCATCTTGGTGTCTGACCAAGCTTTAAGCTCTTCACAGCTACTGCTTCAGTTGTCTTCGTGGCCATTGGAACAAATTGTTCTCACCCACTCATTCTACCAAGGAAAGTCTTCAAATGCTTGGGGTAGACATTCCCATAACTTACTAATGGGTTTGAGGCCCATTGGTTACCTTCAGCCTGATGTAGCCCATGTGCCAAGATGGTTTATTGAGGTGGGGTTTCTACACATGCTATAGCCTCTTGGAGCTACAGGTGAGAGTTGAGTGCCAGGTAGAGAGCAATGGTGGATGAATAGCCCTGAAAAGGGTCCAATAAGTCCTCACACCAGAGGTGCTAGTCTTCCCTGAATATTCCATACACCCCACTGGAATCAGTAAAAACCCAGAAATGAATCGTATTTACAGAGTAAATGGAGAAAATAGACCTAAGCACAGAAAAAAATAGCAAACGAATATTACCAGATACTACCTGACAGACCTAAACTGCCTCAGAGAGACAGACAGTAAACATAATGGGAAGAGAATGCAATTAAACTTCAGGTTGGTTAGATCCTAACCTGAAACCTCACTGTAGGCCTGTCTCCATTAAATAGCCAGAGAAATTTTACAACCAAGGACAGTAAAAACTTATGTTTTCTCTTTGGACTTTGGGAACATCACTGGATCAGAGGCAAAATGGAACCATGATACATTGAATTGTGTTGAGATGATTTTCTCCTGCTTTTTTCGGGGACTTTAGATTCCCCACCTGAATGGTCCATCATTAAACAATAAGATGGCACCTGCTTCATAGAGGAAGAAACTGGTCCTCAAAGAGACTTAGTGAGACTCCTGAGATGAGAATTATATATACATATATATATCAGAAAGAAGTTGGCCATATTTCAGTACACTTGCTTTTAGTTAACTAAGAAGATAGAGCTGTCCAATAACCAAAGGTGCTGATTCTTCTGCTTTGAGCCTAGGATAGGGGGAAAAATATCTAAGAATTCAGGCTCTCTATTACTTTTCAACAAATTCATTTTTTCCACAACTTCTTATTTCCTTATGTAGTTCTGGATCTATTTATACTAGTACAACATAGACCTCATTGCAGTCCCACTCTTTTTTTGAAATATATTTTATTTTTCCCCAATTACATATTAAAGCAAATTTTTAACATTTCAGGGATTTTTTTTAAGTTTTGAGTTCTAAATTCTATTCTTCTCTTCCCTGCCCCCCCCAAGATGGTAAGCAATCAGATATAGGTTATAGATGTGTCATCACATTTCCATATTAGTCATTTTGTAGAAAAAGGCTTGAATAAAAGAAAAAGAATGAAAGTGAAAAATAGCATGCTTTAGTCTGTATTCAAACAATATCCATTCTTTCTTTGGAGGCAGATAGTACACTTTATTATAGTCCTTTGGGGTTGTCTTGGATCATTGTATCGCTAAGAATAGCTAAGTCATTCACAGTTCCTCATTGATAATATTACTGTAACTGCGTACAACATTCTCCTAATTCTGTTCACTTCACGTTGCATTAGTTCATGTAAGTCTTTCCAGGTTTTTCTGAAATCATCCTGCTTGTCATTTCTTATAACTCAATAATATTCCATTACAATTATATACCAGAACTTGGTTAGCCATTCCCCAATTTATGGACATGCCTTTAATTTCCAGTTCTTAGCCACCACAAATTCTACTTCACTGTAGGTGAAATCCTTCCAAAAATTAAATACCTTTGGAGAGAGTATTTTTGAACAGAGAGTCAAAACTTAGCAATCACCATATCTTGGGGAGCCCCAGTCATGTCTCTCACTTCACTCACAGCTTAACTCTCTCCAGCCCATCCCCCCTCTACCAGCTTCCTTCCCTCTACCCCACAATGTGGATACCCTCTTCCCCTCCTGAATTACAGTTTCCTTTTTTTTCATTTTGTCTTCCGTAGCAGACTATAAACTCCTTTGAGAGTAAAGATTATCTTGTTTTCTCATATTTTGATCCCCAGACCTTAGCACAATATCTGGCCTGTAATAAGTGCTTAATAAATCTGTAATCTATCTACTTTCTAC
The DNA here is from genome assembly GCF_028583685.1 of Petaurus breviceps papuanus. NCBI lineage: Eukaryota > Metazoa > Chordata > Mammalia > Diprotodontia > Petauridae > Petaurus > Petaurus breviceps. The sequence continues at coordinate 33,853,964 of NW_027186523.1, forward strand.
ATTGAACAAATGGGAAAAATAATGATAAATAATATAGAAGTGAATGTGGAAACAAATAAATGCCTGAAATTGGAGTCAGGAAGACTTCAGTTCACATACTACCTCTACCTCTTACTAGCTGTGTGACCTTAGGAAAGTCACTTAACCTCTGTGCCACAGGCAACTCCTTAGGACTTATCTAATAAATCTAATAATAAATCTAACTAATAAATATTAGGTAAGGTTGAGATCCTGGAAGTTCCCCAACCTTAATTCACAGATCTTATATACATGTAATTAGAATAAGTCATTATACAGGTACAATATGATTTATTAATAGCAGTATTAAAAGCAGTAACATTGAGATAGCAAAGCACTTTTCTCATAATAAACTTTCGAGATAGACATGTAATTCTTAGCATCTTCATTTTGTAGGACAGGAAACTGAGGAAGCTAGAGTTAGGACTCCAACCCAGGCTCCGTGGCTCTAGGACCAATGTCCATTTCCCTGCAGTATGCTGCTACCCTAACATAGACTTCTTCCTGATTCTCACCGCAGTCCTGTAGAATAGATAGGATATATTCCAGATGAGGAAAGTGAGGCCCAGAATGGTTAAAGCACTTGTCCACCAGATACAGAGCTCCAGTGGCATACCAAATTTGATAATTATTATTCTGCCATCCCTCCAAGTTGGGAGTTTTTACCTTCCTCCTTTTTTTTTTCCTCCTTCTGCCTTTTTTTCTAAATGAGCTTCCATAGACCAGATGTGCAGCATCTAGCAACTTTAGCAATCCTGGGAAACAGAATGGTAGCACACCATGATTGACTGTAAGTCTTTTTTGGTCACACTTGAGCTCATGCATTGTGGAAAAAAAAGTGATATTCAAAATTATAATTATGCCTTATCAAAAGCATCAAAATCAAAGGCAAAAAAAAAAGGAGTGTTCATGTAGCACATCACATGTCAAGACACAAGCAAGAGAATGCAAACATTATTCAGGCAGGGTGTGGAGGCAGCATATATATATATTCCCCCCTTTCCTTGCAGTATAATAAGGTACACAGCATTCAAGTTAACAATCGAAAATACTGTGTGCAACATGGATGAGCTTATATTGTATTTTTTGAGTTTATGTATTTTATTAGCAAACTTAACCTTGCCCGGGTTTTAATTAAATTTCTTAGGAGGCTTTTCATACAAAGATGAACAAAAGGAAGAAACAGCATTTTTGCCGTTGTTTTTATAAGTGTGAAATACGAAAACCTCTGGCCTCACTAATGTTAGCATTTGAATGCAGAGTTAATTGCAACATAATGAAGGTCTAATTGAAATTTTTATTCATGCATGATCATTCTGTCTAAATTCTTATACTGTAATTTAATCTTTTTCAGACTATAATAGATTAACTTAAGTGCTATAACATTTAGTAATTTGTGTTAAGTGGAAAAAAGAATGTCAATTTTCACCTAATGTTATGGCTGAAAAGGAATTTTAGCCGATTTCCTCAAGCCTTTTCCAGGAAAATTAAGTGATGGCCTGAAGAAAATAGCACAGTGTATGTCAGTTTAGTTGTGCTGTTTACTAGCTGTATGACCTTAGACAAGTCATTCACCATACAGAAGATCTTCTTCCTCTTGTAAAATAAGGAAACCAATACCTACATTATCTCCATCAGCAGGTTGTTACAAGGATCAAATAAGAAAATTACCAAATGCTAAAGTGTTTTAGTGATCATGAAGCTCTATACAAAGTCCTTATTATTGATATTATAAAACTATTATTTCAGTCATGTCTGACTCTTCGTGGCCCCATTTGGAGTTTTCTTAGCAAAGATACTGGAGTGGTTTGCCATTTCCTTCTCCTGCTCATTTGACAGATGAGGAAATTTAAATAAACAGGGTTAAGTGACTTGCCCAGGGTCATGCAGCTAGTAAGTGTCTGAGGCCAGATTTGTATTTAGGGAGATGAACCTTCCTGACTCTAGGTCTGGCACTCCATCCACTATGTTCCATTATCAAACTTACATTTTTATATTTATAGAGAGATAACAAGCAAGTTTTGCATTCAGGGCCAATAGTACAAAAGGTGAAGGTGAGATTCTGGACTACTTTGAGGTGCCTTCTTAAGAGACTATAATTTAGGAGCAAGTGGCCAGGGAAGACCATGAGTCTTGGCTAAGGGTGTGGTGGATGAGGGCAGAGGCATGTGCCATCTATTACCTTCTTATTGAATAGATGCTAAATTCTGCCTTCTTTTTAACACTTTTGAAGAACTGCAAATTCGGTCTGAGTCCTGTAAAATATCAGTGTCTAAATCAGATCCTAGATCACCTTACCCTAGTTATAACATCTATCTATCAATGGATAGACATACATATATACATATTGGTGTTGTTCAGTCATTTCAGTCATGTCCGACTCTCCGTGACCCCATTTGGGGTTTTCTTGGCCAGGATACTGGAGTGGTTTGCCATTTCCTTCTCCAGATAATAATACAGATGAGGAACTGAGGTGAACAGGATTATGTGACTTGTTCAGGGTCACATAGTAAGTGTTTAAGGTCAGATTTGAACTCAGGAAGATGAATTTTCCTGACTCCACGTCCAGTACTCTATCCTCTATTCAGGGCCTCTTAGACTTTTTCCTCTTCAATGCTTCTTAAACTATGTTTACAATCCACTGTTTAAGAAGTGCCACATACCACCTGGCCACCCTACATGTATACATATAGATAAAAATAAATGCACACATATACTATACACACATATTATACATATATTTGGTTTCCTATATACTCATATGTATGTATGTTCATGGAACCAAATCTATGGAGACCCAGCAATAGAACAACTATTTCATAATTCAACTTTTCATTTCTACTACCTAGAAAAAGTATAAATCTGTGTTACTAGTTCTATTATTTAATTTTAAAAAGCATTATTTATTCTTTTACTTTGATTTACTTAAACCACAAAAATGTTGATAATTATTCCTAAACCAGAAGATAAACAGATTCCATATCTCCCACGTGTTTTGCATACTAATTAAACTAAAGCCTACCCCCTCCCTTTTTGTTTTTTATCAGAGATTTTTCAGGGGGCTTCATTTTTCATGAGGCTAGACTATATAGAGAAACTTCCTTGAGGGGAAGAATTTCACCATACACACACACACACACACACACACACACACACACACACACACATAATGTGTCTCCATAATAACATTTATCAAAACACCTTGTAATTGAACTTGACTGAATCAGTATTTGTTAAGCACTTGTTATGTAGAAGGCATTGTGCTAGGTGCTCAAAGAGTCCCTCCCTCAAAGAGCATATATTTCATTTAGCCATGCAAATAAGTCAGATTGTAAACAAATTTAAGATGAATTAAGGACAACCAGAGCCCTAGAATCTTAGGGGTTTCAGGAAAAGCTCCTCATGGGAAACAGACATGATCTAAGCCATTAAGTAAAGTAAGGATTCTCAGAGACAGATGTACAATGCTCTCTAGTCATGGAGAGAGCATGAGGAAGGGTAATATACAAGTATTTGAAAAAGTAGGTGGAAGAGCCAAATGAATAAGGGCTTTCAAGGTTAAGCTGAGGTCTTTCTATTTTATCCTTGAGGTAATAGGGAGCCACTAAGGATTCTTGAGCAAGAGAGTAACAAGGTAAGACTTCTGTTATAGAAAAAGTAAAGAGCTTGGCAGTTTAGAGGCCCACTTAGGAAGCTATTGGAACAGTTTAGGTAAGAGGTCATGAGGATCATAGAATCATAGCTTAAAAACTACAGGAGCCAGCCAATTCAATCCTGTCTTTTTATATATGAGAAAACTGAAGCCTGTGGAGGTTAAGTGACTTGTCCATGGTATGACAGTAAAGAGAAAGAATTTGAAAAACTAAATAAATATTTGTTGAATTAATAAAGCAACCACAACATCTATCCTTAAGAGATAGAGTCAGTTCTCGAGTTGAAAATTTGACTTTAGCTTTGGCATATTATATTGCTTTGAACAAGTTGAATTTTGTTTTTGGCATAGCTTAACTCCCTCAGAAACTATGGATGATAATCATTACCCTATCCCAGAAAAATGATGTAGATTAACCAATTATATTTACAAAAACTCTGAGATTATAATGAATCACCTAAATGCGAAGTATAGTTATTACTTGGAATTGAAAATACTACAGTATACAGAAATGGTGTGGTCAAGATAATATTTATATTGGATTTTTTTTAACTTATTTAAAAAAAAAAAACATCGCCAGATAAAATTTGGCCATTTCCAAACTTAGCAACCTAAAAGGAAAGGAAGCAAAGTTCTGTTATGTATCAAGCCAATTTCCAAACAGAAGCCCCAGGTTCCCACTGCCTGTGTGATCTCTGTGAAATTGGTAGTCTTACTACCAGTCAGAGCCAGAGCTAGCTTGATACAACCAAAGTGTTGATGTCAGCTGGTGGTAGGGGGAGGTCATGCTTTCTTTTTCACCATGGCAACTCTCCAGTCAGCCGTTGGCACTCCCTCTACTGGGCCTAAGTTTTTCAGGTAGAGGGAACAGCCTCTACAAAGATGCAGAGGAAAAAAAGTGGAAGGTCAAGTCTGGAAAACTACAAGTAGTCCAGCTCAGCTTAAATGGAGAATACATGAAGATGCAAAATATCCAATAAGTCTCCCGTGCTCCTGTTACTAGTGAGGAAAGCATGGCTTGGGTCAAATAAAACACCAAGTCCCAGCTCGAGTATGTAACTCTTATTTTCCACACTATTATATTCCCACTACTTTTGCTGTTCACTTTGGTCCGGGCACCATGTCCTAGCGATTAGGAGTTAGAGTAGTGTCTTTAACAAAAGGAACTGTAACAGAGTTTGACAAGTGGCTGTATGCCCTACAAACTTAAGAAGGCCCAGGGAGATTGCCCAAGGTCAAACCTTGTAGTAAATGGGAGAGAGTAGATAAACTACAGATAGTAGATAACTCTAAGGAAGGACTCATGACTGACAGGCAACACAGTAGAGGGGAAAGAGCCCTGATTCTGGAGTTAGAGAACTTGTGTTCAAATCCTGCTTCTGATGTGTGACCTTAGGCAATTAATATTACTTGCCTCAGTTTCTTCATCTGTGACATGAGGAGTTGAATGAGGTGACATCTGAGATCCCTTCCAGTTTTAGCTTGGGACAAGCAACAAAGAAAATGTTTGCCTGCCCGAATCCCAAAAGGCAAAAAAGTTTTCTCCCAAATAATTTTCTCCTAATAATTAACCAACTTTAGTTTGGTGAAGAAAAAAAAAGTTGCCCAAATTTTTTCCCTACATACCTAAAATATTTGAAATAGTATTTTATCCTTTCAGTGATTAGAGAAGACTTCCTTTCTTTCTGCGCCATCATTCCTGAGAGACACCAAGGCATTGTAGATAGGTTTCCTTTAGAGTCAGGAAGTCCTGAATTCAAGTTGTCCTGCCTATGACTAATAATTTGGTTGTTTTTAACCACTTAAACTCTCAGTGCTCCAAGCAAGTCTGAACAACTGCAAGTTAGAGATCACTTATTGCATCAGTAAAAAGAGTTTCCACACTGGAAGCTCCCTGCACTGATGAAATCACAGGTCCCTACCAAAACAAAACAAAATAAAATCATTCCTAACTTTAGAAGCAATGCAAGTAGATGTCACAGTATCCTTGATTTATAGTTTTCTAGTGATTGTCTCAAAGCCATCTGAAGTGCAGATTCTCATAAGACTAAGGAGTAATGATGGCATATATATGTATATATGTGTGTGTACATAAATTATAATGGAATATATGCATATAAATATATGACAAATAGATATAGATGGCATATATGGCTTTATTACTCAATAATAATATATACATACATATATGTGTATATGTATTGCAGAGAGTGTGGAGACAGAGACAGAGAATTCTAGGTTATGGGGTAAGTGTTTGATCTCAGAGTATGTGTGTTTAGAGAAAACTTTAGTGAGAGTTGTAAACTTGAGATCATTCTAAATGAAAAGAAAGATTACTAACAAGCAGGCTAAAAGGAGCAGTCTAGGCATTCTCCCTCCACCCTCCTATAATTCCAGTTTTCTGCTTGAATATGTATTTGCATATTTATTTTTACCCTCAACTGATGGGCTGATATATGTATTTGATTATGTCATGTGCTTTGCCACTAATTTTAATTTGCAACAGTTTCAAGTCAGGCCTAAATTTAATTCACATGGAATTTTTTTTTTTAGCCTTCTAAAGCAGGCAAGTATTTCCCAAGTCAGTTTACTTTAAATGTCTTTTAAATATGTATAGAGAATAAAGATATGGCTAGTGATTTAATGCCTGAGGAGAAAATTAGAACTGGCTTGGACTTACATGGTTATTATTGGTCAGATACATTATTCTTAACTGAGGACCTTGCAAAACAGGGAAATTTCTCTCTAGTGATTTAGATCGAAAGTTTCTCTGCCTTTATATAGGGGAGCTATTAACCCTCCCAACCATACCGAAACAATGCACCAGGATTGCTTCCTAAAACTCAATTAAGTGCCTGGTCCAATATTTGGGGATTCCATTGGCTCTATCTTTCAGGTCCCAGGATTTCCTAGATTTTGATTTCTTGTAATATCCATTTAGCTTTGGGAAACTAATACAATTTTATGGTAGATAAATCTTCTTAAGGATATTTTCCCCATGATATGAGGTTTACATATTGTTTCTTATCCCAGTAGTAGAGAAGAGTTTCACTTAATGAGCCTTCCCAGTTCAAGAGTAATCATAGATTTGATGATGAGGAAAGTGTGGGGTGCTGGAGGATAAAAGACACAAACACCTGAGTGCCAAATCATGTATATGATGGCCACTCCCACCCTGCTGCCTTCCTACAATCTTCAGTAAAATGAAGGCATGTAAGTAGGCGATTTCGAAGGTTCCTAAAATTCCATGATTCTAAGTTTTGGCCATTCCTAGATCTGACTTTATGGGATCTTTGAAAGCTTGATGGGACATTAGACATCTCCTATTCTAAAGACGGGGAATTATCTGCATGACATCACAAAGGTTGACATTTGAACACAGATCCTTAAATTCCAAATCTAATCTACACTTTCCCATGCTGTCCCTTTTTGAATGGGCTAAGCTTCTTCCAAGGATACCTATTCATATTCTTTACAATTTCTCATCCGCCCAGTCTTCAAACCTTAGAGTAGACATCTTTTCTTTTTGTCTTTTTGGAGGGGGGAAGGCAGGGCAATTGGGGTTAAGTGACTTGCCCAAGGTCACTGTGATAGTAATGGCAATTAAAGATTCCCCTGTATTGGCTTGGTTTTCAAATTGATTGTGTTAAAACCCAGAGTTTGTTAATCCCACCTGTGGGATGGGCTTGTTGATGTGAAAAGAAAGTCCTGAACTGGGAGGAGCTGGTGATGTAGATTTGAAGAGACACTAGAGAGAGGCGGAAGATCTTTTTGGAAGCAGCACCTCGTGGAGAGAGAGAGACTAAGAGAATTGCTGGTGGCCGCTTTGAATTGCCCTGGACTTTTGAGACCTGCCCCCCTGAGCTGCCAAGGACTGAGGAGACATGGCTGTTTTGCTGGTACTTTGTCTGTCTGTTTTGATGTTATTTTGCCAGATTTGTCCACTGGTGAAAGACTGTCCTGTTGAAGAAGTCCTGGAACCTGGCATTTGGTTAAGAAGCCCTGAGACTGTCCTGCAGACAGAGAGTGAATACTGTCCACTGATGAGGGACAGTACTGTTGTTGCAGGGGTCTGGAGACTGTCCTGCAGACAGAGTGAATACTGTCCACTGGTGAAGGACAGTGCTGTTGTTGCAGGGGTCTGGGAACCTTTCTGTTGGTTCAGAAGCCCTGAAGAAGGATTTTCTTGTTGTATGTTTACAGAAATCCTGGGAGAGGGCTTTGCTAATGTGTTCAGGGGTTCTAGGACTGTTCTACAGACAGAGGATAAATTCATGAAGGGACTGGCAATGTATCTTATGGCCTTGCTAAGCCTTGTCTCCCCAGGAACTAAGATTGCTGAGAACTTGCCTTGTGTCAAGATGAAGAAAAGACCTCCATTTGGGTATTAAGTGCTGTGTTTAAACTTGATGTAACTCTGGGGTAGATTCAATTGTGATCCAGGGGTGGGGAACTTTTGACCTTATGTTTGGAAACTAATCTCCATTTGAGAAGAGGGGCTTTGTGGTGGGCTTAATTAAGGTATAGCCTAGGGGTGGAGAAGTATTTAGAACAGGGACTTTGTAATTGATTGAATGATTGGAAGGTCCTGAGGTGGGGTAGTACTTGGAGATTATTTAATCACACTTAGTAAATGCTGTATTTTGAATGATGTCATGTTTTGATCTTCTCTGTTCTTGGTTTGTCACTAAATAAAATAGAGAGCACCTATGCTGGTATTTTGAACCTGGGAAGTTGCCTTTGCTTGGCATTACATTACAGTCACACAAGTAGTAAGTGTTATGTGTCTGAGGTCAGATTCTCCTGACTCCAGGGTTGGTGCTCTATTCACTGCACCACCTAGCTGCCCCTAGAGTAGGAATCTTTGAATCCTCTCTCTTCCCACATCTAATCAGCAACTGAATTCTCTCTTCTTTCTAACTTGGCAGTATTCCTCAACCATCCTGCTTTTCCCATTCTTACCGCCACCAGCTCCTTGCTTCCACCTGGATTAGTCCAATAATTTTCTAATTACTTTCCCTTCCTACAATATCTCCCTCTTTGATTCATCCTACATCCTGCTGCAAAATTAATCTTTCCAAAGTATGACTCTGGTCCCTTGCTCAAAATCTTTTAATGGTTGCCTAATAAAGTCCAAACTCTTTCCCTTATCATAAAAGGCCCTTAACAATTTAGCCCCAAATTACTTACCCAGCCTGATTTATTATGAATAATAATAATAATAAATCTTTTCAATGTGTAGTTTTTTAACTTGTGCCCTCAGAGACTCACACTCTTTTCTAACTACATTGTTTTGTCAACCTGAAGCGCTCGGGTCTCCAAAAGCACCCTTTGTTTTCCATCTCTGTGCCTTTGCTCCCCAGAATGCTCTTTTCATATCTCTCCTCACCTTGCCTCTCTCCTCCCCACCCCAACACTACTTGTCCTTCCATGCATCCTTCCTGGTTCTCTCCATCAGAACTTCTCTCCCCTTGCTCTCTAGCGCCATCTACCATACATACCATTTTGTACCTTTCTTATTACGCTTTCACATTCAACTTTGTGTTGTAACTATTTTCAGAGGTCTAACTAAGAATTTTTTTTTTAACCTGGGACCAAGAAAAAAAGGGGGGGGGGAACTGAGGACAAAGAGGAGAATGAAGGGGGCACAAGGGATAGGCTGGAAGCAGGAAGTGTTGATAGCTTAAAGGATAGTCCAACCTACCTCATAAAGAGAAGGCAGCCCATCTCCTCCATCTCCACACTCCTATTCTCTTGCTCCAAAACTCCTGGGGAGTTTAAGACACATGGCATGTGGTATCTAGACCACTGTGAGGAAGAAGCATGTTCCCCAGAAGTCAATAAATAGGGAAAACTCCCAACTACCTGACCCTAGTTACATCTCTGACTCTCCATATACATGTCATCACTCCCTACTAGACTATATAATATCTTTAAGGACAAGCACTGTGTTTTATTCCCCCAGACATTCTTACATAAACTTGCTGCTAAAAATATTTGGGGAATGGGTAATTGGACAGCTATATCTATAAACGGGGGAGCTAAGTGGTGCAGTGGTTAGAGCGCTGGGCCTGGAGTCTAGACGACCTGAAGCCTCAGACACTTAATAGGTGTGTGTCTGGGCAAGTCCCTTAACCGTTTTTGCCTCAGTTTCCTTTGCCAAAAAACCACGCAGCCATAGGACCACAAAAAGTTGGATATGACTGAAACAACTGGAAAACAACAATACATAAATGATCTCCATCAAGAGTCCAAGTGGCCAATATGAAGAATCAGATAGGAACAGTAAAAGAGAATTAACTTGTTTCCACATCCACATGTGCATGCCCCTCATCACACCACTTCATGTTATTTCTTACCAAAGGAGATTTGTTGTTTTTAACCTTGGATGAACTTTAGCTTACATCAAGGTCTTGTTTTCTATCCAATACTCTCCTCTCCCACAATCCTAATGACCAGAACAGTAACAGAGATGACTCCAATGATGTCCTACCTTCTAGTGAAAGTGAAAAATGCTGGCAGAGCATTGAGTGTTCTAGACTGTTCTTTGAGTGTTATAGAACTTGAATCATTGCCAGTCGACTGATCCTATGTGATTATTGTCGATGACTCAATTAGGCTTTGGAAGAGATGCTGAGAAGGTTAAGACCACCCAAGCCCAACAAGAATACAAGAGGCTCTAGTGTCCTTTATAATACATATATATGGTTATGCCATTGCCATCTACTCTGGAAAATTAAAAAGCGTTGTTGCATTTGCTTTTTCTTTTCTTTTTTGTTTCTGTTTTTGAGAGACAATATGTATAGTGGATAGGACACAGGTCTCAGAAAGACATGGGTTCTAGTCTTTCCTCAGATGTTTATTAGCTTCACAACCTGGGCCAAGATTACCTTCACAGGGCCTCAGTTTCCTAATCTGCAAAATGAGGGGGCTAGATGAGATGGCTTCTGAGATCCCCTCCACTCAGAACTCTCTGATCCTGTTGAAGGAAAGGGTCTGCTCAAAATCAATTATATTATCCACTGTACTGTAAGAGACTAGTCTCTCCCATGCAGGTGCTCACTCTTTGTTTATATGGCAGCAGTCAGTTGAAGGGTAGGCACTTTAATCAAGTCCACAGTGCAGTAAAAACCTCTCAACTCTAATTTTCTGGTGACTAGGGGAAAATATTATAGATAGCAAAATAGAATAAATTGAGGGAAAATTAGATATGATATTGTTAGCGATTCTTTGAGATCAACATTAAAGCACAGTGCAATCACTGACTGAAGGATGCATTACAGACCTTCTACCAAACTTGTTTTCTCAAGGGGCAGAAGGCTTCCTCTCCTTTCCTATCGTTAGTTTGGATCAGCTTGAGAGACTCTTTAGAAAGTTTACAGCACAGAGGTAGCTCTGCTCTGGCTCAAGTAGCCCCTGCAAGGCATATCCAAAAACTAACCATGTGACCCTGGGCAAGTCATTTAAATTGTTTGCCTCAGTTTCTTCTTCTGCAAAATGGGGATAATAATATCACCTACTTCCCAAGGTTGTTGTCAGGATCAAATGAGGTAATGTAAATAAAGTTCTTTTCAAGTCTTAAAGCCCTGTATAAATGCTAGTTGTTATTATTTTCATTGTTGTTGCTGCTGCTGCTGCTATTACAGTAGGGATAGAAGAGATTGACTAGAAATTAGGAAGTTACTAATTAAGAGCTCTCATACACTCAGAGATATTTGCTGGCATTTACCTGGAACCTTAGAGCCTCCATAAAACACTACATTCACCTCTAGTTTCTACTTCTACACTTAAAGGAATTTATGTACTTGCTAACAATCAGATCCTCAGCTTTTTATGACTGCTCTGTATAGAGAAAGAACACAAGGCAATGGAGAGCAAATAGGTCTGAGAAAAGGCAAAAAAGAGATCACAGAGAGAGGGTGTCTTTCTCTTCTTCTGTGGATAGAAACTGCAGAAAAATATCAATTGCTCTAATATAAAGAGGCCATGTGTCACACTCCATATATTTTCCCTTCAAAGAAATTATTAGCTTACTTAAATTAGAAATGCAACTCTTAAAAAGTAGGGTTTGCTCCCACATAAAACCTCCTTGCAAAGATTATTACAGAGAAGCAGAAATGCTTTACCAAAGGGCTATTACTCTGCATTCATTATATAATTGATTATCACTGTCAGAGTCTGATAGCAGTACATCATTGCTAAGTAGTAATAATATTGGTGGAGAAAAGCTATCATTTTGAACGAGGCTTGGGGCATTTAAGTTAAAGCCCAAAATTACATGGTGTTTTTGAAGGCTATCACCCTTTGGTATGGAAAGAAAGATGATGTTAACAAATATAATGATCTCTAAAGCAATTTTGGTTCACAGCTCACTGGCAAAAGCATGGGTTACCATGGCAAGTGTCACTCTTAGAAAAAAAAGGTCAGATGGACAGACCAGAAATACAAAAATGAGGGAGATGAGTGAGTAGATGAATGAGAGGCTTCTGCAAGAGAGAGCTTCTGAGAAGGGCCAACAAGTAGAAGAAACAAAGGAGTATGAATTATCCTCTTCTCTTCCTCATAGCTCTGGTGGGGGTGAGGAAGGAATAGTGTGAGGAAGGGTGGGAGCAGAGTTCATGCCAGAGTGTCTTACCCCAACTCAGAATGCATGGCATGAAATTAGAGTCCAAAAAAGAATTCAGACACTCCCTCTCTTTCCTTTCTACTTTAAGGCTAACTTCAGAAGTGGCAAATGTGCCCCAGCTACCTTTACAAGGAACAGGTAGATCAAAGGTGGGAAACCTGTGGGCTCAAGGCCACATGTGGCCCTCTAGGTCCTCAAGGGTAGCCCTTTGACTGAATCCAAACTTCACAGAACAAATCCCCTTAAAAAAAGGATTTGTTCTGTAAAACTTAGACTCAATCAAAAGGCCACACTGGAGGACATAGAAGGCCACATGTGGCCTTGAGGCCAAAGGTTCCCTACCCAAGGTATAGATGATTAAACACAAGGGATTTTGACCTAAGCAAGTCTGTGAAAGAACAATTTTGAAAAGACTAATCTTCTGTGTACATGATGCCCAAACAACCAATTATTATACAAACAAAATATCACCCCCTCAAAAAAAAGTATTGGCATTTGGTTTTTTTTTTTATTGAATTGATTCTTTTCTTAACTGAAATGATGATGGGTTTTCACCGGCATTGACAGTTTCTTTCTCCATTGTGTTTAACCTACTCTGCATTCCCATAATTCATATAAATTAAACAATAAAAAGTTGAAGTACAAGAAAGAGACCCTCATCTTAAAGTCAACTCACATTTTTTAGAATCCTTGCTCTTTTGATAAGAAAAAAAAAATAGAGCGATGTAAATAGCAGCAAACAGAAATGATTTTGAAAGGAAAGCCACAAAGGGCTGGTGGGAGGATGAAAATCAAGGACCTTGCATCTCAGCTTCTGCAAGTTCTGGAAAAATTCTAAAGAATTGCTGGATGGAATCCAATGGGATGAGGTAAGAAAAGACATGGGGGGAAAATGGAAGGTATTCAGAGGAAAATTACCATTTACCCAAGGGACATACATGACACATAGCAATAAGTGAATTAAGCAAAGCCCAGATTACTCTTGCAAGAAAAAAAAAAGGCAATTGAAGATCAGTAAAAGGCCTATGAGGGATAGAGAATATCATGTATAAAGGAAAAGAAAGGGTTTAAAGGAATGTAGCTGAGGGAGAGAAAGTGATCATTTCTCTAATTTAAGCTTTCATAGGGGGAAATGACAGTTTTCAGACATAAAAGCTGCCAAAGGTTACAAAGAATCCTGCAGAAGGGCATGGAAATAGAAGGGGGTTAATTTAGGTAAAGGGGAGAGGTGGAAGTGGCAGTAGATAGAAGGGAAGATGTAAATTAATTCCTTGCTTCAGTAATCTCAAGAGACCGGAGAGAGCTGATTCAAGAGATGGAATTCATTTTACTTGAAAGAGGAAAAGAATGCAGGAAGAAAATCAAGGCAGATAAAGGAATGAGAGGCAGCAAAGCTAGATGGAGTGCCTCAGTCAGATCTGCTCTCGTTCCAGGTTCTAATCCCAGCATTTGTTTCGGAAGTAAATCTTTGTGTGGTTCTAGAAGAGGCTGAGGACACAGTGGGTTGGAAGGGGGTACAATCTCGGACCAGCAGGAGAAATACAAAGAGACCTAAGGATAAAGGGATGTGAATTTCATAAAGGGAGCAAAGAAGAGGAGGAGCTAGAGAGGGACTGGGGAAGGACATAGGGAGAAACCTAACTGTGACCTGGACCAAATTAGTTTGTGGGAGGTTCCAGATGGAATAACATACCTCACAAACCTAATTCAGCCCATTTGTTAGGAAATAATTCTGTTTTGAAGCTCATAGGGGAGAGAGAATGGGAAAATAAGGGAGTAATTTATTTCAACTCCAGGCAGTCCTTTGATAAAGTACGATACTGAGAAATGATCTGTAGGGTCCTACATTGGTCAGACCACTTGAGTGAGAGAAAAGGCTTGCTTCCAGGAACAAAGACAAACAGTTAATAAGAGGAAACCACTAAGGAAAGACTTATCACAGGGAAGGTACTTTAAACTCAGTATTGAGATGTGCTGTTTATGTTATAATTAGCTAATATTTGAAAAGTGTCTAGTGATTTTTATACACTTTAAAGATCCATAAATTAGCATGTACAAAAGATGCTTCCTGGATGGGTATTAGGAAAACAAACAACATTTTTAAAGGTCAAATGAAAGGCACAATAATGGTCCCTACTAAAGGGATAACAATTTTCTAAGTGTATCAAATGAATAAAACTCTGAATATTGGAAAATAGAATTATGGGAATACAAGTATGGTGATATTAAAAATCTCAGTGTACAGGGGTGGCTAGGTGGTGCAGTGAATAGAGTACCAACCCTAAAGTCAGGAGGACCTGAGTTCAAATTCTGCCTCAGACACTTAACACACTAGCCCTGTGACTTTGGGCAAGTCATTTAACCCCAATTTCCCTCCAAAAAAAGATCTCAGTGTACCTCAGAGTTTTAATTTCTCCCCATGATTTTAGGAGCTCACAACATCTTGGGGTAAAAATTATGACTAAATTTTATGTTTTTCCACCTAATATGGAAAGGTTTTATTTTTTTCCTTCTGGTTAACAGAATATTTAAGACCTTAATTTTTATAATTTATCACATCAGTGGTCTTAGATCTCATCAGTGGTCACACCCTTTACTAGTACAGATTGAACCATAGCATGTAAGTCCACCTGCTCATGCTGGACTTTTTTTTGTTCCTTTTTGATTCCATAAACCCTTCATAAAAATATTTCTCCACATGTTAGAAGCCCTCCTCTAGGTATTTTACTAAATATTTCATGGATTTCACTTCAACACCATGGCAATCTCTATTTTATCTCTTATTCTCTCTGCATGACCAGATCACTTACAATTTTCTCTTGACCTGAAATGCTTCTCCCCCATATTCCATTCAATCATCAAACTATCCAACCAGGCCACTTTGTCATCTGTCTGCTATTACTGTCCTGCTTTATGTCATATCTGGATGTACCTGCCACACCAGACCTGGTCTTTCTCACCCACCTTCATTACCTGGGAAATGTAATATACTCGGGGAAGCCAAGTAGCACAGCGAGTAAGAGCACCAGCCCCAGTGTCGGGATGACGTGGAATCGAATCCAGGCTCGGATACTTAGCAGCACACCCAGAAATAACTGGCCATGTAACTTTGAGCAAGTTACTTAACCCCAATTACTTAAAAAAAAAAAGAAATGTAATATATTCATTTTTGAAGTTCTCATGCTTCACCCCATACCTCTGCTTTCCACCTCTTGCTTGTACTGGGCACAGTAAACAATTCAATAATACCATTTGTTTTGGAAAAGGCATGTCATTTGACTGCTTTATATATATCAACTCTGCATTTCTGTGGCTTCCTATGGAAAAAATAAATCCCTTCCTTGGTCACCAATCACTCTCCTATATGTATTACTTTCCCTTATTAGAATGTAACAGGAATTGCTGCTCTTTCTGCATTTGCATTCCCAGCACTGGGCACAGGCCTGCCATGTAGTTAATGCCTTTTCACTCATTTATTAATTCATGATGCTTTTAATGCTGCTTTTCACACTTAGGTCATTGCTGGTAATATACTAAAATTTACTTAGACTTGTAAAGCACTTGGCATGATGCCTGGCACATAGTAAGTGCTATTTAAATATTAGCTATTATTAGTATTATTGTTACTTATGCCCACCATGCATTTTTATTGCCCTTTGGGTCACTTCAATTGTGATCCTTTTGAGATTGTGGTGTTTAAAGATTTACAACTATATAGAATCATCTGTAGAATATTAGTATTTAAAAAGATGTGCTTTTGAAAGAGTACTTCACGGTCATTGACAATACCATATGATTTTCCAAGTACAATCCAGCCTCATCTCTCCCTTCTATTCAGATTTAGGGCCCAGCCCATAGTCCATTTTGTAGTGTCTTTCCTGGGTAGAAAGACCGATGTACCGACTCAATGGGTTGCCTGTTCAAATGAACATCTGATCTAATATGTTCTTCATCCTCTTTGTTTTTCCAGTGTAAATGTCTAGGTTGCTTTTTCAAGTGACTATGTATCTCCTTCCTGATTGCCAACATTAATAGTCCTATAGTAATCCAGGGCTTGCTGTAATCAGCCCAATGGCAGTGGCAAATGGGATTATCTATGGCACCACTTTAGAAAGAAAAAATTAGGACTACCCCTGTTGCTTAACTTATGCATCCTGCATCTCTGCAACAGGAAGGAGAGATATTTAACAAATTAGGATGGAATATATTAAATGAAGAGTAAATTGCCGTTACATAAGACACTGATTCCCTCTGAAAATCTTTCATTTGCCTTTCATGAATTTCAATTTTGAAGACTGAGTTTCTTGATGGCTTGTTGCTGAGTTTTTGTTTTTGTTTTATTTTGTTTTTTTAGTGTTCTGGGAAAGAGAAAACAATCAGATCCTGAATAAATCCTTAATCTTGCTATTTTTGTTCTATGTATAACTTTGTTCTGTAACATGGTGAGCCTGCGTTCCAGTAATTGATTCCAGCAATCATTTTAGCATATTGTATTTCACTATATTCTTGACAATGCATTGTGAAGCTCAGCAAATCTAGGTAGTAGGTGATCTTTATCCAGAAGAACCCCAGGAAGTCCTCCTCCAATCTTATTTTGAAATGAAGGGGACAAACCACTACTAGTATTTGTTTTTCTTTTTTCTTCTTTTTAAAAACAAATAATGGAATTGTCCAGATTCTTTCATAGGAATGAGATTTTTACAGCTTTAAGGGTAATGTTATGTCTCCTGCCCACAATACCAGCTTTATCTGCAATGAGCCATCATAGGGTCATGGATGAACTGCTATTCTGGGGATCATATTCATAAAGTAGTAAAGGTCAAACTCTAGAGTTGTACGAAGTCATAGAAATTCTCTGAAAGACACCTCAGTAAACATCTAGTCTAACTCCTTTGTTTTGTAGATAAGAAAACTGAGGCCTTCAAAAAATTAAAGGATTTGCCCAATCCTATATAGGTAGGGGCAGCTAGGTGGTGCAATGGATAGAGTGCTGATCGCAGACTCAGGAAGATTCATCTTCATCGATTCAAATCTGGCCTCAGACACTTACTAGCTGTGTGACCTTGGGCAAGTCACTTAACTCTGGCTAAGTTTGCTCATTTGTAAAATAAGCCAGAGAAGGAAATGGCAAACTACTCCAGTATTTTTGCCAAGAAAACCCCAAATAAATTCACACAGTCAGATACTACTGAATAACAATAACAAACAAAAATATGGATGGGGTTACTGGATTTAGATTTGGATTTGGTGCCTCCAAATCCATTTGTTCTTTTTAACATTCTCTCCCCAATTAGAATATAAATTCATTGACAGGAGGAATTATTTCATTCTTTGTTATTTGTATTCCAAGCACTTAGTGCAGTGCTGGGCTCATAATAGACACTTAAATGCTTATGGATTGATTTACTATGCAAAGCCCTCCACTAGGTAGTGTCCCAGCTAATAGAACCCAAGTATTCTAAGTCTCGGTCTTTCTACTACACCAAGCAAAGGACCATATTAAAGGACTCCCTACTGTGTTTTGGCGTGGACCTTGAATCATCTAGTCCATTCCCAGCACATACTTACAAATGTTTGCATTGACTTCAGAACACATAGTGCAGAAAGGGGAGAAGGGAAATTAGTGTACCTCTAGTCACTGATGAAAATTGGCACAATGTTTGGTGAAATCTCTTTGACTATGAAGATAATGAGAATGACACCTAGAAGCAATATATCATGAGAGCTTCTGCAAGATTGGAGGTGCCTTCATGAGATGTTGGTGTAGCCCAGCACTTACTATGGGAGTTTTGATCTAGAGTGGATATGATTCACCGGAAACAGTAAAAGGTTAGTATACTCTGTTGTTCTTCAGTCGTTTCAGACTCTGACTCTTTGTGATACCATTTAGGGCTTTCTTGGCAAAGATACTGGAGTGATTTGCTATTTCCATCTCATTTGACAGATGAGGAAACTGAGGTAAACAAAGTTAAGTGACTTGCCCAGAGTAACACAGCTAGTAAGTGTCTGAGGCCAGATTTGAATTCAGAAAGATGAGTCTTCCTGACTCCAGACCCAGCACTCTTTGCACTGTACCACTTAGCTGCTCTAATTTCCTTTGTAATTAAATTAAATCTTGAATATTTTTTAGTCCTGTGTTGATATGTAAAATTCAAATGCATACTCATAATGGCAGGGTTAGATAAAATTTCTTTTTATTTCTAGTAGAAAGCTTATGGTCACCTTCCTAAGCAATACAAAGGATTCAGCTATGTGAAAGCAAGACAACAGGAATAAACAGAACCAGAAATGCATGAGATAGTTTAACTTTCTTTTGCTTTTAGCCAGCTCTAAATTTTAGGTTGCTCAGTGGCAAACATGGCAGCCAGGAATTTCAAGCTCATGATGACATTTCTGTCCAATCACAGTTACCATCTGCTCAAAAGAGGGTTTCACTTCCATGAGTGGGTAACTCCTAGAAAGGCAAAAGGTTCACGAAAGTCCCTTCTAGCTGTAATTTCTCTGACTGTATAATCATCAATACTGATCCACTTCTTGTACCTCCACATTAGAGTACCCAACTCTGACCTAATATTTTCTTTTTTGTTGTTGTTCACTAGTTTTCAGTCATCTCCAATCCTTCATGACTCCATTTGGGGTTTTCTTGGCAAAGATACTGGAGTGGTTTGTCATTTCTGTCTCCAGGTCATTTTCCAGATGAGGAAACTGAGGCAAATAGGGTTAAGTGACTTGCCAGGGTCACACAGCTAGAAAGTCCCTGAGGCTGGATTTGAACTAACAAAGATGAGTCTTCCTGACTCCAGGCCTGGTACTCTGTGCACTATGGTGTTACTTAGCAACTTCTTTTAGTAAGCGATATTCTGCAAGATCATCCAACTCAACTGCCAGTGGAGGAATAGAAGAATGGAGAAAACCTGTTCAAAAACTTAATTTTAATATGCATATCATCCACAACAAACCCCAGTGGGATGCAAAGCAGCTAGGTGTCATAGTGGATACAGTGCTAAAATTGGAGTCAGGAAGACCCAAGTTTGAATCCAGCCTTAAACACTTATTAGATGTATGAACATATGCAAGTCACTTAACCTCTGTTTGCCTTGGTTTTCTCATCTGTAAAATAGGGATTATAACAGCATCTGCTTCACATACTTGCTGTGAGGGTCAATGAGATAATATTTGTAAAGGACTTCACAAAATTTGAAACAGTATATAAATGTTGGCTATTGTTATCATTATTAAATGCTGACAGCAAAGGCTCTCTCTACATAGGCAGACCTTGGCAATGCTATCACAAGGATGTGGTATTTGTATTATTTTTCCTACAAAGTTATATACTCTCCAGGATAGAAAATGCTCACTATTGTTTGTATTATTATATTATTCTGAACTTAAAGCACCAAAAAAAATAAAATAAAAAGACCATTTCCATATACAGTAGAACACAAAAAGGATTTTATTTGAGATTGTGTATCTCCATTTAATATCATTTGCTTTCTTTCTTTTCTTTTTGGAGGGCAATTGGAGTTAAGTGACTTGCCCAAAGTCACATGGCTAGTAATTGTGTCAAGTATCTGAGGCCGGATTTGAACTCACATTCTCCTGACTCCAGGGCCAGTGGTCTATTCACTGTGCCACCTAGCCAGCCCATTTGCTCTCTTTCTTTGAAGTATACAATAAATTCCAAATGTTACTTTCAGGACTGACCTGCTTACTTATATGATCATGCTTTCTTATAAACTGTCTTCTGTTCTCTTCTGTGCATTTAAAAAAATATTTCAGTGGCCCTGTCTTTTAGCATCTATTGCATGTCTCTTCTCCTGCATATCCCTTCCCAATTAAAAACTAACAGAAAGCAAGGGGGAGCCTTGTAACAAATGAGCATAATCAAGCAAAAAGATTCCTCATAGTTACCATGTCCAAAAATATATACCTGTCTATCAGCAAATGAGCAATGTGTATCACCACTGGTCCTCTGGACACACAGTTTGCCATTGCGTTGATTAGAGTTCTCAATCAAGTCTTTCAAAGTTATTTTTCTTTACAATGTTGCTATAATTGTAGAAATTACTGCCCTGGTTCTGCTCGTTTCCTTCTGTTGGTTTATATTACCCAGAATTTCCTGCAATCATCTCTTTCATTGTTTCTTATGGAATAATAATATTCCCTTCCATTTATGTCCCACAATCTATTTAGCCATTCCTCAGTTAACTAAACAACAATCTTAAGGCATCACCCTTAAATTTTAGTTTCTTACTTTTCTTTTTTTCTTCCTTCCAAACAACACCACAACCACTTACTACTGTAATTAAGAGGTTTGGTTTACTTATAACTATTATCTCCTGGATTATTATTATCACCTTAACTACATCCTTCCTTATTTCTAATAATTTTTGTATTTAATTTGATATATTTCTACATAAAACTCTATGTGTATGTTTAACCTTCCTTTCTCAATTTCATATGAGAGAAGTTAATCTAATGCATGCTCTCCTTCCATGTTTTTATACTTTTTTCCTCAAGAGTCACAATTATGAGAAATAACAAGTTATTACCCCCTTATTCCTTTCTATGAGAGTGAGTTCCTTTTAATTTCTGTTAAATCCCTTAGAAAAAAACCAACCTACCCCCCCAGGACCACTTTTTCCTATTTATCTCTGTCAATACTATTTGAAGACATTAAGGTTCTGAAAAGGCACGTGTTTCCTTTCCTCTTATTAGAATGTTAGCACTGCATCATCCCACAGTTTCTTCCAATTGCTCAAAGGAATTTATCTTTCTAGATTTATCTTGGATTTTGTGTTTATATTTCAAAGT
>NW_027186523.1:33875173-33886795 GCF_028583685.1 Petaurus breviceps papuanus
TTTATCTTTCTAGATTTATCTTGGATTTTGTGTTTATATTTCAAAGTTCCTACTGAACTTGAGCCTTTTCATCAGAAATGTTTGAAAATCCTCTATTTCATAAAAAACCTATATTTTCTCTGTAGGGTAATACTCAGTTTTGTTCCATTCTTGGTTGTAAGCCTATCTCTTTTGATTTTGGGAATATTGTATTCCAAGATCTCCTCTCATTAACAAGAGAAACTACCAGATCTTGTGTCTAATTATGGTTCCTTGGTACTTGAACTGTTTCTTTCTGGATGTTTGCAGTATATTTCTTTGACATGGAAGCTCTGGATTTTTTCTATGACATTACTAGGATTCTTCTTTTGGGGGGAGTTTCTTTCAAGAGATGATTGGTGCATTCTATTACTTTTATTTTATCCTCTAGTTCTAAAAGATTTGGGTAGTTTTCATTTGTGATTTCTTGAAATGTAGCGTCTATGATTTTTTTCATTATGGTTTTAAGATGATATAATGATTCTTAAATGGTCTGTCTTTGACCTTTTTCCCACATCATTTATTTTAGATATCAAGTATCTTATGTTTTCCTCTATTTTTTTTTTCAATTTTTGAGTTTGCCCTAATATATCTTGTTATCTTAAAGAAGCATTGATTTCTATTTGGTTTACTCTGGTTTCCAGGGAACTTGTTACTTGGTTAAATTTTACCACTTTTTCTTCTAAGTTATTTATTTTCATCCACTCTTTCTTCCAGAACTATTATTTCTTTTTTTTTTTACTTATGCTTTTCTTCTTACAAGAACTACATGTTCTTGTAAAAAAAAATTTTTAAATTTGTCTTTGAATGTAGTTGTTATGAAGGTATTATCTCCTTCTTTTAGGGGAACCCTAAATCTACAGCAATTTTTATATTGGAGGTGTTTTTTTTTTTCTTTTCCTAATCTCTCTAACTTTAGTTCCTGAATTGGGGGCTTTGTCCCAGCTCCAGGTTCCACCCTTTGCTGCACTTTTAAGTCACCTGAGTTCCTGTACCAATTTCCACCTCCCAAAGTTAGGACCCCCATGATCTTTGAAATTCAAAGCACTGGATCTTCAGGGTCCTCTCTGGAGTCTCAGGATATTGTTAGGATCTCAGAACCCCTAGATACTAGATACTAGATATTGCTCATTGAACTATATACTTTGGGGTTTCCAAGGTCTCCAACCTGGGGTCTTCTGTCCACCCTGGAACTTTGTTTTTATTTTCCCTGACAAAGAATCTTGCAGTAGGCAGCCATATTGACTGGAAGTCCTGACTGTGCATTATTCCTCCTTTATATCATAACTAGCCTCTAACACAATGCTTAATAAATGCTTGTTGGTGTATTGATTAATACTTTTTAATTTAATTAAAGTGTACAAAACAAGTCCCATTACATCATTTAAAAGACCTGTAGTTTCCTCCTGCCTAATTATAGACTTGGATTAATTCATCTTCATTAAACTTTTCCAGTTTTGGGTTAATCTAGTCAGGGTCATAGATTCAATAGGTTTATAAATTCCCAGAATTAAATTAGAGCCCACTTTCATAGGACCCAAGTGTCAATATCCCTAGTTAGAGAGAAGATTAGGGAGGGAAGGTCAGGGAAATCAGACAATTCAAAATTGGTTAATAGATTCCACCCACAATGCTAAATCACAGTGTTTCTCTTTCCTTTCTACACTAGCAAGTCTTGAAAGGATATTCATCAGCCATACCCCTACCAGGTCAAGTTCATGTGTTAGAAATTAAGTCTCTTTTGTGATCTCTTTCATTGACAGTTTGATGCTAGGTTAAGTTTCATTTTTGCCGACGGAAGGTATTTTTTCCCTTCAGTGTAAGTATTGCCTTTCCAAATACTACACACATTTTCAGATTTCATCTGCCAACTCTAAAACATGATTTTATCAACTTATCCAGCTGTGTCTATCATTTGTCAAAGTCAGGAAATGTAGCAGGAGGTGGGGAGGAGTCTTTAGCAGGATATTTAAAATCCTGACTTCTTGTTTCCCTTTTTTACTTGCCTCACCCCACCCAGAGCCATTCCCTTTGTCCCTACAGTCTCTTCCAAAACAGCTGAAGGGTGGGGGTGGGGGCAGCAGTAATATTTCTTTTGAAGTTTCAAAATAAGTACTTCTCACTAAACAAACATTATTGATAGGTTTTAGGATACTTCTTTTCCTATTTAATATCAATCAACAAATGACACTTACATAGGCATTTAAAGTTTTCATATATCATCTCATTTGAGTCTCACAACAATGTTATGAGATATGTAGTGAAGGTGTTGTTATGCCCATTTTACAGATAAGGTACATCTCAAATTATTCTTTATAGTCTAGTTAAATTGTCTTTAAAAGAAAAGATGAAAAGAAGAGACTGTATAATGGAAAGAACAGTGGCTCTTGAGTCAATAGATCTGTATTCAAATCTGACCTCTTAACATTTACCACCCCTATGGCCTTGGGTAAGCCATTTAGCCTCCTTGGGCTTTGGTTTCCTTACCTATAAAATGAGAACCCTGGATATTATGACTTCAGAGGTCCTTTCAGTTCTAGATTTATAATACCATTGAGTTAAATGGGCTAGAAAAAAACTGAAAGTAGAAAAGACTTTCTACTTTTTTCCCCTCTGTTCTGTTCTCTAGCAATTCTATGTTTTAAATCTAAGTACTTCCTTAGAATAAAGCTAAGCATTCCAAGAAAGAGAATACGCAGTCAAAGAAAAAAGGGAGTTGGACATAAATGGAAGAGGATTTAGATCAGAAAGTTTCATCATATGCAGGGGTTCTCAACATTTTTCATGTCATGGACTCCTTTGGCCATCTGGGGAAGCCCATGCTCCTCCTCTCAGAATCATGTTTTAAATGCATAAAATAAAATACATGAGACTACAGAGGAAACCAACTATACTAAATACAGGTATCATTGTTTTTAAATTCATAGACACCAAGTTAAAAATTTCTGATCTACTCCAATCCATTGATCTTAGAGATGAGGACTCTGAGGTCCAAAGAAATTAAGTCATTTAACCCAAAATCACACAGCTAATGAATGCTAGAATTGGATTCAAATTCAAGTCCTTTGACATAAAAATTAAGATTCTTTCTATTATACAATACTGACTCTCAAGGAACACTCATTTTCTTTTTATGACATCCACATGACCTGGGATACCTTCTTCTACACCTTAGAGGTAATGGGAAGTATGACAGAGAATGAAGCTTCCCCAGTGTTGGTGGGAATACAGTTCACAGGGGCTCAGTCAACTGCAGGGATGCCCAAAACAGGTAGCCAAACACACGTGTGTGTGCACACACATACATTGAGAAAACTTTGGGGGCTTTGTTTTAATTTATTTAATTATTTTCTTTCCAATTGTCAGTTAAAACTCCAGGAAAGACTGGGGATGGCAGGGGGAAGGATAGGTTTAGGACAGGGGTGGGGAACCTGTGGCCTCGAGGCCACATGTGGCCTTTTAGGTCCTTGAGTGTGGCCTTTTGACTGGGTCCAAGTTTTACAGAAGAAATTTGTTCTGTGAAGTTTGCATTCAATCAAAGGGTTACACAAGGACCTACACATGTGGCCTTGAGGTTGCAGGTTCCCCATCCCTGGTTTAGGAACTTGATTTCACTGCCATAGGGAGCTCTCTATCAGTACAGGACAGTACCTCATCTACAACTTAAAGCCTTGAAATTATGTGTGTGTGTGCATATCTATATATCTGTGTGTATGTGTATGTGCATATGTACATATATGTATGTATATGTAATGCTTCACAAACTTTAAAGGACAATATGGTAGCGATCATTTTTATTATGGAGTCTTCACAGGAATGGAGAAGTTAATGGCTTACCCAGGGTCCCATGGCCAGTATGTGTCAGAGGGAGGATTCAAATCCAAGTTTTCCAGACTGTGAGGCCAGCTCTCTACCCAGAATTTTACACTGATGCCTAGTGAAGACCCTATCCCTCCCCCCAAATTAAAAAAAAAAAAAAGATAAATATAGAGTCTGAATGAAGAATTAGCATGGGTGCTGAATCCATAGTTAGATGACCTGGATTTGAATCCTGGCTCTCCCTCTTACTATCCATGTAGCCTTCGCTAAGTCTCATAACTTCTCTAGACTTGTGTCTCCTTATCTGTAAAGTAAAGGGATTGGATTCAATGAACTCTGAGGTCATTTCCAGCTCCAAACTGATCTTATGTAAAAGTAAATTGATAGGGGAATACAGCTGAGCTGGCCAGGTAACTCCGCTACTCTGCTCGCTCCAGACTCAAGATGAGCTGCATTAACCTGCCCACCGTGCTGTCCGGCTCCCCCAGCAAGATCCGGGGGCAGATCCAGGTGATCTTGGGGTCCATGTTCTCCGGGAAAAGTACAGAGCTCATGCGCAGAGTCCGGAGATTCCAGATTGCTCAGTACAAGTGCCTCATGATCAAGTATGCCAAAGACACTAGATACGGCAAAAGTTTCTCCACACATGACCGGAACACTATGGAAGCACTCCCAGCCTGCTTGCTTTGGGATGTGGCCCAGGATGCTCTGGCTGTGACTGTCATTGGCATTTATGAGGGACAGTTTTTTCCAGATATTGTGGAATTCAGTGAGACCATGGCAAATGCTGGGAAGACTGTGATTGTAGCTGCACTGGATGGGACCTTTCAGAGGAAGGCTTTTGGGAATATCCTGAACTTGGTGCCACTGGCAGAGAGTGTAGTAAAACTGACAGCAGTGTGCATGGAGTGTTTCTGGGAAGCTGCTTACACTAAGAGACTGGGGGCAGAGAAAGAGGTTGAAGTGATTGGTGGTGCTGACAAATATCACTCTGTGTGTCGACTCTATTATTTCAAGAAGTTCTCAGGACAATCTACTGGGATGGAGAACAAAGAGAACTGCCCTATGAGTGGGAAGTCAGGGGACACCTCAAGCTGTAGGAAACTCTTTGCTGCTCAACAGATTCTACAATGCAGTTCAAACAACTGAGGCAGTAGGGGTATTCCTGGAACTGGCCTTGGCCTGAGAAGATAAATTTAAGCACTCTGGCCATGTGTATATATATGGAGAAGTCACTTGGACCTGATTTTTGATTTCTAGTCACCCCACAACTATTGTTTATATCCACACCATGTTTCTATCTTCCCCATGTCCCTCAGAAGAGACAGGACCAGAAGAGACCTTAAGAAGCAGGGAATAGGAAAGAAGCAGTGCTTCATAACTTAGAAGAAACTTTTGAACCCAAGACTATACTTTACAACTTAATTCTACCCTTCCCCTACTTGCCATCCTACCCACCCTGCCCCAACTTCTGCTTGGTCTATAAACATTGCCAATAAAATCCCTCAAAAAAAAAAAAAGGTAAATTGATGATCTTATGGAAAAGTTCTTAAGATCTTACAGAAAAGTAGAATATCCTAGAGTTATATACACCTGGGAATCAGTTATTTTTTCCAATACATGTCAGATTTCTTTTCCAACCAAGATACCCTTTCATATTTAATAACTTTATGGAGGAAGTTTAGAGAAAGTCATTAATGAGTATAAATCCTCCGATTTCTTTATAAGAATGTTTGTATGCAAAGCAGCGTGGCTTCAAATAGTAGATGAAGGCTGGTCTTGGAGTCAGAAAGGCTGGCATACAAGTCCTGCTTCTGACACACAGTGTGTGAGTGATCACAGGCAAATTACCAACCTCTTGGTGCAACAGACAATTCCCTAAAACCATGAATGACACTTGAGTTGCTTTTCTACAACAGTGGAGGGAATTTCCACCCTGGGACTTGATTACACTGGTAAAATTCATGGGATCATATATCTACAAATGGCCTTCCAACTTGGGATCTTAACTTGGGGGCCATGAACTTGATGTTTAGATAAATATATAGATACACAGATACATAGATAGATACATAGATACATAGCTAAATGGATAGACAGATAACAGAGAGATGATACTTATATAAATGACAGATGACAGATAATATGATTGATAGATGACAGATTGATAAACTATTTCAATACAATTGGGTTCCTTTGTAGATATGTAGATATATATATAATATGTATAAGTATATAATACATTGTGTTCTAAAGAAATCAAATATATATGTTATAAATATGTATATATGTACACATGCAGATATATTTTGAACACTTAAAAGTATGATTCTGAGAAGAGATCCTTAGCCTTTACCAGCAAGACACAAAAAAAGCTTAAAAACACCTACCTATTGAGGCTATCTCATTGAATGTCTTTAGTTTAAAGATGAGCAAACTGTGATCAAGTGAGCTTAACTTTGCCCAAGGTCAAAGGAGTAGTAAGTTTCAGATCCAGACCACCACAACCACCCCAAGACTATTTTTTAAAACTATTCAAAGTTTAAAATTTTCAAAATGGTACTTTAAGAGAAGCAAAGAAATATGTATAAGGAGAAAAAGAAATAGCCAGCGTAGGGCTGTACCAGTGCCAAAGAGTATTTTAGGAAAAGTACAGAGGAAGGCATGACAGTTGCAGAGGGTCTTTCCAGCCATCAGTGGACCTATATTCATTTTGAATGAGTTAAGTGGTTCCTGATGCCACCCCCATAATGAGAAGCAAAATTGTAGCGGTCAGACTGGCACTGGATGTGTGTGGTAATGGGATTACCTGACCTTGTGCAAGTGTAGTCTACAGATGACTTATCTAGTGAGTCAGAGGATGAGAGCAGCGGGTCTGCCTGTGACTCAGAGGGAGGAGAAGGGTTCCCACTCTCTGGCACACTGTTGTGGAGGAAGGCATACTTACACATGTTGAATTATTTATGTATGCATGATAATGACTCATATTTAAATTGTGCTTCAGAGCACCAAGCAATACATTTCTAAATCTCATCTTCATTTTGAATAGCATTGGGAGGTGCCTACAAAATCAATTCCTGATAGGGGGATCCACACTTTACAGATACCATGACAAAGCCACAGACTCATTGGCTAAGGTCACATACCAAATAACTGGTGGAAAAGGAATAAATCCCAATGCTTTAAACTTCTACAACAAGAAATGGAAGACAAACATTGCAGGGAAGGTCAGTAATGTAATGTATTAATTAGGGTGCTGATTATCCTTTCATTGTGAAGGATAATCATTTGTCAAATTAAGATCTTGTGC
This sequence comes from Petaurus breviceps papuanus, assembly GCF_028583685.1. NCBI lineage: Eukaryota > Metazoa > Chordata > Mammalia > Diprotodontia > Petauridae > Petaurus > Petaurus breviceps. The sequence continues at coordinate 33,882,321 of NW_027186523.1, forward strand.
CTTGCACTGAAAATGTTGACTAAGTCCCTGCTACAAATTTCAAATATACAGCAGTTGTGAAATTCAAACACATCAGTCATTAATTCAATAATTTACAAATAGGTAATATTGGACTCAGTGAAAGCAGAAGAGGTTAATTAAAGTAAACAAATGGTAAGATTTTTCAGAAGTCTAAACAGGACTCCAGTAAATGAATCTCTTAATTACTCTTCCCCGATGTCGGTACAGGCCCCTGTTCTCTCTTTAGTTCCAGCATATTTAAATACTGTACCATAGGTATGCTATAGAAGCAGTTCAATTACATATGGTAATTAATTCATGTATGCTTATTTAAATGGAACAAGCAGCTAATTGGGAATAGGGAAAAGGGTGGCTTGATTTTTTTTTCTTTCCTCACTAAAAAAAACAGACCAATTGTTTTGATCTCTTGTAAGCCCATCCCTGAGAATATGTATCTAAATAAACTTATACACTAAAACCTCATTAATTTTAGTTCCATGAATTTAAAAGTTGTGATTATTCTAATACTGGACTACAGTATACCTTAGCACTAGATGGGGAGGGGAGAAAGACTAGCTAAGTCAATTAGCAGCATAAACACAGGAAATGTTTAATCTGCTTTAGAGGGAAGACTAATAAACAGTTTCCAGGCTTCATTTTAGCGGTAGCTTTTGCATTAAAACAATGAATTTGCTAATTATGAATGATTCTTATTTATTTTTTAAGCACTTAGAAGATTCTAAAAAGATAGACCCAGCTACTCTTCTTCTTGTCTTGTCAGCTGTGTTGTTATATGAATTTCAAGGGTAATTAATACACTTTACAATACCTAGGTTGGGGGGTCTCTAGGTGGTGCAATGAATAGAGCACTGGCCCTGGAGTCAGGAGGACCTGAGTTCAAATCTGACCTCAAACAGTTAACACTTACTAGCCATGTGACCTTGGGTGAGTCAACCCCAATTGCCCTCCAAAACACACACACACAAATTTTTTTAATTAAAAAAAAAAAAGAATACCTAGGTTGGAAATCAGATGAACTCCCACATTAAATACTGATTTTTATCAGTCGATAACTGAATACACAAGGAACGTACCATGGCCCATGCTATGCAATCAAATCCATGTTATGATGGCATTCTACTGTACATAGCTACTCTTCTTTAAGAAGTTGTACCAGTGATTCTCTTCCTTTGTCCTCTTGCCATTGCACCCTATATGACATCTTTCCAGTACAGTCACCCCCCCTCACTAGTACTAGCCTTCGTCACCTTCCTACCTATCCCTGAGCTACTGCAATAGCCTCCAAACTGTTCTGCTTGACTCAAATCTCTTCCTTTTCCAATCCATCCACCCCTCAACTGCCAATATGATTTTCCTCAAGCTTAAGTCTACTGGTGTCACCTTCCTACTCAAATAAATTTAGCCTATTATGATAATCTGTACCCTGGTTGGTCCCATTCTCTTCTCTTCTAGTCTATTGCCTCTTCAATCCATCTTTTCATCCTGCTCCCATCATTTGAATGTGTCATTCAAAAAACCTTCAGTGGCTCTCCATTCATTTGTTGTTGTTACAGTTGTTATTGTAGAATCATTTCACCTCTGTCTCACTGTAGGTGACTTCTTTCAGTGTTTTCTTGGCAAAGAAACTGGAGTGGTTTGCCATTTTCTTCTGCAACTCATTTTCTAGATGGAGAAACTGAGGCGAACAGGGTTAAGTGACTTGACTAGGGTCACACAGCTAGTCAGTTTCTGAAGCTAAATTTGAACTGGGATCCTCCTGACTCCAGGCCCAGCACCCTATCCATTGTGCCACCTAGCTGCACTCTCCATTCATTGCCTATAAGGTAAAACACAAATTCTTAATCCTGACATTCAAGGCCCTCTACAACCTTTCTCTAAGCTGTCTCTTTAGCTTTATCTTGTACTACTTCACTTTCCTTAGTCTGTGTTCCAGACAAATTGGACTGAACTTTTCCTTATTCCACTTCCCACTCTCCTTTTTTAGCCTGCCCTTTCTTATTTCCATATCTTTGCTAATACCATCTTTCTGGAATTGGAAATCCCTTACTTTCTTCAAGACCCACCTCCTTGAAATCTCTGTAGTGATCCCTTTCCCTCAGCTGAAGAAGTAAACCACTTCACAAATTAGACAAATACTAATTAGCAGCAGCAGCCTAAATGCAATAGGCCTCTAACCTGGTGTGAACCTCATGACCTAAGCCTTGTACTACACTCCTTCTGAGCTCAAGTAACGGTAAGAGAGCAAGGCAAGGGTGTGCTGATAAATATTTAACAACTAAGCTCTGGGGAGGGGGGAATGTGTGCACATACTTTTACATATAATCTTTTTTTTCCAATTTATTTATTTATTTTTAGTGTTCAACATTCATTTCCACAAGATTTTGAGTTACAAATTTTACTCCCCATCTTTCCCCTACCCCTTACCCCAAAATAGCAAGCCAACTGAATACCCCTTGCCCCAATATCTTATCTCTTATATCCTTCCTCATCTCCCCACCCCCTAACTTTCTAATAGGGCAAGATGAATTTCTATACCCCAATGCCTGTACATCTTATTTCCCAGTTGCATGTAAAAAAAAGCAATTTTTTTAGACATTAGTTTTTAAAACTTTGAGGTCCATATTTTTTCCCTTCTGTTTTCCTCACCCACCCCCACTGGGAAGATAAGCAATTCAATATAGGTTGTAAATGTGTAGTTACACAAAACATTTGATAGTAGGTATATTGTAAAAGACTAACTATAAGTCCCTCCGTACTATCCCACCCCCCCCCACTTATTTTATTTTCTCCTTTGACCCTGTCCGTCTTCAAAAGTGTTTGCTTCTAACTACTCTCTCCCCCAATCTTCCCTCCCTTCTATCATCCCCCCTCTTATCCCCTTCCCTCCTATTTTCCTGTAGGGTAAGATACCCAATTGAGTGTGTATGTTATTCCCTCCTTAAGCCAAATTCAATGAGAGTAAGGTTGACCCATTCCCTTTTACCTTCCTGCTCTTCTCCTCCATTGTAACAGGTTTCTCTCGCCTCTTTTATATGAGATAATTTACCCTAATCTATCTCTCCCTTTCTTCTTCTCCCAATAAATTCCTCTCTCACCTCTTAATTTTATTTTTTTATATATCATCTCTTCATATTCAACTCATCCTGTGCCCTCTATGTATACATGTACGTACATATGCACACAATCACATATATATTTATACACCCATATACCCTCCTATACACACACACACACACACACACACACACATATTCCCTTCAAATATCCTCATACTGAGAAAAGTCTTATGAGTTACAATTATCATTTTTCCATGTAGGAATGTAAATAGTTCAACTTTAATAAGTATTTGAAAGTCAAATTTTCTGTTCATCAAGAATGATGGTTTTTTCATCAAGGTTTTTTCATCAAGAATGCTTGAAAATTCTCTATTTCATTGAATGACCATATTTCCCCCTAAAGCATTATACTCAGTTTTGCTGGGTAAGTGATTCTTGGTTTTAGTCCTAGCTCCTTTGACCTCTGGAATATAATATTCCAAACCCTTCTATCCCTTAACATAGAAGCTGCTAGGTCTTGTGTTATCCTAATTGTGTTTCCACAATACTCAAATTGTTTCTTCCTGACTGCTTGCAATATTTTCTCCTTGACCTGGGAACTCTGGAATTTGTCTATGATATTCCTAGGTGTTTTCTTTTGGGGATCTTTTTCAAGAGGCACTTAGTGAATTCTTTCAATTTCTATTTTGCCCTCTAGTTCTAGAATATCAGGACAATTTTGCTTGATAATTTCTTGAAAGATGTTGCCTAGACTCTTTTTTTGATCATGGCTTTCAGGTAGTCCAATAATTTTTAAATTATCTCTCCTGGATTTATTTTCCAGGCCAGTGGTTTTTCCAGTGAGATATTTCACACTGCCTTCTATTTTTTTCATTTCTTTATATCTTTTTTATAGCATCTTGATTTCTCATAAAGTCATTAGCTTCCATTTGCTCCAATCTAATTTTGAAGGAATTATTCTCTTCAGTGAGTTTTTAAACTTCCTTTTCTATGTGGCAAATTTGTTTTTTTAAGGCATTCTTCTCCTTATTGGGTTTTTGGGCTTCTTTTGTCATTTGGGTTAATCTATTGTTTAAGCTGTTATTTTCTTCAGTATTTTGGGGGGTCTTCTTTAGCAGGCTGTTGCCTCACTTTTCATGATTTTTCTTGCATCATTCTTATTTCACTTCTCAGTTTTCCCTCCACTTCTCTTACTTGATTTTCAGAATCCTTCTTGAGCTCCTCCATGGCCTGTAACCAATTCATATTTTTCTCAGAAGCTTTTGATGCAGGAGTTCTGAATTTGTTGTCTTCCTCCCATTCCATGCTTTGATCCTTTGTGTTTCTAAAAAAAGATTTTATAGTTTGTTTGTGCTTCCTCTGCTTGATCATATTGCCAGCCAATTATTTGACTTTTGA
>NW_027186523.1:33888140-33914065 GCF_028583685.1 Petaurus breviceps papuanus
TCTCTCTCTCTCTCTCTCTCTCTCTCTCTCTCTGTCTCTCTCTCTCTATCTCTATCTCTCTTCCCCATTCTCTGGTTCCATTTTCTATCACCAAAGAAAAAAAAAGTCTCCTGTAATGTAATGCCAAGGAGAGGCAACTTCCCAAGGTTCAAAATACCAGCATAGGTGCTCTCCATTTTATTCAGTAACAAACCAAGAACAGAGAAGATCAAAACATGACATCATTCAAAATACAGCATTTACTAAGTGTGATTAAATAATCTCCAAGTACTACCCCACCCCAGGACCTTCCAATCATTCAATCAATTACAAAGTCCCTGTTCTAAATACTACTCCACCCCTAGGCTGTACCTTCATTTAGTCCACCACAAAGCCCCTCTTCTCAAATGGAGATTAGTTTCCAATCTAAGTAAAGTACATTCATTTGTTCAACCATAGAACACAAAAAGGTCAAAAGTTCCCCACCCCTGGATCACAATTGAATCTACCCCAGAGTTACATCAAGTTTAAGCACAGCACTTAATACCCAAATGGAGGTCTTTTCTTCATTTTGACACAAGGCAAGTTCTCAGCAATCTTAGTTCCTGGGGAGACAAGGCTTAGCAAGGCCACAAGATACATTGCCAGTCTCTTCATTAATTCATCCTCTGTCTGTAGAACAGTCCTAGAACCCCTGAAAACATTAGCAAAACCCTCTCCCAGGATTTCTGTAAACATACAACAAGAAAATCCTTCTTCAGGGCTTCTGAACCAACAGAAAGGTTCCCAGACCCCTGCAACAACAGCACTGTCCTTCACCAGTGGACAGTATTCATTCTGTCTGCAGGACAGTCTCCAGACCCCTGCAACAACAGCACTGTCCCTCACCAGTGGACAGTATTCACTGTCTGCAGGACAGTCTCATGGCTTCTTAACCAAAATCCAGGTTCCAGGACTTCTTCAACAACAGGACTGTCTTTCACCAGTGGACAAATCTGGCAAAACAACATCAAAACAGACAAAGTACCAGCAAAACAGCCATGTTTCCTCAGTCCTTGGCAGCTCAGGGGGCAGGTCTCAAAAGTCCAGGGCAATTCAAAGTGGCCCTCAGCAATCCATTCAGTCTCTCTCTGCCTCCACGAGGTGCTGCTTCCAAAAAGGTCTTCTGCCTCTCTCTTGTCTCTCCAAATCTAAGTCACCAGCTCCTCCCAGTTCAGGACTCTCTTTTCACATCAACAAGTCCATCCCACAGGTGGGATTAACAAGCTCTGGGTTTTAACACAATCAATTTGAAAAACCAAGCCAATACAGGGGAATCTTTAAATGCCATTACTATCACATCTCCCTACCCCATTGACTATCTAACAAATACACACATGACTCTCCAGACTACCACCATAAGGACATAGCTCTGCATGCACATGTCACAATTGATTTTCTTGAAGGTATAAATCCCTTTACTTAGAGTGGATTAAAGGTGAGTGGCAACTTGACAGAACTGAGAAGCTCTTTTATTTTCCTCCAAACTTTTTATCTCTTTATTTCTTCCCTGTTGGCTTCTACTGTTGTTTAATCTCTTCTCCAGCCTACCTTCCCTTGCTGATGGTTATTTCTGACATTTTAGGACCACAGACTAAAAGCCCTCCAAATTATCATTAGATTTTAATGCCAAATATTTACCCTGGGACAATTTTTGGACTCCAAACCACCAGTACTTCATGTCCCAGGTGGATCAGTTACCAGTTTTCCCAGAGGTAATAAATATCATGGCTCCAGTTCCCATTTTCCATGTGCTGATGGAGAAGCTCTAAGGATGATGAGTGTATCTCTCTTACCAGGTGTTTCATTACAGTGACAGACAATCTATGTGTAAAGGTTCCCACTTCAGTAACTCAGAAACTCTGTTGGCATCTATTTCGTCAATTACTGTATGCCTGAATAATTGATAGAGTTAAGTGAATGCAGGCTCCTCTCTCCACCAGGTTCCCCTCGAGTGCTTTAGCAACATAAGGCAATTTATTATGCTTTTTGTGCAACAGTGCAGAGACTTCTTAAAGAATGAATTTAGAATTCCTCTTCCCTTTCTGAAAATAAGTACTTATCAGCTTCCCAAAGCTAACAGCCTTTATTAGGGCAGTTGAACTATGGATATCTACAGAGCCAGTTACTAATGTCATTCCCCACCTACCCACCGACCCCCAACCCCCTACCATTCACTTCATCCATCTCCTTTCATTTTCCCTTGGAGGAAAGCCCAATTATAAACATGTGTCGTTTTTTATAAAGGTGTTTCCTTCACCAGGTTAGATAGATTTCTTTGGCCAGAGAAGAGCTTGTATAATTACTCAGTCTGAGGAGCAATTAGCTACTTTTGTACTTGTTTGGAAGACAAAAGTTATCATGGGTATAAGCACCATCTGCACAAATAACCTCCTTTCAGAATCGGGAGCCTCCTTTCCACTTTGGGAAATGTATAAAATTAAATCAGTGGTCAGTTACTCACAATGAGACTTTGGACATGTTCTGTGTACTCAAAGACTCCACAGGAACAGCTGTTTGTTTGTTTTTAAGAGCCCTAGTATATTCTCTGCTTTCTTCTCTCCTCAGCTTGTCAGTAGCTTTTATTTCCCTTTCTCTTCAAGTCCATTCTTCAGTAGGTTTCAAGAAAACCGATAGAATGAGGGAGGGTATAGCTGTCATTTCTAAGTGATCTCTTTTATACAAGTGAATCTTTTGGACTTTTATATTATTGAAATATATTTATTTAAATACCACAAAGGATCATGAATTCAGAGCTGGGAGTGTCTTTAGACATCATTTTATCCAATTGATCTAATCCATCACCTAACCTAATGAATAATTTTTGTATCATTGACCTGGGGTCAGTCTAATGAAACCTATAGACCTCTTCTCATAATATGCTTTTAGGTACATGAAATAAAGGATATAAGATTACAGAAGAAACCAACTTTCTTGAAATACAGGCATCAAAATATTTTCCAAAAAATGCATAGTCCCCTGGTTAAAAATCCTGATCTAGTCCAACCCTCTCATTTTGTAGATCGGGACAACAGTCACAGAGAGATAAAATTACTTACCCAAGGTCAGATATAAGACAAAATCAGGATTAAAACTGAGTCCCTCCAATTGTTCCTTAAAAGAATAGAAGAGTGTTAGTGGAAAAACAAAGAGGAAAGAGAATCTGAAGAAGCAAAAGGGAAATCCCAACCTGTGTTAATGGTGTCAAGGGTAAAGGAATATACCCCTGAAAATGAAGGGAAGAAAAAGTGTCAGTGAAAAATTGTAGCCATGTCAAAGGTATATAGCTCTTGTCATAAAATGAGAGAGTTTGACATTCCAAGGAAGAAGCAGTTTCTTGTGTTCCAGGGACTGATGATGTGAATCAGGCTGTATCTAGGAACTTTTGTAACTGAGGCAAGTCCCCTCAGTAGTAAAAGCAGAGTCTATGGGGGCAGACAGTGTTCCATGGGCAAAGGAGACAGCAAATCCAGGACACCAACTGAGGCTCAGTCCTGGAAAGGCCACTGAGTGAAAGAGGGGACCAAGGTGAGGCAGAGGAGTTAACCAAACTTATTATTGGCTAGCATTCTATGGTAACTAATAATAATTCTTTTGACCTAGATGCTAAGTCATTTTTCTTTCCTTTTTAAGAGCTGCAAGTGTTATCATCACCCTCCAAATTCAGTGTTCTGGGATAAAGGCTTTGTTGCCCCACCCTAGTGATAGCTTTGGGATAGCTAGGTGGCTCAGTGAATAGAGTGCCAGGCCTAAAGTCAGGAAGACTCCTCTTTCTAAGTTCAAATCTGGCCTCAGACACTTACTAGCTCTGTGACCCTAGGCAAATAACTTACTTCTGTTTGCCTCAGTTTCTTCATCTGTAAAATGAATTGGAGAAGGAAATAGCAAACCACTTCAGTATCTCTGCCAAGAAAACCCCAAATGGTTTCACAAAGACTCAGACACCACTGAAAAATGACTTGAACAACAAGTGATAGTTTTGCTAATTATTCTTGATTTAAAGTGCTTTCAAAATGTAAATAAGATTCCAAAATTATACCATCTCTTGAAAGCTTTATTTTAGATTTTAGCTCCATTTAAATTTCAGTGTTCTGAGACAGTCCTCAGGTACCCTTCCTGGTTCTAATTTTAATGAGAATTTATAGCTATCAAGAGAGAGGTCATCCAGTATGGGTCTGAAGAAGAAGAGACAGGGCAGTGGATTGAAAGCAGAAGGGGTCTTAAGGCCATCTAGTCCAACACACTCATCTTATAAATGAAGATACTGAGGCCTACAGATTTGCCCAAATTCACGTGAATAGTACAGTGAAAATGTGGGATTTGAACCTGTATCTAGGTGATTCCACATCAAGTACTTTCCACTGAGAAGAATGCTAAGGTAGTCTGATGGATTCATAATGTTATAAAGAAGATTTCGGTTTGATGACTAGTGCGGAAATATGTTTTCCATGATTACACATGTATAATCTGTATCAAATTGCTTGCCTTCTCAGTGAAGGGGGAAGGGGAAAGGGGCGTAAAGAATTTGGAACTTCAAATTGCTAAAAATAAAGGTTAAAAATTGTTTTTATGTGCAACTGGAAAAAATAAAATATTGAAATTCAAAAGAAAAAGAACGTGAGCTCCTTCCTTAGGGGCAAGAATGACCTTAACTTTCATATTTGTAACTCAAATACTTAAAAGAGTGAATGACACGTAGTAAATGGAGGAAGAAAAAGAAGGAGGAGGAGAAAAAGAAGAACAAGAAGGGGAAGAAGAAGAAGAAGATGATGATGATGATGATGCCTGTCTGGACTTTGTTGTTTAGTCATTCTTCACTTGTATACAACTCTTTGTGACCCCCTTTTGGGGGATTTTGGGCAGAGATACTGGAGTGGTTTGCCATTTCCTTCTCTAGCTCATTTTACATATGCAGAACTAAAGCAAACAGGATGAATTGACTTGCCCAGGGTCACACAGCTAGTAAGTGTCTGAAGCCAAATTTGAACTCAGGAAGAGAAGTCTTCCTGATTCCAGGGCTGGTGCTCTATCCTAAAGCACCACCTAACAGTCCACATTTGGGCTAGAGGACATATGAGGTTCTTTCCAGCTCTAAGATTCTGTAATGTATTCATATAATAGGATGTTATAATGAAATTTAAAAGGCTAAGTATGAGGGAGACAGAAAAAGCTGGAAATCATGAAAAAAAATTAAAAAGTAGAACCAGAAAAGTATCCATTAAGTACAATTATATAAAAGGAAACATACAAGGGAATGATTTGACAAAGAAAGCTATTAGAGACCCCAAAGCAATATCTGAGATGTTAAGAACATTATTTTTACTTTGATTTTGAAATTTACTTTCTTCCAAATGTAAATACGTATAAAGCAAGTTTATTCAGTTTTGTTTAGATTTAATGTCATCTACAATCACTTTTTTAAAAGGGCTGTGGTCGAAATATGAATTAGAGACATGGAATGTTGAATTTAGTTCATATTTCTGCTGGGTTTTAAAGAGCATTGATTCTGCCTCTCTCCTTTTTACCCCATTCCAGGACAAAAGGTCACCAAAAAAGAAGTTCTTTTGTGTAGTCAGACTTTCAGAGAAACCTCGGGGCCATCTTAACTCCTCACTTTCACTTACTTCAAATATCCATTCTTTTAACAAATCTTGTCAATTCTACCTTCATAACATTCCTCAGGTAACATTTCACTCTCCCAGCTACCACTCAGTTCAGACCTCATCACCGCTCACCTGAACTTCATTTGTTGTTTTTGTGGAGTCTTTTCAGCCATGTCTGATTCTTCATGACCCCATAGACCTCTGTCCTTGGGGTTTTCTTGGCAGAGATACTTGAGTTCTTTGCCATTTTTTTTTCTCCAGTAGCAGGCGGAGGTTAAGTGACTTGCCTGAGATTGCACAGCTAAGAAGTTTCTGAGGCTGAATTTGTACTCCAAACGTAGCCTTCTTCCCACTGCACCACCTAGCTGCCCCCTCACCTGAGCTGACAATAGTCATTCAATTGGCTTCCCCAACTCATCTCTCCCCACTCCAGCACATCCTCCATTCAACTGCCAAACTGACCTTCCTCAAGTGTAGGTTTAAATGTCACCCCCATATTTCAAGAGACTCAGGTGGCTCCCTATTACCTCCAGGATCCAATATAAACTCTTATTCTTAGCATTTCTTCACAGTCTGGTCCCTTTTTGCCTTTCCAGTGTGTTTACACTTTATAACACACAAATACTCAACAATTCAACTACAATGAACCTTCTCAAATATAACACCTCCATTGCCATAACAACAATGAGAATAATAACAACAATGGGTGGCTAGGTGGTGCAGTGAATAGAGTGCCAGGAAGACTTTTCTTCCTGAGTTTAAATCTGGCCTTAGACACTTACTAGCTGTGTGACCCTGGGCAAGTCACTTAACCCTGTTTGCCTCAGTTTCCTCATCTGTAAAATGAGCTAGAGAAGGAAATAACAAACTCCTTGAGTATCTTTGCTGAGAAAACCCCAAATGGGGTCACAAAGAGTAGGACATGAGTGAATAATAAATAACAATAGCTAGAATTAATAGAGAGCCTATCATGTTCCAGATACTGTGCTCGGTACTTTATGAATATTATTTCATTTAATTCGGAGGTAGATATTGCTGCTATCCTCCTTTTACAGTTGAAGAACTGAGACAGACAGAAGGAACTGACTTGCCCAGGCTCACACAGCTAATAAGTGTCTGGGGCTGGATTTAAACTCAAGTGTTCCTGCCTCCAGGTCTATCTCCCTTACCATCGTGCCATCTAGCTGCCTTTATGAGAGCAATAAACTTAAAAACTTAAAACTCATCGTTTTAATCTTTTAAAAATAGTAGCACTGTGTTACAAAGTAAAGTACTGGTCTTAGAGAAAGAGTTCAATACGTTCCTCTCTTCCTTACCAGCTACGTAATCTCAGGCAGGTCACTTCATTTCTCTGAATCTTCATTTCCCCATCTGTGAAATGGAAGGTCTAGACTAGATGGTCTCTTATATCACTTATGGTTTGGACAGCCTACAGTTTGACCCAGATCCATGACAGAACCTCTAATGCATATGGATTGGCCAATAACCACTTGGGACCAGGGTGTTTATTAGGACCATCATCCTCCAAGCCCTGGGCTCCAGTAGAGCTGCCCAGCCCTGACTAATGAATGAAAATTAGGAAAGGCTGTTTGCAGAAGGGAGAACTTCAGCTCAAACTTGAAGGAAGAAGCTAGAAGGTAGAGATGAGTAGAGCCTTACAGGCATGGGAGATGGGGAGATAACCATTGAAAACCTGTGGAGTCAGGAGAGGGAGTGCCCTTTGTGAGGAACAGCAAGGAGACTGATGTCACTGGATTGCAGAGTAGATGGGGATTGGGGGGGGGGGACCCAACAAGGTGTAAGAAGACTGGAAAAATGATCCAGGTTATGAAGTTTTCAAAAATTAATTGGATTTTATATTTGGTCCTGGAGGTAATAGGGAGCTACTTGAATTGATTAAACAGGGACAGGGGGATAATAGAAGGATCTAATGTACCTTAGGAAGATCTATTTGACAGCTGAATGGAGGGTGGATTGGAGTAACAAGAAGACCAACCAGTAGAGTATGATATCAATGCAAGCACGAAGTGATGAAGGCCTGCACCAGATACTCCAGGTTGTTTTGTTTTGTTTTGTTTAAAGCATAAGGACTTGGGGCAGCCAGGTACACAGTGAGTAAGAGCACCGGCCCCAGAGTCGGGATGACCTGGGATCGAATCCGGGCTCAGACACTTAGCACCCACCCAGAAACACCTGGCCATGTAACCTTGAGCAAGTTACTTAACCCCAATTGCTTTAAAAAAAAACCTTAAGGACTTTTCTTACTGAAAAAAATCATTTAATCCACATAAAACAATTAAAATATTTATCCCAGTTAAAACAGCAAATAACCCATGTTTCACAACTACAGTTTCAGTTCAAAGATCTATGATACTCTACATAAATAAAGTATCATGACTTAACTCCCTCCAAAGACATAGCTCATGGTAGAAAATTTACATATTCTAGAATTATCAAATGTTAGAACCAGAAGGAACTTTAAAGATCATTGGAAACAAGGACCTTTGGTAGTCCAGAAAGCTTAGCCTTTCATGTGATAGGCTCTCTCTGATCTCGAGCCAACCTCTCCTTTGCCTGGCATCCTTTTCTGGAATCTTCTATCACCACAACTTTCCATGCTGGAAATGTCTATACTCTATTCTGTATTTCCCCTGCTGCCTCCCTGCCCATAGTATTAGAGATCAGAGGTCGTCTCTGTACCATCCCCCTTTCCCGTGCTAACCAAAATGGTCTTTGCCTGACTTATTGCTGCCCTTGCAATTGGGCTACCCTAAGTTGCCCTAAATGTGGGATGTTCTCCTACTATAGATGTGTTATCAAACCACTGCCCTAGTCTTGGTCCCAGTGTCTGCATGAGCATGTGAAGGGTAAGGGGATAGCAATGGTATGCAGTCCCTGTGCTGCCTGGGTATAGATTTAAACTAACCAAAAGTACTCAACTTCCTCCATGTCAGACAACTATTTATGAGGTAAATAACAGTAGGATACAGAGAGCCCTGGAATACAACCTAGGCTGTATTCCCAGCTTTGAGGAAATCACTTCTCTTAGGCTCTCAGTTCCTCAACAGTAACATGACAAGAATGGACTCAATGACCTATGGAGTTCTCTCCCACTTTAAGTGTTTATTATTATTAGTCTACAAAATGCACATAAATTCCTAGTATGAAGCCCAGGTCAGCATCTAAAGTTTATTATAGGGAATGAATCCCTACCATCAGACTTTTGGGCAGATCCTTCATGGTATCCATTTAAATGACAACCATATTTTTTAAGGGTAAGAAAACATTTTGTCACCTGGTGAGGTGGAAAGAATGCTGAATTTGGAATCAGGGGACCTGGGTTCAAATGTTGGCTCCACTACTTTATAGCTGGGTGGTCTTGGGCAATATATTTGACTTCTCTGGAATTCAGTTTCTCCATCTAGAAAATGTGCATTGGAATAGAAGAACTCTAAGGCCTGTTTAAGGTCTAAATCAATGGGCCTTTTATCACCTCATCCTTTCAAACTAAGCGTATCTTACTCAGTAGGGTGCTGCTTGTTCAACTATTAAGAATCCATAAGTCCTTAGGGATTTAGAATGGGATTTAGTCTCTAGTAATGGGCTATTGGCCACATCATCAAGTTGGTCTCATTAAACAAACAGGTACCAAATTCAGGCACCTGGACTAATGGGGAGTCAGAAACCAGTTTGTTGGATCCTTATTTTCAATGAAAGTATCTTGGGAATTTTAACCATCAAATCACCAGCTGCATTTTTTTACCTGCAAAATTTGGGGAATATATTGTAGACATAGCCATCTTGTTCTTGAGGTGTACTATTTTACAGTAAGAGTTGGGTATTGAGTTAGAAAATCTATATTTACATCGCCTCCACACCACTTGTATGACCCAGGGCATCAATGAACTTTGCTGATCCTGTTTCTTCACTTGTAAAATGGGAATCATAATATTTTCACTCCCTGTTTTTACAGGATTATTATGAGGAAAATGCCTCTCAAAATATAAAGTACTATATAATATAAGTCAGAAGTGTAAAATTTACCTGGAGGTAAGAGACCAGCAAAACTGTCATGGGGACAAACCAGATTAAAATATAACTGGGAAATGTTTTAACAAAATAAATAAAATACAAGATAATGTTAATTTGCAGATTTCTAAGCCAATACGAGGGATCTGTCTTCATTTAAGTTTGCAGCCACTCATTGAACATAATTAATGATGATTCATGATTCCTGGTGATCATGATGTATACATTCTGTGATGACCAAAATCCTATGAAGTAGTAAAGCTTTTAAAGACCCTCACAACTGTGTCCCAATATTATTCCTTAAATGCTAGTGCCCTCCTTCCAAAACTACTCTGTATTTAACTCTATTGTATTGATTCTTTCATATTTATTCTGTGTGGATGACCTTTGGCCCTTCTTTGGTTCATATTCTTCTGGCTATTCAGGCTCAAGGTACTCAGATACTTAGGATGCTGTATGGTACAATGTAAAAAGTATCTTTCTAAAATAATGACTAATTCCAATAGAGCATCATGATTCTTGATAACCTGCCCAGTATCCATGTTTGCAAGGAAGGAAGTGATAATCCCTCTTGCTAACTTTGGGGATTGGCTGGTACTATTTGGTCATACCAGTGTCACATGATTATCCTTCAATAGTAACTTGATGTCACTAATAACTTCATTAAAGAAGTAATTTGAATCTTTAGAATTTCTTAGGTACCCTCAAAACTATAAACTTCTAAAAACTGTCGCCTCAGTAACCTAGTTTTTTATAGAGCTTTCATATAACTCATTTTCAAACCAGATAATCTACTCCTAGGGAACTAAATTGAGTGTAAGACATTAACAATGACTGAATGGAGAAAGCTTATCTGGATCCTCTTATTTCATCATTCAGTTGAAAGAAAATTTAAATGCCTACCAGGTGCAAGGCACTATACTAGCAAAGACAAAATAAGGTAGTCCTTACCATCAAGAGGCTTACATTCTTCTGAGTAGATACAGTATACACACATCTAAGTAAATAGAAAGTATATACAAAATGATACCAAGGAATTTCAAGAGGGAAAAACTAAATAACTGGGGCAAGGGGAGGGGGAGGAATCAGAAAAGATTTCATGGAAGAAGGTTGCCCTTCTTCTCTGAGTGTTATCATGAAGAAAGTATGGAATTCCAAGAGGTATTGGTGAAGGGGGAGTGAATTCTAGGCATGAGGGAATCACCTCTCAAAGGCATGAAGGCAGAAGATGGAATATTATATATAAGGAATAGGTAGCAATTGACTGAAATATAGAATTCACAAATGGGAGTAATATAAACTAGTAGCTGAGGACTTGAGAGCTAGAGTCCAGTCTTAAATTACAAGATGAGGCTTTTTCATTAGGTATTTAAAAAATCAATGGAGACATCGATGATTTTTTAGTAGGGATATGGCATGGTCTAATCTGATTTTTAGGAATATCAATTTAACAGATTTGTGGAGGCTAGATGGAAGAGGAGAGAGACTGGATGCAATGGAACAGGAAAACTAATTAGGAGAATATTGCAGGAGTTTAGGCAAGAAGAAGTGGTGAGGACCTGTAGTAGACTGATTGGGATTCAAAGAGAGAGAAGAGAACAGATGCCAGAGATGTTAAGATGAAATCAGGTAAGCCTTATCAACTGATTAGCTGTGGGCTGTGAGAAGTTGCAGATTATGTTTAGGTTGTAACTTGTGTGATTGATGGTGCCATAGACAAAAATAAGAAAGTTGGGAGTAAGAGGGAGTTTGGGGCGAAAGATTATGTTCTAGGTTATGTTTTTTTTTTTTAATTTTGAGTTTGAGAGATGCAGACTCTTTCATCACCAAAAGATGTGTAGGATTCTCTAAATAATGTTTAGGAAACAGTATGTGTCTGTTCTTTCCTTGAATTTCAGTTTCTAATAAAGCTTTGCTGTACCATTCTCCATGATGAATATCTTCCATTTTAGTTGCTATCATAGCTTATAAAGTCAATGCTGCACCCTCACTCTGCAGTACTATGAGTTAATTCTTGGCAAAAGTCAGCAATGAAAGCCAAAAAGAAATGTTTGATGTTTCTTAAAGATGGTCCCTTTCAGATAATCTAGACTCTCCCTATAAAGTCCAATGTTGGAGCAAGTTTAGGTGAAGAAGACCCATTAGAGGATCTTTGCTTTTAAGATAATCAGAAGAAATACCGTGGTAGGGCTGTGATGATAAACATTGGCCCTTTGAGTAATGTTTAATAAAATAGTGATTTGTAGAATGGTCTAGAAAGATGTAAATAAAGTGAGATTTATGTGAACGCTTTCCCATTTTCCTCTTTGTGCTTTTCCCCCTTTCTTTCTAAGCTGCCTGTCTCGTACTTGGCTGTATGATTTTCCCTGATGGCTGGGATTCAGACGAGGTAAAACGGATGTGCGGTGAAAAGACAGACAAGTACACACTTGGGGCTTGTTCAGTCCGCTGGGCATACATCCTGGCTATTATTGGAATCTTGGATGCCCTGATCCTCTCGTTTCTGGCGTTTGTGCTTGGTAACCGACAAGACAGTTTGATGGCAGAGGAACTGAAGGCAGAAAACAAAGGTAAGACTGCTTTAGGGAACTGTCTCTGGGCAGCCTCAAGGACAAATCTTAAATGGTGATTTCCTTATTTCTCCCCGTCATTAAATACCAGTGCATTCCCTGTAGTTCTAATTGGTTGCATCATCTAGTTCACAATTTATTTTTGTTTAATTCTTTCCAATGGTATCAACTCATGAACTTCCGCCTACAGGCTTGAAATAAGAGCCTATTTCCCTAGACATTTCCAAGGCTTCTATTCCATTGACTTCATTTAACTAGCCCTCTTCCAGTTTTTTGTTCTCATTGTCCCATTCTGATCTAATTTGATGTTTGCAGATATGGAGATGTCTCAATGTTTTATCTATTTAGGTAAATGGAGAAGCAACTGTATCAGTCTTTAGAAAAACATGTATTTTTTAGCTACTTGTGTACCAGATTAAAACAAACTCCTGGATAGAGTCATAAACTCTACAAACTTCATCGTAAAATTACAAAGTATTCATTTCATTTGTTCTGTAAGATTGATACAGTGATATCCAAATATTCAGATGGATCTGAGCTTATCAGTGCTAATGTTCCCACAATACTGCAAACTGTTCCCTGCCTGCCTATTGTACACAATGCTGGTTCATGCCTGTGAGATGGTATTATTGACCCCCAAATCATTAGAACTGGAAGTTAAATTAATTTTTTAGTTGGTCAAGTTTTAAATAGGTCATTAGGTAACCAGAAGTTCTCGGGCAAACTCAGGGAGAAATTTCTTACCCAAAACACTAAAAAACCAGGATGGTAAATAATAAAGAAGCAGTAAATGATCATAAATAATCCAGTAGACCAATAATTGGTAACAGAACAAGCCATTGTTCAAGACGAGTCTTTTAATTTTCTTACCACATTTCTAATTAAGCTCCTTGTAATAGAATTTCAGAGTCTGTCCTCCACTGCCAATTTAAATTCATCTAACTAGAGAACTCAGTTGGTCTCATCATCAACTGTTACAGTTTGGACCTATATTACGACCTTCCAGTGATTGTTTTGTTTCTCTAGTTTTGTGTTGTTTTTGTTTTTATTATAACTTGGAACAGAAACATTGCTGAAAATAGGAAACAACTTCCTACTTGAACTGGTGCTCAACTGAAAAACCCCCAAATGTATTTTAATATGTGTGCTAATATCCCTATATGAACAAAGCATGTCTGAGCATACAATAGCAAGGTTCATTAGGAAAAGTTGTGGTAGGAGATTGTGAAACAGGGAAATTCAGGAGAGCAGCAATCCCTTAGGGAGATCTTCATTTCCCTGGTCAAGTAATCTGGAAGTAATATAATTGGCTAAGTGGGGACAGATTGGTATATTCTGCTCTGCCACTAGAGAGTATGTTTTAATTGCAAAAATAGTACTGTGGATGTTTTGGGTGCTAGATTTTGAGTGGTGCTGAAATAAAGTCAACTTAAATACTGATGATAACCTTTTAGAGTAGACAAAGCCCTTTTGTCCCCCTCTGGACTTGCTCCTACCAGGATAACCATATCAAAATTCCTATTTACACTAAATATATAATGGCATCAATTATGATAAAATGATATAAAACAATAACAATGGCATTGTTACTTCAACGGATCTATTAGGTCATTGATTTCAATCCTTCTGCTGACGCATTGGTGTCTTCTCACCCTGTGAGATTCCTATCCATGTCAGCCTATCAGTTTTCCATAGACCATCCATGCAACAAACTAGAAGGAGGCCTCCTCTGAGTTATTTTAGCATTCAGTTTTTCTTTTTTTTATGACCAGGGCCTTAGTTATTGTTATTATAAATAAACATTGCCAGAGATAAAAATAATGCTATTATCAATGGTGATGTTATTATTACTAATAAGAACAATTTTAACAATAACCTCATTGGCAGTAATTATAGCAATAATACCTTATGTTCATCTAGTACTTTATGGTTTTAAAACACTTTCACATTCACTAGTCTTTATGGCACTTGGTGGAATAACACAAGTTTTCAGTCCCTGAAGAACAAGCTTGTGTCTTCCCTGGCTTCCTTTATGACTCAGCCTAAATCCCACCTTCTCTGGGAGAACTTTCCCAACCTCAGATCTCCCCACTGTGTGTGCCTTTCCCTTGAAATTCCTTTCCATTTGGGCAGTATATATCTTGTATGAACAGTTATTTGCATCTTGTCTCCCCCATTAAAAAAGGGAATTCCTTGTGGGCACGGACCTTGTTTTTGCCTTTCTTTATATCTTTGACACTTAGCATGGGGCCTGGCATGTAATAAGCACTTATTAAATACTTCTTGACTATCTAATTGACTGACTGACTGAAAGGAGCTAGTTATATTTGTGGTTTTTGTTCTAAGATGCCAACTTTAAAAATCAGAAAAGCTCTAGAGTGGAGAACTTTGTGTTTATCTTACTTCTATATAATAAGAGAGGCAGGGCAATTTTTCCCCAGGGGCTAGTATATTCATTATACAACTCAAGCAACTATTAAAAAAAAACCCTCCAGCTTTCTAGAGGGAATATCATTCAACTCTGGATGGGAGAGTAAAAGGAAGAAATTAGAAAGGAAAAAGGAAAAGCAAGATTAGCAACAAAAAAGAAAGCCATCTGGTAGCTGGCCAGTTGTAGGCCTTAGTCTGTACCCTACATAGATCCTAGAGATAGGAATACCACTGTCTTCTCTGCACTGGGCAGGAAGTGATGACCAGAAGAGGGAAAAATGGGAAGTGATATAAGCAGGAATATAACACCTATTATGTGGAAGGCATTGTGCTAAATACTTTACAAATATAAGCTCATTTGATCCTCACAACAACCCTACAAGGTAGGTGCTGTTACTATTTCTTTTTTAAGTTAAAAAGAAAATTGAGGCAAACAGAGGTTAAGTGATTTACCCTGGGTCACACAGCTAGCAGTGTCTGAAGTCAGATTTTAATTCAGATCTTCCTGACTCTAGACCCAGTGCTCTATTTACTGCACAACCTAGCTGCCTCTCCCGAAACATATCTGATCTTTGTCTGATCATTGTAGGCTATTACTGAATGAGAGGGGGAAAAAATGGGTTTTGAAAGAGATGACAGTATAGGGGACAGATCAGTGACCTCTAGACAGCTACAGACTCAAGATGCTTTTTCCTTGTGTGACCCTTAAGCAAATAACTTAAAGAACCTCCAATTTTCATGTCTATAAAATGGAGATAATCACCTAGTTTACATATGAGACACTTTTATTCCCTACCTCAGAGAGTATTTGTTAAAGTTTTGTGAAGTTTACTGTGTGTTTTAATCATTTTTATTTTTTTTAAAGGGGCAGTTTTTAAAAGGGGCAAACAGATAGCTAGACTAGGGGCAGAAAGATCTGAATTCAAGTCTCACAAACTGGTCATGTGACCCAGGGAAAGTCACTTAATTTCTCAATGATGCTGTCAATTCTGGCACTAGAAATTGTAGAAAAGTTACTGATTTGCATCAGTAAAGGGAGTTCCCTTGTGTGTGGGGGGGGGGTGTTCCCTACACCCCAGGTGCATTCACTTATGTCACCCCCCCCTAAAAAGGGCATATAAAATTTATTATAGACACATAACATAACCAAGCTATCATAAAACCTGGATATAACTTTTCTGAAAACTAGACAATCTAACTCTAGATAATTCAAACTGAATTTAATGACAGTGATGTTGACAACTTAGAAAACATTTTGTTATACCCTACTATTTCATACTATATGTATCTTTTAATTATTCATTTCTCAAGTTTTTACAGAATTTTGCATACAAAAGATGCATATAATTCCCTACATGATATTTATAAGTTATTATTTCCTGCTTTCCATTAAACTATTACCTAGACAGTTTTTAGAAGACTCATTCTTGAATGATGGAAACTCAAATCAATCACTTTCTCTAATTGCTATTCGTTTCAGTGTTGGGGAAAAGGTCTATTAGAGAAGAAAACTAAAACTTAAAACTAAATTGAGATTTAGGAATTGTTTGTGGACAGTTAATATCTTTGCTTTCTTTCCATCATTATTAGCATATGTAATGATCAGCAGTTTGTTCTATCAAAGCCCAGTGGCATTTCATTTACTTTGTCAGATGAGATGAATCCAATAAAGTAACAGCCTTTAGGCCACTTTGACCAAAATGAAAAATATCAACAGCACGTTTTGTTACAATTCTGAGATCAGAAAGGTAGAGGCCAAGAAGAAGGACTTAGCTCCTGCTTTTGACACCAACTCTACTCGCCAGTGATACTAAGAGTCACTTAACTCTGGGACTCCCTAGAACATTCTATGATACTGCAAGTTTCAGAGAAGGTGCCAACCTGCTCAGGGAAAGGGAATTTTCCTTACCCAGGAGATCCTGATGACAATAAAACTGAAAACCCAGTCCCTATTCTATTGAAATCAGTTTAATATGCTCTGTTTCCTCCACCATGCCAGTAACTCAATCTTAGGTATTTCTGACCTTTCCTCAACAGTAATATAGATGCAATTAGGCTAGGATTTATAAGTTATACACCAAATATGACCATGTCATATTTTTGTTATCCAAAAATAGTACTAGCTCTGTTGTTTTTGGCCCCAAGAATACAAGCCAAGAGTATAAGTATTCCTTCCTGTTTTCAAGTTCAGCCATGTGATTTCTCAATGAGAGAACAAGAGTCAGCATTTCACCTAGCTGTTCTACTTAATAATGTCTTTTAACACTTTGAACTGTGAAGCCAATTTAATTATGGAAAATTAAAGTTTTATCCATATGAAAAGAGATGAAATGAAAGCTTCATTTTCAATTTATCTTATTAATTGCAAAAGGACAAATAATTACATTTTTCAGAGGTCCCACACTATAAATATCTCTCTGCTTGTCAGATATCGCTCAGAAAGAAGCCTTTTTTCTACATATAGGTAGATGGTCTTAGGAGCTACTTATCAAATAATTGAGTTCTCCAGAGAGCAGACTGGAAGACTCTTTGACTTCCAATACTTAACCTCATTTGCAGTATTTCCTCATTTGCAGTTTAGCTAAAAAGAGGTAACTTACATTACCAATGATGTAAATGGCTTAAGCTTTTTGTAATATTATGACACAGAACTAGCATGAAATTAATTTTATTTAAATAAATAATTGTTTTATATATGTTGTATAATATATTATATGTATATAATATATATTATATATATCATATATCATATAAATAATAGTTGTTTTATAACCACAGTTAATCATGCTCTTCCAAATGGACCCAGCATAATTTAAGGTATTTATTAATGGAATGGAGCAGCTAGGTGGCACAGTGGATAGAGCTCTGGGCCTAGAGTCAGGAAGACTCATCTTCTTGATTTCAAATCTGGCTTCAGACAATTCATAACTGTATGATCCTGGGCAAGTCACTTAACCCTGCTTGCCTCAGTTTCCCCATCTGTCAAATGAACTGGAGAAGGAAATGGCAAACCACTCCTATGTCTTTGCCCAGAAAACCCCAAATGGCATCATGAAAAGTCAGACATGATAAATAACTGACTAATGATTTGAAGGTAGCCAGAGAAGGTAGTCATGGAACTAGGAGATGGAATGGAATGTTCTGTGAAGAACAGCAAAAAGGCCTGTGTCTTTGCATTTCAGAGAATATAAAAGAGAGGAAAGCATAAATAAGAAGAACATAAAAGTAGAAAGAGTCCCGGTTATTGAGAGCTTAAAAGTCAAACACAGGATTTCAGATTTGATCCTCAAAGTAATAGAATGTCATTGGAGTTTATTGAAAAGGATCACATGATCACACCTGCCCTTTTGGAAGATCATGTTGGCAGCTGAATGGAAGACTGACTAGATGGACTAGGGAACACTTGTAGCAAGGAGGTCAAGCAGAAGGTGATTGTTGTAGTCAGAGTAATGTAGGTGCAAAGCAATCAGTGTCTGCACCATGGTGGTGGTATATGAGTGGAAAGAAGGAGACATATACCTGTATCAATAATGCAGTATTCACAATGCCTACAGTAACTATAAATATACTGATATGGTTATTAATCACAAAATGTAATGGGTTTTCTACAAAGAACATTTATTCAAATACCAGAAAACTGAGTCCCAAAACCAGAAAGTCAAAGCCATCACAGTAGCCACAGAGTTGGCACCTGTAGTTAATGCAGTAAACACCCACATTCTCAAGCCTTCAAAACACAACAGGCTGCCTCAGGCAAAGATCCTCACAACAACCTACGTGTGACCTTGGGCAAGTCATTTAATCCCAATTGCCCTCCAAAAAAAAAAAGGCAAAAGAAAAAAAAAGATTAGGGAGAGAGGGATGGCTAGGTGGTACAGTGAATAGAGTACCAGCCCTGGAGTAAGGAGGACTTGAGTTCAAATCCAGCCCCAGACACTTAATACAAAAAACTTGGGCAAGTCAACCCCATTGCCCTACCTTCCCCCCTCCAAAAAGCAAATAAAATAAAATGAAATAAAGATTAGGGAAAGAATGAGGATGACAAAGGTAGCAATCTGTTGGAAAAGAAGGGATGGAATGGGATCACTTGTTCATGAAAAGGGATTTGCCTTGCCACATCTTTCTGTGAGAAGCAAGAAGGAAGGAGAAAATTATGCAGAAAACATCTGAGAGTTGTGAAAGGAAAAGGAGGGGATAAGTGGGAACTCTTAGCAAATGGCTAGAAATGAAACTTTTTCAGTGAATTATGAGACAAGGTCCTCAGCTAAGAAGGTAGGAGCAGAGGGGAAGTATGGGAAGTGTGAGGAGGGGTGAAAAGTTTTGAATATTCATTATGATGATTGAGATAGCCAAGAAATTAGCTAGGTAGAAGAGGATTGCCTTGCTGCTTTGAGGGCCCCATTGAGATTATGTAAAATAAACTTATAGTAAACCAAGTCAACATGCTTTTAAAATTTTCTCCAATTTCATCTGGCAGCCTATGAATAGGAGCAAAGGTAGCAGACAAGAGGGAGTAGTCCAAATTTGAAGTATTGATGGACTTACTCACTGAATTGCTCCTCATAATCTCAACAATATCTGTTTTTTGTACTCTAGGTTATTTTTGTATGTATTGTTTGACCAATGTCTTTTTTAGTATTGATGAACCCCATTAGGTAGTTCCTGTAGTATTCTAGGACTCAATGCAATCAGCACAGTGTCATTTATAAACAGGAACATAGGGAGGCTTTCACTATCTGCAGGAAATTCTCCTTTCAGACTCTGACAGGCTATGGTCCATGACAATGATGAATGAATACTTTTTGGCAAGCATGCATATCCTTTTTTACATCTTGATTGATAATAATAATCAGGTGATTTTTGAGCAAAGTGGTTATATATATATATATATATATATATATATCAAGGAAGACAGTGAAGGGTGGGAAGAAAAGGATGGGAAGGGGACAGGAGAATGTGATCAACCAAATCACTCTCTCTTTGATAGCCAGTCATGGAGTTGGTCACTCCCCTACTCATTAACCTCTGGTGGCTCCCTATTCACTTTAGGACCAAGTACTATTTTATTTCTATTTCATCCTTTTAAAATGTCCATTTTTGTATAAGTTTTATAATGTACATTATGTATGCCTATGCATATACATATGTTTATGTGTATGACTATATTTATATACACTGATAATATAAACATATATACACATAGATATGTTATTTCTTCATAGATTAAAAAGGAAAAAAAAGTAGAAGTATATGAGAATAGAGGAAAGAAAACGCTCTGGGGTGGCTAAAAATTATATTACAAACAAATTTTTAATTCAAATTTCCCACTGCTACTTTAAATTGTCTTGAAGCTAGCTGAAAATCTCCAAGCCTTTCTAACATTTTACTATTTTCAAAGTGATGAGACATATGAAAACAGTAAATATTAGTGAGACACAGAAGCAATTTCACAGATATTTTTTGGTGTCTAAGTTGCTGGTTCATGGTTGTGTCTTCTTCTTTCTTGTAAGATCTGTCCTAATTTTGGGTCTCTGAACTGAAGATAATTTCAATCGTTGCCCCAGCATGTGTAAGCTAACAAGTACAAGATTGCCTCCCTTTAAATGGGTTATTTTTATCTTGCCAGGTAATATTGTTTCACCCTTTCAAGCACATTACTATTGTTTCAGTGCAAATCTATTCTTTCTAACCTTTGCAATTGCCAAAGCCACTTTTAATCACTGTGTTTCAATTTCTCCAACAAAATCCTACCCTAATAAAGCCTCACTCAGCACAGTGGAGAACACTGGCTTTTTAAGGGCTGTGCCATCGTCTCTGTGTCTCTACATCAAAAGAAACGTGAGATGAGCAAATTTAGAGACATCTCCACTCCAAATGCTCATATGAACCATTTATGCCCAGCCTGTGGTAGAACCTTCAGAACTCAGGTTGGTCTGATAGGCCACAGTTGGACACGTAGCACCTTGACCCTGACGTACCAATGTCATTTTGGTCCTCATCAAGAACAAAGGACAACAACCAGTCTCTACCTAGCCTCTGTGGGTGGTACAAAATGCTGAGCATCCAAGAACTAACCCAGCTTGGGGAGGGAACTGGAGGGAGGCACATCACCAGGGGTTTGGCTACCTGCTGATGAGTTCTGCTTTGACCACTGCTCAAGGAGCCTTCATTGATGTGTGGGGTGGTGAAAGAAGGGTGTTGAGATGGCATAGGGTTAGAACAAGTACTCGAAATGTTGAAAATAGATCCATGAAGTAGTGGGGAAATGCTTATTAACTTCTAATAATAATGATAACAGTGAGCATTTATTTATATAGCCCCTTAATATTTGCTAAACACTTTGTTATCTGAAACTCACACAACCCTGGGGGCTAGAGGCTATGATTGTTTTTATTGTACGGAGGAGACTGAGGCACAAACTTGCACAGGGCCACTTAGCTAGCAGGTATCTGAGACAAGACTCAATCCCAGGTTTTTGTGACTTCTCTAGGATGTGAAATCCTTGAGGGAAGAGGCCATGTTTTCACCATGATTTGCATATCCACTATTGGCATAACACCTAGCACATAGTAAGTAATTAATGGATACTTATTGACTTACTGATTGCTACAGCAGTGATGTAAAACTCAAATGGAAATGAGGTTGCTAAACTGTACATAAGGATCCCTGGAGACATTGTATACCAACTTAGAAAACCATATATTAACATTATCTATGTTTTATTGCATTTTTACTTTGTTGAGTATTTCTTATTGTTTTGTTGTTGAGTCATTTCATACATGTCCAACTCTTTGTGATGCCATTTGGGGTCATCTTGGCACAGATACCTAGAGTGGTTTGCTGCATCCTTTACCAGCTCATTTTACAGATGAGGAAACTGAAGCAAATATTTCTTAATTGCACATTTCAATCTGACTTGAGAGGCACTCAGGAGAGTTGCAGGCTTTGTACTATGGTACCTCTGCACTCTAGTGCTAGCTGCCACAAATATATCACTTATAGGAATTCTCCCTGAGCCTCTCCCCTCCAGCACCCAGCCTACTTATACACAGCATTTAATCTCATGTTTGATGTGAATTGTTTTCCACCGCTTCCCATAATAGTGTGAACTCTGAGTACTTTCAAATATTATGTTCCATGTATATGACCTGCTCTTTCCTGCCTTCATACTTTTGCACCATTTAGCCCCTATGTCTGCGATACAATTAGTCACTTAATCCATAAATATTTAAGTGAAATGTACTCCTTCCTCTCCTCTGCCTCATACAATCCATAGGTTCTTTCAAAGAGTAAGTCAAGTAACTCTATCTATATAAGACTTTTCCTGATCCCCCAGCTAGTGATTAGTAAGCATTCCTTCTTGAAATTACTTTTATACCTACGGGCATGGCCCATCTCTTCCCAATACAATATAATCTCCTTGAGGGCAGACAGTTTCATTTTTGTTTTTCTGTCTCTAGGGCCTTGCAAAGTGCCTTGAACATTCCAAACCCATAATGATTGTCCTTTAAATTGAATTCAATTTGGAAAGGTCCAAATTGTCATGAAGGGAAGATACTGATATCCTCAGTTCTAATCCTATCCGTTTCCTTGTGTTTCCTCCTTCCAAAAGCCATATAACCAGCAAACTCTGCAGAGCTGTCCCTTTCAAAAT
This sequence comes from Petaurus breviceps papuanus, assembly GCF_028583685.1. NCBI lineage: Eukaryota > Metazoa > Chordata > Mammalia > Diprotodontia > Petauridae > Petaurus > Petaurus breviceps. The sequence continues at coordinate 33,910,445 of NW_027186523.1, forward strand.
GATAGAGACATTCAGTGCCAATCATCAGATCTGGCCTTGGAGCAAGTATACAAATTTAAGCTGAACGGAAAGTGAAATTGCAGCAGGGAGTGAAAGGCTTCAAACCCCATAGGAAAGGGGAAAATAATGTTTTCTTTTAAATTCTGAACAGTTTCCTCAATATCTGTTCTATGTCATCATCTTTTTTTTTTCCTTTTGATATCAAGGAACACTTTGAAAATGAAGTGATGACTAACACTTTCTCTTTCTTCACTTGATGTAAGTGTCCTTCACTTTGGAGCAGGACACTGTATTCATGTCCTTGACACTTGGCAGAGAAGACACAAACTCAATTCCAAATAAAATACTGCAGAGCTCTATAAATGTAGGCATATTTTGAGGATCCCAGGGATCTAGACACTATTCTGCTACTGCCTGCTTTTGTGACCTTGGGCAAGTCACTTCTTAGGAGGTCATTCAGTGAGCCTCAGTTTCCTCATCTGTAAAATGGGATGGGAGGACTAGCTGTCCAAGGCACCTATCTGGTCTATTCTATGATCACTAGTCCTACATTCTATGATCATAGGCTGGCATTTGGTTTGGGAGATGCTCCTTTACAAAATGAATGAATGATTGATTATAGGAGAAGGCTCAAACAGCCTCCTTCAGGACAGGTAGGGGGAAAGGGGGTTTAAGTGACATAGGTAAGTTATCCTAGGACAATTTGAAGCATAAGGTTTCATCATGTAGTATTCCCAAATACATAGCCCACAGGGAAAGAAAAGTGAGGGAAATAACTGAAAATGTTTAATCTGTGACTGCCATCAATCACCAACCATTCATTAAATACTACATGCAAGGTGCTCTTAAGTGCTAGGGATATAAGGGAAAGGTAAAGAAAAAGGCCCTGCCTTCAAGGAGTTTCTATTCTAATACAGGAGTTGTAAACTTAGATAGGAAAAAAAATACATCTTTATTTAAATATAATTGGTTTCCTTTGTAATCCTATGTAATTTGTTTTATCCATTCAAAAACATTATTCTGAGAAGAGGTCCACAGGCTTCCCAGACTGCCACAGGGCTCCATAACCCCCCAAAAGTGATATGAAATGAGGGAGAAAATATGTATCTAAATATATGGTACATAAGGCAATCTTCTAAGGAAAGATTCTACCAGCTGGGGAGGACTGAGAAAGACTTTCTTCTTTTGAGCTGAATACCAAAGGGAGCCAGGGATTTTAAGGGGTTGAGGTGAAAAGGGAAAGCAATTCCAGGCATGGTGAACAGCCTATATAAAGGCATGGAGACAGGAAATGAAGCGTCATGTGCAGGGGTGTGCTGGAGCCATCTCATACTAGCTCCTGAGAGCTGATTGTTAAATTTTTGTTGTGAGCATTTACACCATGAAAATCAGCAAAAGCTACAAATTAGGAATTGGTTTATTGTTTTGTTGATTGTCTATACTTAAGTGAGGGGAAGATGTTCTTGATGAAGATTAAACTTAAAAAAGTGTGTCTTGCATATATTTTTTATTTCGGTGAGCTAGTTATTAAACATTCATCAGCACATCCTTGGTTGCATGTGAAGAACAATAAGGGGGCCAGTATGGCTGGATGGCACAGTGAATGGAGGAGATTCTATCAATGTAGATACCCCTCAAAGATGCAGAACAAAAGCTCTCTGTGGGTTGGTCCCTGATTTTATGAGTCCTTCTGACCAAAACCAGTCCCCTTTGGTGGCCAAACTTATGTCAAGGACCAGGTGCCAAACTTATCTTGGCCAGACCTCTCTGATACCTATCCCATACCTGAAAGTTTTCTACTTTGGTGGAAAGGATGTGTCAGAATTTGGGCTGGCATATATAGAATCTAGGGCAGCTAGCTGGTACAGTGGATAGAGCACTGAGCTTGGAATCAGGAAGACTGCTGTTCATGAGTTCAAATCCATCCTCAGACACTTACTAGCTGTGTGACCCTGGACAAATCACTTAACCCTGCTTGCCTCAGTTTTCTCATTTGTAAAATGAGCTAGAGAAGGAAATGGCAAACCATTCCACTATTTCTGCCAAGAAGACCCAAAATGGAGTGTAGCAGCAAGCACCCCAGCATCCCCAGGGTGGCTGCCAACACAGGTTCTTAGATCTGCTTTGCTAAAGGAAAGCAACTCAAAATGGGTTAACAAGCTTACTTTAATCAGTCAAACATATATAGTTTACCTAGTTCAAGGAGAAAAGGTCAGCACCCTGAACTTCAGAGTTTACAGACAGAATTATCAAGACAGAGAAAGAGATAAAGCAGACACGTTTCCAAACTGTCCAAACATTACATCCATACCAAATCACAGTTACCACCAACATCTGGGTTTTTCAAAGCCGGGGGGCTCTCAACAACGGCTTCCCAGAGTCTCATCTGATCATATCACAGAACACTTCTCAAAGTGAGCCCCAAAACAAAGACTCAAATCAGGGTTTATATAGCCTTCTCCTGGCTCAGAGAATGTAACAACCTTCTGGACCCACTGGCCAATCAAAATGTATCTACTGAAAAACAAGCCTCCCACCCCAGGCTCCAGGTGCACTTTAGCCTAGGGGCAGGGAAGATCTTAAAAATTTACATTTCCATTACATGGAGTCACAGAGCATCAGATATGACTGAAATGAGTGAACAACATAGAGAAAATAAGAATCCAGATTCTCCTCACTCCACAGTGAGGCATCAGAATAGGACTTCAGAGGAGGATTTAGACAACTATGGGATGCAAAATAAAGACTTTTTAGATTAGGTAGACCAGACTTGTTGAGTGTATGTTTTATGTTATTTTCTTTTTCTATTTGCTTTATTGTTGACTTTTGGGGAAATACTCAGAAGATTAAAGAACATTTTTTCTGTTGGTTCTTTGATCACAGGATCTAGGAGGAAAGATACAAAATTAAACAAAGGGGGTGGAAGTAGAAGAACAAAAGTCCCTCAAAGCCTGTTGGGTTGGAAATTGCCTGTATTTCTGACATTGTTCTTGCTGAATTCTGTCCTTGTAGAGGGTCTACCAACTGATTCTCTAAAATGACAACGTTTACCTATTTCCTTGTTTGCATTTCCTGTTTTGCTCGTTTTGTCATCTCTGTGCCTGACTTCATGATGGAGAAAAATCAGGTTGCCCTCAGCCAACATCATCCACCTACGATATTAACTTGACATTGTCACATCTGCTGTTGTAACTGGAAGAATGTGCAGTTTAAATACAGAAACTGGAAACTACAATGTGATGCTTTCAGAAAGTCTGACGCATAGATCAGCTGTTCAAACCCAAGGGAGTGAATGTGACCATGTTGTCAAGGGACCTGGAGGTCAGAGTTGGGGAAGGCAGGGAAGGGAAGGGTTATGCAGCTAAATGTCAGTCACACAAACACATGTTCTGATGGAATCACCTGAGAGACTGTCACCAGAAAGAAACAGAGGGCCAAAGAGGTGAATGCAAGTTCTTTAAACAGCTAAGAGGTATTGCCAGAAGCAGAAACTCTAAGTGGTGGGGAAAGAAGGCTCTCAATTTGGAGCTTTCATGGGTTATTGTAGCCTAGCCCCAGAGCTCTTATAGATAGTTAGATAGATAGATAGATAGATAGATAGATAGATAGATAGATAGATAG
>NW_027186523.1:33914075-34016070 GCF_028583685.1 Petaurus breviceps papuanus
TAGATAGATAGATAGATAGATAGATAGATAGATAGATAGATAGATAGATAGATATAGATATAGGTATAGATATAGATATAGATATAGATATATCTGGAGAAGGGAAGCTATTGAGCCTACAATATGTCATGTAATCATCAGGTCCATGCTGGCCCCATTGAAGTGACAGAGAAATTCAGCATCATCAGTAGATCAATGAATCATTCATCATTGATTAAATGTCACCTGCATGACAGATACCATAGTAGGCACTAGATATTTTAAAAAATGACCTCAAGGAGCTTACATTCTCATAGAAGAAAATATACAGATACATAAAAACACACAGAACTAGCAGCTGCAAGAGCCCAGAGAAAGCCTCATACAGAAGATGGTACCCAAGCAGAGACATGAAAAAATCTAATGATTCCCAGAGGTGGAGGTGAGGAGGGAAGGACCTTGTGAAGCAGGTATTTGGATTCCAGTGGAGTACTTAGTGAAATTGCAGAAGAGGGGAGAATGTCTGTAAACCCCTTTAGCAGAGATAAAAAAAAAGTTAGTTGGTTTAGGATATCAGGTTCATTGAAAAGAGAATGAAGAGTTTCGAATTATACTCACTTGAAAATCCCAGAGAAGGAGCCATATGTAAGTAAGGTCCAAATGTACTGTGTGGACCGATTTATGCTTGATGAAACAATTGTCCAAAGCCTTGTTTAGCCAAGAATGTTGGACTTTCCCTTACCTCAGATCCTGCCTTTCTGAACTTCTTTAGGTAGGAGTATTTGTCCAATGGTCACCAAGTGATACTGTGCCTTGAACCTCTTGGTTTCCTTAAGAATTGTATTGGAGATTATTGTATTCAAGATGGCCCTTAGAACACTTCCCATTTTGTTCTGTTCTTATCTCCCAGAATATTCCTGAAAACACCAGGCATTTTCAAAATAATAGCTGACATTTATATAGCACTTTAGATTTTTACAAATCACTCTATATACATTATCTCATTTGATCCTCACAAGACATGATTTTGTCTTAAATAAGAATAAAATAAACAGCTCTCTCTTTCCCCTCCCTCTTCTACCTCATCTATCCCTCCCTCTCCTCCTCCTCTCTCTCTCTCTAAATAAAGATGTAAAGTTTCTCATTCAAGTTCATAGACCCTCAGGTTAAGAACCGCTGACATAGAAGAATTTTACAGATAGAAAACAGAAGCTCAGAAAGATTAGGTAATTTGTCCATAGTCACATTAAGAATCTAAGATGAGATTTCAAACCCAGACAATTTCAATGTATTTTCCTCTGCACCATGCTGCCTGTGGTTTGGTTTTCACTTTGACATTTTTGAAAAATAAAACCAAAAATAGTCATCAGATATTAAAGTTGCCCATTGGGGAAAAGATGTGCTCAAAATAAGAAAAATATAGCTACTTTATAAAAGGACATTTGAAATTTCCAGTGGGTGATAAGCATGTAGCCTAAGATAAGCCTCTTTAAACTCTATGGACATATGCCAAGAAAGAATAGAGATACTCGTTTGGATTCAAATAATTTTTTTCATGTATCAAGAGCCAGTTTCTCTTCCATAAGTCTTACTTTGGGACTTATTTGCCTGTTACACTAGCACAATACAATCCTCTATGAATATTAAGTCAGGAGGCTCTCCCAGTGATAAATTTCCTTGCCCATTCATCATGATGCAGAAGGTGCTATTCTCAGGGAGTACCACTAGGGAGGTTAAGTTCTTTTTTTTCCTTTTAAGTGTTAGCAGCTAGGAGCTCCCTATAATACATAGGAAAAGAGATCAATAAAAAAACCATAACTTCAGACATAGGAGTCTTCCTCAATATGGACTCACACCCATCAGCCATGGGCTGGATGGTCAAAGCTTTTGTTCTAAATGCATTTCCTTTAGTTCAGAAACATTTTTCAGTGGATTCTGCTGGAGACATAATATGTGATTCTTTTTTTAGATTGACTAGAATCATAGAATTCCAGAATTTGGAAGTTGGAAGATAATTTGGGAACCATGTAGTCCAGGAGTGGGGAACCTGCAGCCTCGAGAACACATGTGGCCCTCTAGGTCTTCAGGTGTGGCCCTTTGACTGAATACAAACTTCACAGAACAACTCCCTTTAATTAAGGGATTTCTTCTGTAAAACTTGGACTCAGTCAAAAGGCCATACCCAGGGACCTAGAGGGCCACCTGGGGCCTCAAAGCCTCAGATTCCCTGCTCCTGATCTAGTCTAAACCAGTAAGATATCCAATGTGGTCATCTAGATTCTGCTTAAAGATAGTCCAAGAATGGCAAGCCCATTCCTCTTGAAGAAGTCCATTCCAAGAATAGTTCTATTGTTAAGAACTATTTTTTCTGACATCAAGGATGCTTTTTTTCCTCCCAGTTTCCACTTGGTTCTAGTGTCTAGGACCAAAAAGAACAAATCTAATTGTTTCTTTATATGAGGACCCTTCAGATACATGAAGACAGTTATCATGACCCCCTGAGTCTTCTTTTCTCTTTGAAATATCCCTATTTCTTTCTGTTGATTCTTTTATGTCATGAACTTGAGACCTTTCATCATTCTGCTTTGCCCTCCCTTAGAAACTTTCCAAATAAGTATGATACAAATGTAGTGTCCTCACTCTGCCAGCCCCCTCTCTTCATAATTGTGGGGAGGGTGAAGTAGAGGGTTCATCAATGTTCAGTGGCCAAAAAAGAAAGGGATGGAAAATAACTCTTTAAGAACAGAAGGAAAGTTAAAGGATGTGAGGGGACAGACAAGATGGTGAACAGAGTAATCAATCAGCAAGAATTCATTAACCACTTGCTATGTGTAAGTCATTGTTCTAGACATTGTGATACAAAAAGAAAGGGGAAATAGTGGAATAATCCCTGTCTGGACTTCTCTTGACTCTTTCAGCAATGTACAGTTGAGGACGAGTGACCAATGAACCCAACCAATGAACAGTTATGCAGTTGGCAGTTGTAGAGACGATTGGAAGTTTCTGTCTTTGATATGGTATGAAAAGAAAAGTGGCATCACTCAGGGTCAGCTCTGGCTCCTGAGCTTCTCCTAACTCCTCAACTCTGATCCACCATCATTCCCTTCACATATCCAGGTTTTGAGTTGAACAGAACTTACAGACCATGTCTTATTTCTTTCACTTCCTAAATACTGAGGATATCAATAATAGCCAATGTTTATACAATGCTTACTATGTTCTAAATCTGTTTGAAATTCCCAACAATCCTGGGATGTAGGTACTATTATTATCTCCATTTTCAGCTGAAGAAACTGAGGCGAGGTTAAGTGACTTTCCCAAGGGCATATAACTAGGAAGTATCTGAGGCCAAATTTGAACTCAGGTGTTCCTGACTCTGAGTCCCACGTTCTATCCACTGTACCATGTAGCTATTCTTTTCCCACTACTCAGAAGAATAGCTGTCAGATACCTAAAACAGCTGAACTGCCTAGTTCCTGGAACCCCTTGATTCTAAGCATGCCTATATACTCATGGAGAAGCCTAGATCTAGACTGCCGATATGCACTCACACTGTAGATGTTTTATATGTATTCCTTTTTATGCCTTTATTAATTTTATGCAGAGAGTAAAATACAGTAGGTAACTATTTATAGTATGCAAATGCTTCTATCTGGTCATGAAATGGGTTGATTTTATTGCAAGATCATCTTACCAGGGTTTGAAGAAATATAGCTGATTTGGAGAGGAAATGGAGTTTCTCCTAGGTGCGGACTCAAGAACCCCTTCTAATTAGTTACGTGCACATTAACCATAGCCAGTAGACTAACAAGATAAGTTCAGCTACCCAGAAAGAGACGGCACTAGAGTAATAAAAGGTTCCCTATTCTCTAGCAAACACTGAGAGCCTGGCATTTTCCTGGTATGAAATCTTCCTCTACAGAGAAGGTAGAGCACATAACCCCTGGAGTGAGCACAGTACTTCCCAGACTTTTAGTGACTGGGAGCCTATAGCCAGGCAGTGTATAGCAATGCTACCTGGTGATTAAGCAAGGTAAGGAATAAAGGGAGGGGAGTGGGGAGAAGGGAAGAGAGAGATAGAGACAGAGACAGAGACAAAGATCACACAAAATGCTGTAGAAAAGTGGGAGTCAGCAAAGAGCCCGCACAAAGGGTGGGGAGTAGTCAGAGGTAACTAAAATCTGCTCTGACATCATTGGAGGAACTGTGTACCTTGCTGAGAACTGTGTTTGTTTGTGTGTGTATATGTGCATGTGTATGTGCATGTGCATGTGTGTGCATGTGTATATATGTATAGGGAAGTTATATATAAACATATATGTGTGTATGTATACACACATATATCAGTAAGATTCTCTTCATTAATTCAAATCTGGCCTCAGACATTTACTAACTATGTGATTCTGGGCAAGTCGCTTTACCCTGTTTGCCTCAGTTTCTTCAACTGGAATTGAGCTAGAGAGGGAAGTAGCGAACCACTCCAGTATCTTTGCCGAGAAAACCCCAAATGGGGTCACAAAGAGCCAGATACAACTGAAACAAGTGAAACAAACAAAAATGTGTGTATGCACATTGTGTATGTATGTATATGTGTGTGTGTGTGTACACACACACATGTCTTACATGTTTGTAAACCATTCTAAACTTTCACACTCTCCTTTGTAGTCAAACTGACCTGGTAACTATTCACCATATACAGTCATTCCAACTCTTGCTTCTGTTCTTTACCCAGACTGATTATGATATCTGAAATGGTGTCTCCTTTTACCTCCCCCAGATTCCCTTGCTTCATTCAAAGAACAATTCAGGCGCTACCACCTACAAGAGATCTTTCATGATCTCATTAATTATTGAAGCACTTTTCCTAATGAAAACATTTTATATATACTTTTTACTTACTTATCTGTTTAGATATTGTATCCCTAATATAATGTAAGTTCCTGAGGATAAGAATGCCTTTTTTTGTCTTTGTATTTCCAATATACAGTGCCTTGAATATATAATGAGCTTAATAGATATTTGTCATCCAAAATTGAATTGTGTTGAATCATGAGAAGGTTCACTCCACCAGGAAAAGCTCTAACTGATAGGTAGATGAAGAACAATCACAAGTTTGAATCTTCTGAAAGGGTCTGCCTCTGAAAAAGAGGGTGAAAGGTAAGAACACTTAGGCACAGGAAACAATCAAAGTAGAAAAATTCTCCAAATAGAAATAAGACAAATTACTTTCTCCCCCCTGAGTGATAAAAGTTGAGCCTTGCTAAGTCACTGGATTTCCATACACTGGTCAGAAAGTTTCATTTTTTCCCTCACTATAAGCATTGTAAATAAACCCAGTGCAAACAGAAGTAATAAGACACGAAGCCTGGTATAGGAATAAACCTTGAAGGGAAGATAGTGGACATCTTTATTTATATGTCTTCAGTACTGGCAGGCAAAGACATTCTTACTTGAGGTTGCAATGTTTTCTTTAACTCACCTGGCCTTGCCTAGATAAGATTCCAAGAAGTCACCCATCATTTGCAACTCTATCAGAGGAGCAGAATAACCCACATTCATATTGCACTTTCTTTATTTTTCCCTAACTCTGTCAGATAAGGAGTTATTATGCACATTTTACATATGAGGTAGCTGAAGATCAGAGAGGTTCAATGACTTTTCCCAGGGTCACACAGCTAATATGTATCAGAGCCAGAACTCACACTCAGGTCTTGTGACTGTGAGAAATGATTCATTTGGACTCCTACTCAATTCCAGTCAGAATTAATCAGTTTGATATCATTCCATAGGGGTAAAGATTATAAATTCTGTATATGAGGCCTCAGAGCTGTGAACTGCAGATTTTAAGTTCGCTTGCATAGTCATAGGAGCTATGTTTTTCCTTTTTTTTCTAGTTATGTTTACCAAGCCCAGGATGGTAGAGGTGACTCCATTATATGGAACTTATTTTTGTACCTCCAGACCATTCTCTCTCTTCCAGCATGGGTAGGTGACCATCTTATGACCACTTAGTCAATGGAGGTACCCCATATTTTACCCAACCCAAGCTACTGACCTACTATTTTTTGACTGATACATTATTTTTGGCCTTCAAAGCAAGATCTGTCAGCCAGTGGGATTCTATACTTCGTGTAGTACCTCTAGAATGTTCAAGTATCAAATTTAGTATAGGACTTTATAAAAATGAGGTCCTGGGAAAAGGGTATATCTCAGACCATGGGAAAGGTATGGAGTCCACTTCATTAGAGGGGACCATGGATCCTTTAATAACATGCCATTGGCTCAGATCTCTGCCTCAGTGGTTTTTCTTGCAGATTGGGTAATGATAATTCCCACATGACTCCAAGCCTGGTAGTGCCCTTTGCACTATACTACAATGTATATAATAACTTCACCATCCTCTTAAGAAAACTTGTTTTTGTTTTCCTTGCTTCTGCAATACTTCAAGGACCTATAATTTGATCAAAATGGGTACATACTTCACTGAAGCAGATCGCAATCTTTCTACAACTTAGTAAACAGTGTTCATAATTTGCCACAGCCTAAAAATTCATCAGTTGGTTGATAGCCTTCTGGTAATGAGCTTCTTGGAATGTAGCTGGGCTTGTCCAGAGAGAACAGAACTACAGTTCACATCTGACTGATACTCAAAGCCTTTTCAAATGGGGGGAACCTGAAATAGCTTGGGCTCAAGTGTCACATACTTCAAGAATACCAACTCACCTCTATAAGGCACCAGAATAGGACTGCAGGGGAAAAATGGGCTCTTTGCTAAGCATAATATTATAACTCTAGGTTGAATGATCTTAACTGATAAGCTGAAATTTCCACCAGTTCTGATATGGAAAGATAGAATGAGGAGAGAACAATGTAGAATTGCCATTTAGGTCTAAGTGAAAATGGCCATTCAAAATGAAATGGTTTGTGTGGGCAGCACTTTGCTGTAATTATCATGGTGTATAAGAGAGGGGAGGGCAATTTTATTCCACAGTCAGGTACAGTCTATTAGCAAAGGCAGTCTTAAGTAGAAAAAGCAACCACCTACATTATATACTTTGAACGGTGATAAAAAGTATCCCTACCATTAACTTAAAAAAAAAAAACCTCCTTCTATTAACCTTGTTATGGTACCTGAATATTACTACTTTTAGAGTGTAAAAATGTTACCTGGTGGAAGGTATGGGAGTTTATTTAATCAGTCAGTCAATAAACATCTACCATATGTCAGACATATTTTAAATTCCTTTTTAGCTCAACTAAACATATTAAGAAATAAATATTTCTCAAGTCTAAAAACCCTTTCCAGACTTAACCTTTATGAAAATAAGTAGAACAAAAGCTAAGAACTTTCTTGGAGAAATGGATTATTTTCTCTAGAAAAGATGTTAGCCTCCCCACCCTAAAGTAATTGGTGCCTAGTTGTGGATCCCAGGAAGGAAACCTTTGCTTTCTGTCCTTGAGGGGGAAATTATCAAGAGAGGCATTAATAATGATTTTTGCTCTGCAATGTTAACCTCCAAACTGTCTTTTAACATATTATAATATTTTTCTTGCTCAGGATTTCTATAAATGTACTCTAAAATTGTCTTGGGATAGAAAGAGATGCCTGAGTTCATGGGTATGCCATTTTGGACAATGCCCTCTCTAAGCTAGAAGTGGCTTGAATTTAGAATAATGATAAATTAAATAAAATTATTTTGGGCACATTGTGCCTAAGATGCAGAATACAATACTAATACTTTTTTTCTTTCATTGGGACAGATTTAGAATAATGATAAATTAAATAAAATTATTTTGGGCACATTGTGCCTAAGATGCAGAATACAATACTAATACTTTTTTTCTTTCATTGGGACAGTATATTAATCATTTAAACATTAGCAGTCATCAATACCATGTTGTGTTGGTTTTATTGGAGTAGTTCTAGTAAGGCTGGGAAGGAATGGAACACAGGAATATGAGGTTCATTTAAATCGGAAAGAAGGAGAGTGAAATGTCTAAAGAAAGAGGACAGGCTTCAAACAAGAATGGGGAGATGCTCAAATAGAATGTGGGGCCTTGAACAGACAAGGAACATCATCAAGGCACTAGCTGGGAGGTCCAGCGACATTCAGGTGGGGAGAGGCACCAAAAGGGAAGAAGGATGGTAGACAGAGGATGCATTTGGGAGTGAGGTAGATGGGATCATAGACTAGTTTTTCTGCCACTATGACTTTAGACAAGTCATGGAATCTTTCTGGGCAGCAACTTTCTTTTCTTTTTTTGCTTTTTGGAGGGCAATTGGGGCTAAGTGACTTGCCCAAGGTCCATAGCTAGAGGACAGCAACTTTCACATCAATAAAACAAGAAGGCTGTACTAGATGGCATCTAAAGTTCTCTCCAACTATTACACTCTGTGATCCTGGGACAGGGAGAAAGGGATAGGAGCCCTCTATCAATCAACAAGTATTAGTTAAATGCCTTTTTTTTAATCCTACCTCAGAGACCTATTAACTGTGTGATCCTGAGCAAGCCACTTAATCTCTCTCAATCTCAATTTCCCATCTGTAAAATGGGAATAGATAATAGCTCCTACTTTACTGGGTTGTTGTGAGGATCAAATGAGATAACATATTGTAGCACCAATGCAATATTTACAGCACCAACGGTCACTATAAATATACCTGCATAGTGCTCAATTGCAAAACATAACAGACTCTCCATATAGAAGACAGAAGCAAAAATATGTATTCACATAACAGAAAACCAAATCCCAACACCAGGAAACCAAATCCATCACAGCAACATAGAAGTTAATGCACCACAACATAGCAGAGAGCCAAACCATCCCTTACCCTTCCCACAAACCAACACAAGACCAATATTTACTCATAAACCTGTCTCCTTCGGAAGTGTGTCGTCCTCTCCTCTCAACTGTGTCTCACTGTTCTGACTCCCTGCTCCCTGTGGGCTCTGCTCTACCCTTCAGCAAACTCCTCCCACCAAAGTCTCCATGTGATTACATTCGGCCTATTAGGGGGCAGAGTATATTTTCAAAGCAGGGAAGTTCCTCAAATTCTCTTACGCTTATTAAGGGGCAGGGAAAATCTTCAAATTACCATTACCATTACACAAATGTAAAGTGTTTTGCAAATATTAAAGTGCTATATAAATACAAGCAATTATTAGGAGCTTGGGATGCAAATGCAAAAGTGATCAGATCCCTGCCCCTAATGAGCTTAGAGTCTTTCAGAAAGCAAGACAAAGGTCAGGGCTTGCCCTCCTAACTTCCTGTGTTCATGGATGTATTTGATCCCTAGGCAAATCATGACATTTTGCTTCCTTTGATTCACCTGGTGGCTTAGTAGCCCTATCACCAATGACTTAGACCCACTTAGGGAAGGTAAAGACATATCTTGCTGCTGTGTCTTAGGTATTCTGTAGACATGGAAACATTCATAAGGATAAATAATAGCCATGTTAGGAAGGAGACAAGTGGAAGAAGAGGGAGAGATTAAAAAAGGACTCATTACTTTTTAGCACCAATTCAATGACAGAGGTTTAAATCAGACAGAAATTCACAGGATGTAAGATGATTAATTATACATCTATCCATCCATACAATGATACATCCAGCCATACATACATAAATACATACATACAATGATACATGTGTTCATATGTACATACATACAATGATACATCCATTCATCCATATGTATATACATGCATGCATACAATGATACATCTGTCCATCAATCCATACAATAATATACACAATGACATATCTGCCCATGCATGCATGCACACATACATACACACTAATACACCTGTCCATACATCCATATGCAATGCATACATACAATGTATGTATGCATACATATAATATCCATACATATGTGCACACATGCAGATACATATATGCATATACATATGCAGATTAGATAGATAGATAGATAGTCTTTTTGTTAGTAAAAAAATAGAAAGTTAAGAATGTCCTCAACCCTTGCCACGTAGAAAGCCGTCACCTCTTTTCTATGCTAAAAACAAAGTCTCTCAATTTCCAAGGGACTTCCCAGAATTTTTTGCAGGACTGGAATTTTGCTATCCTTAATATTTTTTGAAATAACTAGGACATGTTATTATTTTAGATATATAGTGACATTTCACTGCAACTGCACTTATCAAGACAAATTTTGCCCTATCCTATTCGTGCCCTACATTGATCCATCTGCCAGTGAGAAGTCTAGCCTTGCTTTTTTAAATTTCCTTTTTGACTTCCTTTCATGAGCCATAATGGGCCCGAACATGTATCACTAGACACGATGCTTCCTGCCTATGAAAAAGTCTCAACAGCCCACTTACTCCTACCTTGACTACAAACACTGCACCTCCTCCCCAATCTGCTCATCTCCTATTGGATTGAGTAAACACAAGGATAATCAAGTCTCAAGTGAATTATCTGGACAGAGGTCAATAATACAATAAAACTCCTCTTTTCTCAGGTACAGTTTTACGAAAACTGTAGAGAAATGTTGTAAATAATGGGAAAGTATAAATTGATTTCGGTTAACAATTTCATATCAATAAAGTGCATCATAAGTACTGGGGGAAATGGCCAATACTGATTTCTCTCATTTCAAACAAATCAACAGAGCTTTTCTTAAGGGACATATTATGATAAATCCCTTCCCAGCATTTGTACATCTCAGCTTATTTCTCATGAATTATTACAATAATAATAGCTCATCTTTATATATTGCTTTAAAGTTGACAGAGTGGTTGTGTCACAACAACTCTATTAGTTAAATAATGCAAGTATTAATTTATGCATGAGGGTAACAGTTACTTAGGTTCAGTGGGGTTTTTTTTTCCCTTTATAGAGGTAGCTAGGTGGTGCAAAGAAAGGTGGGTCTGAAGTCAGGAAGGCTTGAGTTCAAAGCAGCCTCAGACCCTTACTAGTTATGTGACCTTGGATATGTCATTTAAACCTGTATGCCTCAGTTTCCACAAATTTAAAATGGGGATAATAACAGCAGCAACTTTGCAAGGTTATTCTGAAGATCAAATGAGATAATAATTGTAAAGTACTTAGCACTGTACGTGTTATATAGTAAGTGCTTAATAAATAAATGTTCCTTGCCTTTTCTTTTCCAGCTAGGAAATATCAGAGCTAGGATTTAAACATGAATCTTGATTCTAAAACTATCTTTCTTTGTATGAAAACTCAGTACTACATCTTTCTTATTTTGTTTTGCTTTTTGGAGAGGGTAAGGCAAGGCAATTGGGGTTGTGATTTGCCCAAGGTCACACAGCTAGTGAGTGTGTCGAGTGTCTGAGGCTAGATTTGAATTCAGGTCCTCCTGACTCCAGGGCAGATGCTCTATTCACTGCACCACCTAGCTGCCCTGATTACATCTTTCTGAAAGATAATTATAAATTATGTTCTTGCATGGAGCTGTGGGGGTGGGGGGGAGTGCTTCATTCTTATTAACTTCTGGGATAAGGGTACCTGTCTGTGTGCTTGCTAGAAGAAAGTTGTTATTTGTTGTTCTTGCTGTTATTCAGTCATGTCCAACTCTTCGTGACCCCATTTGGGTTTTCTTGGCAAAGATACTGGACTGGTTTGCCATTTCCCTCTCCAAGTCACTTTACATATGAGGAAACTGAGGCAAACAGGTTAAGTGACTTGCCCAGGGTCACACAGCTAGTAAGTATCACAGATATGAACTTAGTAAGATGAGTCTTCCTGATTCCAGTCCCTGTACTCTAGCCACCATGCCACTTAGCTACCTGTAAGAAAGTTACCTATCCCTACAAATAACATTAAATATGTCCAAAAACTTTCGGTCTATTCTTCAAAACTAGTTTTATAACAAGAAGTGGCCATACTCCCTAAGCACTTTGGAGAAACAAGTAACAGTATTAGGAAATGTAATGAAAATATTAGAGAAATAGGAATTGAGAAAGTGGGAAGCTAAATGTATTTTTTTAATGTAAAATGTGAGAATATATAAGGTATGATTATTTAAAGGGTATCCATATGTAGTTAAAGTTTGGTGATATGGGTATGAACAATAAATGTTTTGTTAGCCTGGATCCCAGGCACTGTTATGAATTTAAGAATAAGATCCCTGGATAGGCTGGGCCAATTCTCTTCTTGCTATAGTCATATGCACATAGCTACAATTTCACCATAGAATTATAAAATTGATTTTTATTTCTTTTATAGAAATAAGCATATAAGCACAATACTTTGTACTAAGTGAGAGCTTAATAATTGCTTTTTCATTCATTCATTCTTATATATTATATATACACACAGACTATATATATATATAGACATAAGATACTTTTCCCCGGAATATGTCTCATATAATACCTAATTTCCTTACTTTAAGGGGTACAGTGTATACCTGAAGGAGCTCCATATTTGAATGAATGTATAATGCATATATACATGTGAAACATGGCTATTCTGGTCCCACTCTCAGGACCAGGCTTGTTACATTTTACCCTTTTCAGGATTGGGAAGTCTCTTTTCTCTTCATTGATTCAGAGCTCCTACCAGTTCTGTTCCCCTTTTTCAGGGTTCCAGTGATAAGCACATCAGCTCCATTTAGCCAATTAAAATTGGATTAGTTTTTAAAAAGAGATTTTTACTTCAAAGATATAGTATGAACAAATTTACAAACATTTCCCCCTAATACCTTGGTGGCATAATCCCCTTAAATTTATCACCTCATTCTCTGAGGATGATTAGGTTTACAATCTAATCTGAGGTTCCTACATAACATTAATCTCACCAAATTCAAATTCAAAACCAGGCTAATATCCCAGATCTTTGTCACTAGGTTGGCTGCAACACCCAGCCTGGATTCCAGAATTCCTGGATCCCTGGGCTTCCTGCTCCCAGGTCAGAGATTTCATTCCCTGGACCTAGAATGGTTGGAGAGAAGGGTCAAAACACCAGGCCTGACTCTCAGGACCAAATGGCCTAAAGGGGAAAAGGAAAGGACGTGTCTCTAAGATCCCCTTAGCATGGTGTCACCTGCTGTGAGTGAAGGAATATTTCACACTCACGTGTGAATACAGGAACAAGCTACCTCCGTTGTTTAGTCAAACTCTTTTAAAGATTTTTGACCCTTCTAGTACGCAGTCCATGGAAAACACTGCCCCCAACCATGTGGTAGGACAACGCAGAATTTCCACAAATTCCCCCATCTCCTTGAAGCAGGTACCCTAGTGTTTTCCACATGGTAGATGCCATTTTTGGTTCCAAACCCCATTATATGTATGCCTTATATGGTTGAAGTTTAACATTTAAGAATATCAGATGAACTATAAATTAAACCTTCTTGCCTAATAACCCAATAATGAGCTGTAAATTAAAATACTAAACAATAGAGGACAAATGTCATGGGGAGTTGGCAGTGGTGAGGAGCCTGATCCTCAAAGTTTAGCTACTAAGGACTGAGATCATAGGAATTAGAGTTTGTCTATTTCAGCTCCTTCTTCATTTCACAGAAGAGGAGACTGAGATTCAGAGTCTAAGAGGTCACACAGACAGCAGGTTAGAGGTGTCTGGCTTCAGATCCAGTAATATTGTCACCAGGCCAGATACTGTTGTCCTACCTGCAAAAACAGGACTGTTCTAAACTTTGTTCTAAACACGTGGCAAATGACACACTTTCTACTAGTAACTGAGAGGGTTAAGGAACCAAGGAAGGAAAGTAAGGTGAAGAAAATTTGCTATTGACACTAAACCTAGAATATTTTCTTCATCCTGTAAAGACTGGTAGGCTTAGTGGCATTCAATGTGGTCGCTGCAACAAACCTGTCAAAATTCACATACTTTCCAATACATTCTATATGTGATCTTGAGGTCAAATCCTTATTGAAGTGAAAAAAATTCAGATCTCAAGGTGAGGTGTACTTCTTCTCTTGGCCATTTTACAAAATGTCTCTCTTACACCCTCCAGCACCATAAATGTGTTGTATATTTTAAATTTAATTCAGTCTTGCCATTTCACCCAGTATTTCAGAGTTAATCATTAAGAGCTATAAAATAACACATTTTCTTCTCACCTTCCTCAGCTCCTCAGGCAATATAAAATAAATTATTTCCAAAATTTCAAAACCATCTGCTGATTTTTCCCCCATTTCCTCTCCCCCCACACCACTTTTTTCATTTTAATATAAGCAAACATGATTTTAGGGAAATCACGGAGCCTATACCTAACCATAAGTTACCTTTAACCCTCTGAAAAATTGATTTCCTGAGTGATCAGAATCCTGACTGCCCCCACACCTAGGTACTGGCTAGTTCTGGACTAATCTGTAAATCAAGGGGATCAGCAACTACAGGTCATTCTACAATGGAGAGTTCTCTGTTTCTGAGAGGAGAAATGAATTGTGACTAACTCACATAGGTCTTTTAATAGATAAAGCCCTTTTTCCCAGAGCCAGGGAAAGTTCCTACTTCTGTGCTAAGAAGTTCCTGCTTCTGTGTTTTCCTATTACAAATATAACCATCAAACATTCTGGCATTTTATAGTAGCATTTTGTTTACTCATGAGCGGCATCCTTAGCATGAATTCCAAATACAGCGTGTACAAAAATCTTCTTCTACTATTGTACCCAATTCAATCCCTTTCTTGCTGCTGAGATGAAAATGAAATCTGCCTTTTAAATTTTAAAAGGGAAGCAGAAGAGCTGTGCTGAAGGCCTGGCATGTAGACTAGTGGTGTCTTACACTCATGCAAATACACAGATTGTTAAATAGATAAAATGTGAGAGATGTCTCTATGCATCAGTGATCTCATTGGTGTAAATACTGCCTCCAAGAAAACAATTCACATTCTGTCTATGCCTTAGGGAATAGTCTGTCTGACAGGAATTGGACTAGATCAATAAATTATTATTATTGGGCAGCTAGGTAGCACAGTAAGTAAAGTACCAGCCCTGAAGTCAGGAGGACCTGGGTTCGGATCCAGCCTCAGACACTTAACACAAAAAATAGCCATGTGACCTTGGTCAAGTCACTTAACCCCAATTTCTCTCCAAAAAAGCAAATAAATAAATTAGTAAATAAATAAATAAATGAATGAATGAATAAAGTATTATTATTAGCTAATTATTAGATCACCAAGTATACCTTAATAGAAGCTCATTAACTGATCTACTGATTGTTACCTAATTGGGTATCCACTAATAAAAATTCATTAATTGATAATGACAGTTAATTGTTGACTAATTAAGTATCTACCACTTCCCATGCTGTTCTGTGCCTTGCCCCTCTACTTGGACTATCACCTCACCTCCTCACTGATAACCTAGAATTTGTCCTAGGTCACTTGACTATAATTATTTTGCTGTGGTCCAGGTAACCATCTCATTTCCCAGGAACACCATGCCACACAGCCTTACCTTCCCAGTTCCCCATTATGTATTATTTTATCATTAGAATGCCAGCTTCTTAGAGGCAGGGACTGTCTTGTCTGATTGTATTTGTCTACCCAGCATGTCAGACAGTAGCTGGCACATAGTCAGGCTTCATAAATGTTTTATCTATCTATCCATATTTATCTATCTATCTATCATCTATCTATCTATCTATAATCTTTCTGTCACAGGTAGTCCTCCTAAATTTGCTGACAGCCTTCTGGATTGTTGGACATTGCAGGGATACCCAAACAATGGAAAGGAAAATCGCTAATATTTATTATAGTGGTGTCAAAATCAAATAGAAATGGGAATCACTAAACCATACATAGGGCAGCTAGGTGGCACAATGGATAGAGCATCAGCCCTGGAATCAGGAGGACCTGAGTTCAAATCCAGCCTCAGACACTTACTAGTTATGTGAATCACTTCACCCTGTTTGCTGCCATTTCCTCTTCTATAAAATGAATTAGAGAAGGAAATGGCAAACTGCTCCAATATCTCTACCAAGAAAATCCCAAATGAGATCAGCATGACTGAAAGGATGCAACAACAAACCTTGTGGGCCATGTGATGACTTTGTTTTTCAATGGAATATTATCTATGTTTTAATGTATTTTATTTGTTTAGTTAAATATTTCCCAATTACATTTTAATCTGGTTCAGGAAGCACTTGAGAGTGGTGTGGGTTGTATGATGCCTGCAGGCTTCTTATTTGACACCACTGACGTATTACGTATTTGTTAAGTATTTCCATGAAACATGAAGAAATTGGTTTCTTTTTTCTCCAGGACTTCACTATGGAACCATAGGAAATAAAACAAATGATGGACAAAATTATCACAGTGCTCTCCATATAGTAGGCACTTACAAAATGCTAGCTGACTGACTGATCAATTATGTGATTTTCTGTAGCAGGCTACAATCACAAATTTACTCAATGGGATCTCATTGGATTCTCCAACGATTTTGTGAAAGAGTAGTACAAGGACTAGTCTTCTTTCTATAGATGAAAATACAGCTTTAGAGAGGTTCACATGACCTGCCCGAGAGGACACCAAGAGCACTTGGTAGAACAATGAGGCAAACCAGAATCTTTTGACTACACTGAGCATTCTTTCTATAGAGCAGACTATATCACAGTCTGTCTCTTTGATCAGCTATAAAGAAAGCATTATTTCTCTTCCATCGACTGCTGCCCCCCTGGGCAATGTGACTCATTCATCTTGGCTTGCACAAGGATGATGAAGTCATTTTACTGGAGAGTTGACCTGCAGGCTTTCAGGACTGAGTGATGTAAATATTCCTCAAAAGAGAACGACAGAGTATCCATTTTTATTAGGACATTTTCTGAGGTTTGTTTTTTTTTTTAATATGTTCCATCTCTATAAAAGTTTGGTCTTAAAAAAGGAAAACTGAAATTACAAAGAATATGCCTTCCCCAAAACCTCTGATTCCTAAATTCTTTTAGAGATTAGAACATGGTTCTGTTGTTTTGAATGTTTTAGGAGAGTGAAAGCAAGAAACTGTCAATCATTTGAAACATCTCAGTTCAGTTAATTCTATGGACTTTTTTTGTCTTTACACAATATATTTGATTGACAGACTGTTTCATGGGCAGATTTTTAAAACACTGAAAGGTGAACTGGCATCTGAGGGAATAGCCTTTCAATTTCTTTTGTAAAGCAAGAGAAGATAGAGTCTGCTGATGCTTGAAGGACTCCTATTTGCTGAAAACTGACTCAGAAACATTTTTGAAGGGTCGATCAAATCTTTGGATTACACACCTAAGAAAACATCGTCTTGGGAAAATAGATTCTTTTGAATGACTGAACTTTAATGTATGGGGAGGGAGACATTTGTAAATTATAATAATGGCTAGCATTTATGCAAGTGCTTTAAGATTTGGCAAGCACTTTACATATGTTATCTAATCTGATCATCACAATTCTGGGAGGTAGTTGCTATTATTAGCCCCATTTTACAGATTAAGAAACTGAGGCTGGTAGAGACAAAGTGGTTTTCCCAGGGTCACACAGCTGGATAATTTCTAAGGCAGGATTTTAATTCACATTTTTCTGATTCCAGGCCCAGCACTCTATCCATTATGCAACCTTGCTGCTAAGATGTCCCAAAGTTACTCACATTTCAATTGAGCAAGAATTTATGAAGCACCTACTATGTACAAAACACCCTACTAGGTGTTAGGGATACACAGACAATAATAACCACCAACAACAACAATATCTGTCCTCAAGAAACTTAAATTCTATTTAGTAGAAATAACTTACATACAAATAAGTAAATATACCATCCCCCCTCAAAAAAAAAACAAAACACTTTTTTTCTTTGACCAATCTGTAAATGAATTGGTAATTCAGGGAGTTCCTGGTAAGTGGCTTCATTTACCAAGGCACATCAGCACCTCCTTCAAAATTTATAGCCTTAGAGCTGAACAGGGCAATGAATGATGGAGTCAGTTGCAGAGAGTCACAGAGACAGGATATAAAAGGACCAAATGTCCTCGATCCCTGTTCTGCCTCACCCCAAGCCCAGCTCACTCCCAAGCCACTCCTATAATAGTAATAATAAACCATAATCATAAAATAACATTGGAGCAGCACTATTGTTCCACCTGTCTTGATCCAGCTGTTGGAGTAGGAGTTTTGAAAGGAGCTAGGGATTTTAAGGTACCAGGGTGAGAAGGGAAAGCATTCCAGGCAGAGGGGACAGCCTGAGCAAAGGCATGGCAGCTTGAGGTAGAATGTCATGAATGGAAAACAGAAATTAGAGTCATTTGACTAGCACTTACAGTCAATAAGGGGGGAAAATATGAAATCAGTCTGGAAAGAAAAGTTGAATCTAGATTGGGAAGGATCTTAAACATACAACAGTGGAATTGTATTCTAGAGATAATAAGATAGATACTACAACTTTTTGAGCAGAGAGTGCCTCAACCAAATCCTATGATTTAGGAGGATCTATTTGGCAGCTAGGTGATGCAGTGGAAAAAGCACGGGACTTGGAATCAGGAAAGACCTGGCTTCAAATTCAGCCTCAGACACTTACTAGCTGTGTGACCCTGGGCAAGTCACCTAACCCTGTTTGCCTTAGTTTCCTCATCCAGAATATGAGTTGGAGAAGGAAATGGCAAACCACACCAGTATCTTTGCCAAGAAAACTTTCCCTCCACCACCCTACAAAAAAAGGGGATATTTGGCAATATTTGGCAGCTATGAAGAGGATGAAATAAAATGGGAATCCAGTGGAAGGAGGAAGACCATTTAGGAGGTTACTGTAGTTGGTGGTACAGTACATAGAGCTCTGGGTCTGGAATCAAAATGACATGAGTTCACATCAGCTTCTGACACCAGCTGTGTGATGTTGGACAAGCCACTCAGCCTCTGTGAGCCTCGTTTTCCTCATCTGTAAAATGGGCATAATAATAATACCAAGTACCAGGGATTTTCCAATGATAAAATGAGAGATTTGTAAAGGACTTTACAAACCTTAAAGTGCTATGTAAATACTAAATAGTTATAATAGTCTTCATCATTGCCATCATCCAGGGTAGAAAAAATAAGAGCCTAAGTTAGAGTAGTGGTCATATGACTAGATAAATGGAAAGGACACCTTTAGGGGAAGGGACTGAGCCATGATTCATTAGTCTAGGGAGCTTCTTTCAATAACCAATAAATCAGTCAGTCAATAAGCACTCACAAACAAGTATTCTCCATCTGTGCAGTGAATAGAACACCAACCCTGGATTCAGGAGGACCTGAGTTCAAATCTAGCCTCAGACACTTAACACAAAAACTAGCCATGTGACCTTGGGCAAGTCACTTAACCCCAATTGCCCTCCAAAAATCAAAACAAACAAAAAAAAGAATTTCCTCCATCAATACAGGTTGACACCTTTTCTGTAACTTATAGTCCTAGAGAGTTGCCTGGGTCATGGTGAGATTGAGAAATTTGCCCAGGGTTCATATGGTCAATATATGTCAGAGACCAGTCAAAACACTTCAAATATTTCCCTGGAGTTTTGAGCATCCTTGTCAGATGTCCTTATTAGAGAATAATGGTTTCTAACCACTAGGTTTAATTTAATTTCACTATGGTGTCCGTGGCTTTGTTGATGTACCTGCTGGCCTCTGAATGATGAGTGTTTTAATGAGACTCATAATTTCATGGCAACCTGCCTCACATAGAATGTTGGAGGAGTAACTGAGAAGAAGATTATGAAACACTTTACAGCTATAAAAATAAATAATCATTGCAGAGATGATGGAAGTAATTCATGAGAGATCCCAGTCTAGGTGGCAAAGTTCAACTTTTAGCAAAAAAAGACAACCGCCTAAGCCTCAGATATCTGATGATAACAGGATGGGTAAGGGTTGTTTGAGTCTATGGGCCAGCCCTTTGATGGAATGGAGTCAGAGGAGTCCTACCTTGAGCTCAGGGCCCATAAATTTCAATGGGCTTTAGACCCTAGTTTGAGATGGGTCTAATTCCTAACTCTCCTAGTTGGATTCCTCAGGTAATTTAAGCAAAATTATCCATTAACAAGTATCCTTTATGAAAACAGCTAGTATTTCTTAGCATTTAAAAGTTTTAAAACACTTTATATTTTACTTCATTTGATCTTCACAATAACCCTGTGCTGGGCCATCACCAGTCTCCTTAACCTTTTGTGATCTCCAACAAGTCCCTTAATCTCTCTGATTTCAGATTTTTAATTTAATTTTTAAATTAAATTTTTATTATTAAAATTAAAGTGTATTGATTTTTTAATTAGACTTTAAATTTCAGATTTTCTAATGTTTTCATCTTCTTAATTTCTCAGATTTCCCATCTATAAAATGGCAATAATGGTAATTGTCCCATCTACCTCACAAGGTTATTTTGAGAAAATATGTGGTAAATTTTAAAGACTCATTTAAATGTGACTGTTATTATTTACAAATGCCAGAATGTGTAAGATTACCCTAGTCTGTGGATCTATAATGTTAAGATGAGAAAACTGAACCTCAAAGGGGTTAAGAAGTCTATCTAAGGACCACAAAACCAAGTAGCAAAAACTGGGAAAGGAACCACCATCTCCTGCCAGTGATGGTCTCTATCTTAGCTATGCAATAGCAGCCTCTCTTTTTTTTCCCCACAGAAAATGAACCCTTCTCCCCATCAGATTTCATAATGACAGAGTTAGGCGTTCTAGAGAGAGGTCATTCATCTATTCTGTAATTCCTAGCTCACTCTTAGCCACTTAGAAAGCTTTGAGACTGCTGGAAGACTCTTTTCCAACCAAGCACACATTACTAATTAAGCATCATTTTTGTAACCACTCCCATACCTGACCAGTGGGGGAGAGGACTCCATTTAAGATCCTCATAGTTTTTCTCTTCACCCAAAACAGGATCAATTTAACCCAACCCCCAGTTCAGAAAAGGTATATCTTTCTTCATTCAGTACTCATCAGGGAAGAACAATCAGCAAATTCATTATTAGGGGGCCACTAGGGAGTGCAGAGCAGAGTGTGGGGCCAGGAGTCAGGAAGACTCATCTTCCTGAGTTCAAATAAGGCCTCAAGTCACTTAATGGTGTTTGCCTGGCTTTCCTCATAGAGGGAAATGACAAAGTACTCCAGTATTTTTGCTAAGTAAACTCCCAAAAGAGTCATGAGTTAGATACAACTGAAAAACAACTAAACAACTATGTTTACACTTTAAAAGATAATCATTTTTGAGGTGACTAGGTGGCAAAGTGAATAGAGTGCCAGCCCTGGAGTCAGGACGACCTGAGTTCAAATCCAGCCTCAGACACTTAACACTTACTAGCCATGTGACCTTGGGCAAGTCACTTAGCCCCAGTTACCCTGCCTTCCCACCTCCAAAAAGCAAAAAAAAAGATAATCATTTGCTTACATTAAGTAAGATTTCAATCTTTACTGGAGCCATTTATAAACATAAGTAGTTAAAAATGTTTCATTGTTCACACCTACATGTGAATTTTTTAGACTATTGGTGAGAAGACCTAAATTCCAATGCTATAACCACCACTTATACCAGGGTGGCCTTTGTCACATGACAATATATATGAGTCACAATTTCTTCATATGTAAAATGGAAATAAAAACACTCTGCCTACCTTATAGGGTTGTTGTGGAGATTAAATTTGATCATTTACAGAAAAGTAATTAATAAGCTATAAAACACTATGAAAACAAAAGATATTTTGAAAAATCATGCTTTACATCTCACAGCAGACTTCATTGGATTTTGATGATCAAGGATGTTAAAAAAAAAAAGTTGGGGCGGCTAGGTGGCACAGCAAATAAAGCACCGACCCTGGAGTTAGGAGAACCAGAGTTCAAATCTAACCTCAGACACTTAACACTTACTAGCCATGTGATCTTAGGCAAGTCACTTAACCCCAATTGCCCTTCCCTCCCCCTCCAAAAAGCAAAAAAAAAAATTATCTCTGATTTTAAATCTTTTGAGGAATCTTGCATGATTTCGATATGTAAAATTTTATTGGTTTAGTGTTTTCTCATTGTTGATGGGGTATCTAGGTTGTGTGGTGGTCCTGGAGTCAGGAGGACCTGAATTCAAATCAGGCCTCAGACATTTACTAGCTATGTGACCCTAGGCAAGTCACTTAACCCTGTTTGCCTCAGTTTCCTCATCTGGAAAATGAGCTGGAGAAGGAAATAGCAAACCATTCAAGTATCTTTGCCAAGAAAACGCTAAATGAGATCACAAAGAATTGGACAGAGCTGAACTATTTAAACATCCTGCTCCCTTCCTCTACCCCAAAGAAGGATCACTGTTAATTTTTGAGAATCAACATCATGTAGTAGAATTTATTGTAGGTGGCATTGAAGTCTGGCAGGCCCATAGTTAAATTCTGCCTCTCATACTTACTAGTTCTGATAGACAAGTCATTTTTCTCTCTGAACCTCAGTGTCTTCACCTGTAAAATGGGGCCAATGCTCCCTGAAATACCTCCCTCACAAAGTCATCTTGAGGTTCAAATACAATTATGTGAAAAACGCTTAACAAACCTGAAAGGTCCTATCTAAGTATCACTTATTAGGACTTTGATAAATTTATGCAAAGACTCTTTTATATGAGGCTCATTCAAATTCTCAAATATTGGGTGGCATTTTTCTTAGCCATGTGATAGTCACTAAGCCCTCACCCCAGCTTAGAAACGTGCTTTCTGAGGTTGAAATATAACCTATTGTATTTGAATTGCCTCTGCTGGGCTCAAGAAGCAAGAAATTATTTACTTTTACACTTGACTGCTGGTTTCCACACCTCTTGAATTATTAAGTAGCTTGAGGGCACTTTCAATCTTTCCATACTTTGACCTGTAGCCCTCTGCAATTCTTGCAAGGTTGTAGGGAATAATGTCCTTTCCATTGCTCCTGTTTATTTTTCTTCTTTTTTCTTAAATCCCTCTATTCTGGAAAATTGAATTAAAAAACGCCAGTCCCCAAATGCCCTCTTTACAGAAGCTGATTCTAATCTATCTCTCCTATTTATTTTTCCTCCTTTTAGTTTGTTTATTTGGTTTAATTGGTTTTGCTTTTTAAAAACCTCCTATTCTGGGAAGTTAGAATAAAAAAAAAACCCACCAAATTCCAAATGCCCTTTGAACAGAATGTGATTCTGATCTATTTCTCCTATTTATTTTTTCCTTCTTTTTTTCTGTCTTAAATTTTTTTTATTTTCAAAAACCTCTTATTCTGGTAAGCTAAAATTTAAGAAAACACTAAATGCCAAATGCCATTTTAACAGAACCTAATTCTAATTAAGGTGAGTGTTGTTCGTTTTTTCTTCCCCTACCCTCTGGCCCTGCAAAGTCAGAAGGCACCTAGGTCTCTGAACCCTGCTAAGAATCATGTCAAAATGGGCATTAGCACACAAGAAAAAAATGCCATAGAATGAGGCATTTTCATCAGAAACTTCATTAGAAAGATGGAGAAACATCTGTGTGTTCAAAATGAGAAAGAAAGGCAGCCAGCCAAGCGGTCTTTTTTTCTCAGTTGCCTCAAACATGGTACAAATGAAGAGAGGGACTGGGAAATCAGCAGCAGGCCATAGACAGAAAGAAAACACTTTGCCGCTTTACTAACTCAGGCTGTTTGCCACTCTTCTTCACCTCAGAATTTTTAGCTCATGCTCTAACCTGGAAGGAGATTTGTCTTTTCTAAAAAAACGAAAAACTTTAAAACCAAGAAACAGCCCTTTTAAAATTCTAGAACAGGAGAAAAAAGCCTTCTGGGGGGTCTGTATTTGTTATTGTTTCATGAGATGGATCTCTAATGGAAGCAACACTGTTTGGCAGTGTTGAAGGGTTGAATTCTAATCTATCTAAATAAAAAAGGAGGGGTGGCGAGGTGGCGCAGTGAATAGAGCCCTGGCCCTGGAGTCAGGAGGACCTGAGTTCAAATCCAGCCCCAGATGCTTAACACTTACTAACCATGTGACCTTGGGGAAGTCACTTAACCCCATTGTCCTGCCTTCCCCCCCTGCAAAAAAAAAAAAAAAGAGGATTCCAGATGTTTAAGGGAAAGAGTTAGAGACTTTATTTTCTCAAAGGTGACCACGAAACTGATAACAATCCACCCATAGGTCTTCTTCCTCAGCTCCATAAAATCTTTAGAGACATCATCTGCTCATGGATGGAGGGGTCATAGAAGCATAGACAGAGCTGGAAGGAAACTTAAAGATCATAAGCCCAACACTCCTCATTTTACAGATGCAGAAACTAAGGCAGAGATGGTCAAGCAATTTGCCAAAAGTCACACAGCTAGTGTCTGAGGCAGGATTTGAACTTGGATCTTCCTGACTCCATATCCAGTATCCCCGATGCCACCTAGCTGCCTGATCATTTACTCTGATGAAAATGGAATGGTCAGCTTTTACAAATGATGTTCTACAGAAGACCATAACTCACTGTCACACAGAAGACTGAGAGATATGGAGAATACAAATCACTGTGCTTATAATTTGCTGACTATAAAAAGGCATTTTAGTCCATAGAGCAGAATCATGTTTTAAAAATTGCCCTCCAAAAAAGCTATCCCCCATGAACATGACAAAAGTCTTTAATCCTTTGAAAAGTATAATAAATATAACTTTGTCTGATGACCTAATTATTAATAGCAACTGTGATATCTTCCTGAGTTCAAATTTGGTCTCAGACACTTACTAGTTGTGTGACCCTGGGCAAGTCACTTAACCCTGTTTGCCTCACTTTCTTCATCTGTAGAATCAGCTGGAGAAGGAAATGGCAAACCAATCCAGTATCTTTGCCAAGAAAACTCCAAATGGGGTCACAAAAAGTCAGACACAACTAAATCAACTAAACAACGATGACATATAGGAACAAGAAGATATATATATATATATATATTTGTCACCATCATGAGGAATGTGCAGCACAAAGTGCAAATTAAAGAGGGATTTCCTATCAGTGCTGAGGTCCTCTAAATCAGTGGTGTCAAACTCAAAAGAAATGGAGGTCACTAAAACATACATACAGATAATCCTTGTAGGAAACATTTTGATTTAGAAAATCACATAATAGCATTATCTAAGTTTTCTTATATTTATATTCATTTTGTTAAATATTTCCAAATTATTTTAATTTGGGTCTTTTAATTTGGGTCTATTCTAGGCATACTGTGGTGTCTCCTGCAGACTGGGTTTTTGAAGCCTGCTCTAAATTACCTTCTTTGTGTATGATGTTGTGCTAATTATATAAAGCCCTCAAACATCACTGATTCTATTCAATGAGATCTACATAATCAAATTCAAAAAAACTTGACTCAACTATCCATGGAGAAAAAAAGCAAGTAGATAGAAATTCTATTGGTTATTGGCTAGTCCAGAGGTTTCCAAACTTTTTTGGTTTACTACCCCCTTAAAAAATTACTCAGTGCTCTCCTGGAAATCTACTTTCTTTAACCCTTTAACTTTTTAAAAAATTTGTGTCATTTCAAAAAATATATATTTTTTAAATGACTCATCTTAAATTTAATAATTTATCATAAATTTGTGGGGGGGTTTCCTGCATTGAAATATTGATGTTGTAACATTGCATCATGTAATCACATAGCATCATAATGTAAACAAGTCATTACACACACATATTCCTGCTGATGCATGCTGGACTTCCTGACAATGCGCGGCATGCTCACCTGCCCACACTTGTTTATTAAGACCTGTTGGTGGACTTGACCACTGATTGGTTATAACTTGAATCTTGTGTGTTTATTTGGAAAATAATGTAATCACTAAGAGTTTAACTCTGTTATACAACAGATGAAACATGTACAAATGGTTTTTAAAATTTTTCTTTTCTTCTTTACTTATGCTTCCACCTCCCCCTTATTTTTATTCAATGTCCCCCAATTGCACCCAAGGCTACTGCTGCCCTCTGGATCATTACACCCCCCAGCAGGGTGATATTGCCCACTTTGGGAACCTATGGTGCTAGCCCATCAAATACAGCTGGATGAACAGTCTATGCAGCTTGTCTATAAATACATATGGCTTTGGCAGATAATGGGAATGGACAATGAACTGCCCTTAGAATTGAAACATAAGAGAGTAGGCTGAATTTCCATTAGCTTTTTTCCCCTAGTGCTTTTAATAATCTCGGACTTCTCCCTGAAAGTCATCTTTTTAACATCAAAATTTTTTCATGATAAGCCATGGAATGACACGATCACCAAAGAACTAAAGTTTTAGATCCCCCACAAGGACAATGGAGTGGTGCATGGTAAGTGTTATCAGGCTTGAAAATATTACAAAGAAGGAATTCAGCCAGAGAAGTGGTGGAAAGCATATCATCCAAGTGAAATATAACTGGAAAAATACAGGGGTTTAGTGAAAGCAAGGGTAAACCAATGGAGAGATAGTCTGTGTGCTCCACTGGTATCCCTGGAATTTCAAATATTCTAGTAGAAGCACTTTAGATGTCCCACCATCTCCATGAAGGATTAATGAGATAACATAAACAAGAATAACTCAAAACTGGAAATCTTGAATGGGTTGCAATTTGCATCTGTGAAGATAGTAGCAACATTAATGAGATCATAGATCTATATCCAAGGCTCACATAAGTGTGCATTATAATAAAGGAATGGAAACTGTTCTGAAATATACCCTTTCCCTAAAACAAGTTTTATTTCCTTCAAACCATTTGGGAGAAAGAGCACCAGTCCAGTCATTTAAACAAAAACTATCTACCATGCATGAACAAAATCAATTCAGCTAGGAGGTGGATAGAGAAAAAAAAGTCTTTACATCAGATATCTCTGAGAAGGGTCTGATAACCCAGATATATAGGTTGCCGACACAAATAAATAGACCAAGACCCATTTTCCAATGGAGAAGTGGTCAAAAGATACAAACAAATAGAAATTAAAAGAATTGCAAACTATTAACAATCACAGGATAGATTGCTAAAAATAATTAATAATAGAAGAAATGTACTTGTTTGCAAATTGGCAAAGATGGAACTAGTCAATTCTGAAAGAGCCATAGAAAGATGGACTAACTCATACATTCAATCAAGCTGTGAGTTAGTCCAACTGTCCTGGAAAGCAGTTTGGAATTATGCTTAAAAATTAACTAAAACATCCATACTTTTTGACCCAAGGACTCCATTGCTAAATGTGTAGTACAAGGAGGTCAAAGAAAATCAACAAACAAGCATTTATTAAGATATTAACCACCAGGCACTGTGCTAAGTGCTGGGGGTACAAAGACAAACATGAATTAGGCCCTGCTCCCAAGAAGCTTACATTGTAATAGGTTAGACAAGTCATACATACATGAGTATGATCAGAATTTATACACAATGACCTCAGGATAGTTGTTGGAGGGAGAACAGTAGTTGCCACAGGAATTAGGAAGGGCTTCATGAAGAAGGTGCCATTTAACTATGAATTCTGAAAGAAATAAGAGATTCTAAGCAGAGTTGAGAAGAGAGTGGATTCCCAGCATGGGGAA
This sequence comes from Petaurus breviceps papuanus, assembly GCF_028583685.1. Lineage (NCBI taxonomy): Eukaryota > Metazoa > Chordata > Mammalia > Diprotodontia > Petauridae > Petaurus > Petaurus breviceps. The sequence continues at coordinate 33,941,504 of NW_027186523.1, forward strand.
CAGATGAGAGATGAAATGCCACGTGTGAGTAAAAGCAGGTCAGTTTGGCTGGACCATAGAGTGTGGGAATGGAAGTTAAGGTAGAATAAGGCTAGAAATGTCGGTGGGACCTGGTTTCAAAGGACTTTAAATGTCAAACAGAGGACTATATTTGATCCTAGAGGTAATGAAGAGCAGCGGGAGATAATTGAATAGGAGACAGGGGTGACATGGCTAGACCTGTGCTCTAGGAAAATCATTTTGGCAGTGTGTGGGATAGATTGGAATGGAAAGAAAGTATCCTGAGGCAAGGAGACTACTTAGAATGCAGGAAGTGAGGAGAGCCTGACCTCAATGGAGAGTTGTGTGAATTAGGAGAAAGGGGCCTATGTGAGAGATGTGAAGAGATAGAAATGACAAGATTTGGCAACTGATTGGATATGTAGGGTGAGTGAGAGTGAACAATCAGGGATGACACTAAGATTGCAAACCTTGGTGACTGGATATATGGCATTGTCCTCAGAACTAATAAGGAAGTTCTGAAGAGGTTAGATTTTAGGGAAAAAATGAGTTCTATTTTTTGACATCTTACATTTAGGATGCCTATAGGACATTCAGTTGGAGATGTCCAATAGGGAGCTTGTGATGCAGAATATTCCCATGAGAGAATGTGACAAGGGGCATGCATATACATATACATATGCATATACATACATATATGTGTACACATGTATGCCTAGTGATATCATAGCTAAGTCAAACGGTATGTACAGTTCAGCAAGTGCTGAGGTCCAGTTCCACATTGTTTTCCCAAACAGTTGGACCAATTTCCCCAATAGTATCCTAATGTTCTTGTTTTTCTATAGCCCCTCCAACATGTGTCACTTTCTCTTTTTATCTTCACCCGTCTGCTAGGTATGAAATGAAACCTCAGAATTCTTTCATTTGCATTTCTCTTCTTACTAGTGATTTGGGGAATTTTTCATATCGTTGTCGATTACCTAGCATTTCTTCTTTCAAAAGCTTTCTAATCATCTCTATTGGCCACTTATTTGGAGGGGGTCTGTACTGTGTTGTCCTTATAGGTTTCTTATCATTTATCTATATGGCTATCAGACCTTTGTCAGATATTTGCCATAAACATTTTCTCCTAATCATCTGCTCCTCTTCTCAGTCTAACTGCATCAATTTTGCTTGTGTAAAACCATTTCAATTTTATTTCATCAGAACTGTCCATTTAATTTTCTATGATCACATCTATTCCTAACCATATTTGTAAAAGATTTCTCTACCCCAGATCTGGTGTTTTTCCCACTACACCATGGTTGCCTATTTCAGACACTTATTTTCTCCTTGTATATAAGGTTTGATTTTTTTTTTACCAGATAAAGAATTGAGCCACTCAGAAGTGTTACAAAGAATTCTAAGGCAATCACAATACTAGAATCATGAATCTCTGAATCACTTTCTGATTATGGATATAGCAGAGCTCTGACCATATTCATTCATTGTTCTCTACCCTTAAACTTCTAACTGAAGATCTTCTGTAGTAACTAGAGGAAAATTAGAGTGATACTAGCTTCCTGGTGATGGTCTTGCTTGTGAGAGAAATTGTAGGGTTCTTTTTTTTATGAAAAGTAATTTCAGGTATAGCAGACCAGAGGGAAAATGAAAAAGAACCCAAATTCTGTAGCTATATACTTCTAAAAAAGAGTTTGATCCTGATCTTCTATGTTTCTAGGAGAATGAGAATTGACCCTCCTGAAATGGAGGAATTTTGGCCAGCACTTGCCCATATGGCTTGACATTTGGCATCTTTGATTTACTAAGGGGGAATGAACATTTAAAGTAAATTCTCCTCTCATTAAATCAGGTGTTTATTTTACCAAAATTCTTAGGAAGAAGGGGAATTTAACAAAAAAAAAGAATAACAAACCCAAAAAAATTCTGCCTTGTCAGACTTTCTCCACATTACCAAGAAGATCTGCCCTAGGTAGAATTTTTTTTTGCTTTTTGGAGGGAAATTGTGATTAAGATCACACAGCTAGTTCGTGTGTGTGTGTGTGTGTGTGTGTGTGTGTGTGTGTGTGTGTGTTAAGTGTCTGAGTCCTGATTTGGACTTGGGTTCTCCTGACTCCAGGGACGGTGCTCTATTCACTGCATCACCTAGCCGCCCCTAGAAAAAATTTTGATGCAGAAAATCATTGACATAGCAAACACTATATTGTAATCAGTATTCTTTCTCTGATCTAGAGGTCAAGATGAGTCTTCTTGCTTCCAGTGGGAGATCTGAGACTCAACCTGTGTCCTTGGTATAACATCTATGAATTTGCTCCAAGGGAAAGCAGTAAAATGTCTGTGATGTGGATACAACTGAAACAAATGAGTTTTGAATGTTCTTTCTCTGTGATGCAATTCACAACATATAAGTCCTTTATTTGATGTGGAGAGGCAGTGGGGAATGGGGGGAAAGTATGCTTGACTGAGATCAAGAGAGATCTGGGTTCAAATCTGACCTTTGATATTAGCTAGGTGACCTAATGGACAAAGTCCATTTTGTCAAAAATGGACAAAGACTGAACCTCAGTCTCCTATAGCTAAGGATTTCTTGGAGCCTACTAAGCCACTGTTTAAATCAGAGGTGGGGAACCTGTAGCCTTGAGGTCACATGTGACCCTCTATGTCCGCAAGTATGGCCCTTTGATGAATCCAAACTTCACAGAACAAAGGGTCACACTTGAGGACTTAGAGGGCCACATGTGACCTCTAGACCTCAGGTTTCCCACCCCTGCTTTATATTTTCAGTGTGACCATTAAACCTCAGAAATTGGTAGCCACTACAAATAAATGCATGGTTTTTATTTTGTTGATTAAATGGACAAGTAATGGAGAAAAAAGTTAAAAGTAGGTTAAACATAAAACTGTGTCCATACATTTTTTTCAGAGATCCAGTTATTAAATATTTACCAGCACATCCCACTCTGTACCCTTAGAATGGGGATGTCAAGAATGCTTGTAAAACCCAACCCCACAAAGCTGCTGTAAGAAAAATGTTTTGTGAGCTTAAAAGGGTAGATGATATAGTCAGGACAGTGTTTATTTTCAACTCAGAAAAATCCGAGTTCTAATCCTGCCTAGGTCACTTTTATCTGTAAAGTGCTGGCCAAGCCACTGGACCTTGTCAGTTTTCCTCAGCTGTCAAATAGTTAGTAAGAGCACCTGCTTCCCAGGGTAGTTGTGAAGATCTAAATTATAGAACATGTGAAAACCACTTTGCAAACCTTAAAACAATGTTTGTGTGTCTGTGTGTGTGTATGTATGCTAGCTATTATTGTTGGTGCTTGACTTAGAAGATGGCACAGCCTGTAGCACCAATGCAATATTTACAGTGCCCACGATCACAATAAAGACCATGACTGTAAGTATTGCATGACGTTCAATTGCAAAATATACCAAACTCTCCAGAAAGAGGATAGAACTGCAGTACTTATTTAGACACCAGAAAACCAAATCCCCAAACCAGTAAACCAATTCCATCATAATACCAAAGATATTCAGAAGCCATAACAATGCTGAGAGCCACAGCATCCTTCAGCCTTCCACAAACCAAAACAAGATCATTATTTCCTCACAAACCTCTTTATTTCTTTAATGAGTGTCCTCTCTTCCCCACCATCTAGCTAGCTCTGACCAGCTTCCTGTGGGCTCTGCCCCACCCTTCAGCAAATTCCCTCCATCACAGGATCCATGTGATTACATTCAGCCTATTATGGGGCAGAGCTTATTTTCAAAGCCCAGAAGGTCTTCAAACTCCCCTCCTAGGTCTATTAAGGGGCAGGGAAGCTCTTCAAATTCCCATTTCCATTACACAGGCATACTTCGTTTTATCACACTTCACTTTATTGTGCAGATCTTGTGATTTTTATAAATTGAAGGTTTGTAGCAACCCTGCAGCAAGAGAGACTATCAGTGCCAATTTTCTAACAACGTCTTTATGTCACATTTTGGTAATTTTCAAAATATCTCAAATTATTTCATTATTATTATATCTGTTATGATCTGTGATCAATGATCTTTGATGTTGCTATTGTAATTGCTTTGGGGGCACCATGAACAGCACCTATTTAAGATGGTGAATGTAATCAATAAATGTTATGTGTGTTCTGACTGCTCTGCCAACTGGTCATTCACCAGCTCTCTCCCTCTCCTCCAGCCTCCCTGTTCCCTGAGACACAACAATATTGAAATTAGGCCTACAGATAATAATTCTACAATGGCCTCTCAGTGTTCAAGTGAAAGGAAGAAATTCAGCAAACTTCATTGTTGTCTTATTTTAAGAAATTGCCACAGCCCCCCCAACCTTCAGCAGTCACTGCCCTGATAAGTCAACAGCCATCAACATCATAGCAAGACCCTCCACCAGCAAAAAAAAAAAAAAATTATAACTCTGAAGGCTCAGATGATAGCATTTTTTTATCAATAAAGTATTTTAATGAAGGTATGTACACTAGGGATTTTTTAGACATAATACTATTGCGCACTTAATAGATTACAGTGTAGCGTAAATATAACTTTAATATGCACTGGGAAACCAAAAACTTAGTGTGACTTACTTTATTGCAATATTCACTTTATTGCAGTAGTCTGGAACTGAACCCACAATATCTCTCAGAGGCATACTTGTATAGCATTTTTAAGAAATTTCTAAAATATACCAGGCCACTTCACTATGTGCCCACTCAAGGCAGCACTTCAGTTCAGATACATATAACTCTTTCATTATGTTACTCCAACCTCTGCGAGGATTTAGTGAAAAACAAAACGTCTTCTTGTGTTTCTTTTCATATGGATATCAGCAAATTATATCTTGAAACAAAAACATAGCCCTTCAGCATTGCAGTATGAGAAATGGCAGGTTGTACCACAATGACAAGCCCCTATTAGTACTTACTATGCACTAGGCAGTGGGGATATAAAGACAAAATGAGATAATTCCTGCCCTCAAAGAGGTTACCTACTGAAATAAATAAATGAATAATGTATACAAAATCATTCAACTGAAACCACCCTCCTAAACTGTAGCAGCATGTGGCAATCTTGATCCTCCCTGATGTCTCTGCAGAACTTGACACTGTGAATCATCCCTTCCTGGATGTTCTCTCCTCTGTGGGTTTTCACGACACTACTCTCTCCTGGTTCTCCACCAATCTATCTTACCACTACTGTGCAGCCTGCTCTACTGAGTCTTCATCTATGTCATTCCCAACTAACCATGGGTGTCCCCAAACCTCTGTCCTGGACCTGCTTGACCTCATCACTTTCCATGGGTTCAGTTATCACCTCTATGCAGATGATTCCCAGATCTAAATATCCAGTCTTAGGCATACATCTCCAACTACCTCTTAGACATCTACAATTAGATATCCCATAGGCACTTCAAACTTCATAAACCCAGACTTACTATCTCTGTCCCCAGCCCTTCCACTGTTGACCTTCCCTATTATTGTCAAGGACAACACTGTCCTTCCAGTCATCCTTGACTCATCACTCTCACTCTCCCTTCATACCCAATTCAATGCCAAATCACACCATTTGTGCCTTCACTGCCTTTGCCCTACACCTCCTTTTCCCACTAATACAACCACAATTCTAGTTCAGACTCTTATTATATCTCACCTGGACTATGGACCTCAAGAGTCTATCCACTCCAATCCAACCTCCACTGAGCTAACAAGAGGATTTTTTTTCCTAAAGCATAGGTCTGACCCTATTACCCTCTTGCTCCAGAGGTCCCCTGTTACCTCCTGGATCTAATACAACATTTTCTGTTTTGCATTTAAAACTCTTCATAACTTGGCCTCTTGCTACATTTCTGATCTCATCTTACTCCCCTTTGGACATTGTGGAGGGGAATAACATTTCCAACTCTACTGGTCTACTGGATCCATGGTCTCCATGCTCTTGGCTGTCCTCTACGACTAGAATGTGCTGCCCCTTCACCTACTTCTTACTTTCCCCGGATTCCTTTAAGATCAGATCACCTCTCCACCAGCTGCTAATACCTTCCCATTTCAGATTAACTCCCACCAATTCCTTATATATTTTTTTCTATGTACCTATTTACTTACATGCAATCTGCCTCATCTGAATGTCTGCTTCTTAAGGACAGAAATTGGTTTTGGTTTTTTGTTTCTCTCTTTTCTTGTATCTTAGCATAATGCACTTAGCATAATGCCTAACACATAGTAAATAATACATGTTTGGTGACTGACTGACTAAAAATAGAGTAATTTAGGAGGGGTGTGTTAACACCTGGGGAAATTAGGAAAGGCTGTAAGAGGTGGTGCTTGTGCTGGACTTTGAATGGAGCTAAGATTTCTAAGAGGTAGAAATAAGGAGCAAGAACATCCCAGGCATGGAAGATACCTTGTGCATACCATGACCCATGCAAAAAAAAAAGCAGCAGGTAGATGCTTTTGGCTGGAATTTAATGTGATTGACGTTATTTACAATTAGGAGCAAGGTAGGTGATACCTGAATTGTCATTAACCCACTTCTTCCTCTATTATGTTGTTGCTGTTTTTGTTGTTCAGTTGTTTCAGTCATATTCCATTCTTCATGACCCCACTTGGGGTTTCTAGGCAGAGGTAATGGAGTGGTTCACCATTTCCTTCTCTGGCTCATTTTACAGATTTAGTTACAGATAAATTACAGAGTCAGGGTTAAATGACTTACCCAGAGACACACAATTAGTAAGTGTCTGAGAATGGATTTGGACTCATGAAGATGAATCTTCCTGATTCCAGGCCTAGTACTTTATCCACTGTGCCACATACCTGCCCCCTATTATGCTATATTTAATTTTAAAAGGATCTTCTCTGAAATCCTGATCAGACTTCATTTGACTCAGTGGAATAATGTAAAAAAAAAACACCAGTAAAACTCTGGCTCTGGAGCCACAGGAATTGGGTTGAAATAAAAATTCTTCTACTAATACCCATGCCTTTGGACAACCCATTCAGCCTCTCTGGGCTTTGGTTTTGTTATCTGTGAAATGAAATTGGACCAGGTTATCTCTAAGATCCTTCCAGACCTTGATACTATAAATCTGAGTCATTTTTCAAACCCTCTCTAATCCATTGATCTAAAGTAAGAAAATACAATGGTTCCTATCTTCTGCTTGAAAACCCCCAGTGATGGCGAGCCCCAAGCAGAGCATTCCAATTTTAGATAGCTCTAGTTGTTCAGGAAACTTTCCTTTCCATTAGACTGAAATCTGACTCTTTGCAACTTCTATCCATTATTCTTAGATTTGTCCTCTGAGGCCAAGCAGACTAAGTCTAATCTCTCTTCCCCATGACAGCCGTTCAAATACTTAAATATAGCTATCTTATCTCCTCATGTCTTCTCTTCTCCAGGCTAAACATCCCCAATTTGTTCAACTAATCCTTATGTGACGTATTCTCCAGGCTCCTCACCAATCAAATGAGTGCCTCCTACATGCAGAGCCCTGTGCCCAATGCCAGGAATGTTGCTATAAGCTATGGGCATCTGTCTAAGTGACTAGGCAAGGAGATAAGAGTGAGACCCAGCAGAGGGGAGTGTTGCTTGACTGACTAGCTACCCTGTGTAAGTGTGCCTGCAAAAGGAAGGTCTTTGAGTAATATGCAGGGAAGAGGGGTAGGTTTGACTTGACTTGGGCATGAGTCCTTTGCATTGTTTTTTCTAGTGAAAGAAAACATGGCTACAGCCTATTGAAGCCTAAGAAGGCCTTTGAAGTTTACCCAAGTTTATACAAAAAAAAGAAATAGGATGATAGATCCCTCAGACAGACACATCATACCCCTCCAGCCAAAGACCCAGGGCACAGTCAGTGCCTTAGCTTACCATGACTTTTGCTGAAGGCCTCAGAAAATGATGCTTAACGGACCTAGAGGGATAAATGCATCCAGTAGATTACACACAAGCTTTTCTTTCCAGAAGGTTTTAACTCAGAGATAGAGGGTACTGACTAGGTAACTCTACTGTCAAGTGGAAAGTAGACCCAAGGGACCATGAAAGAAGAGCGAAACAAGCTTCCTTATTAGAAGGATTTTAAAAATTCAGTCTTTGCATATGAATGCACATTTAATTTCATTCTCATACACACAGACACACAAAACTTGGAGAATAGGATATACAGAAGGGAAAATACAAGGAAAGACCAGACAGGTGAAGCGCCACATTCAAGAAGCCCTTGGATAACAACAATCAGTAAGGAATTTGAATTTTATTGAGCAGGTCATAGGAAGCCATTGAAGAATAGCATGACCTAAGGAAGAAAAACCTAGCACTTGTGTGAAGGATAGTTTGGAGGGAAGAGAAAGTAAAGGCAAGAAAAGGAAGCTAATAGAGAAGCCCAGGCAGAGGATAACGGCTCTGCATTTGGATAGTGGCAATGGGAATAGTGAGCAGGAAACTGAAGTAAGAAGTATTATAGGGAGGGGATGAATATAACTTGGTGATGGATTGGTGATGAAAGGGGAGAGAGAGTGCAGAGTACAAAAAAAAAAAAACAAGGTTTCAATGTGGGTAAACCGTTGCTTCATAGGGGATGGTAGAGGGGGAGAGAATCTTTGCAAATCCTAATCTGAAAGAGATTCTAAAACACAACTAAAGTCAAACTTGGTAAATAGGTATCTTTATTTGGCAATAGCTCAAAACTTATATTTATATGGTACTTTACATCTTGCAGAGTATTCTTCTAACCACAAGTCTAAGAGGTGGGTAGTACACTAATGCAGTTCTCTGAAGCTCTTTCTTTCTTTCTTTTTCTTTTCTTTTCTTCCTTCCTTCCTTTCTTTTTTCTCTCTTTTTTGCTAGAGATTATGCTGTTGGGTTGTTTTTTGTTTGTTTGTTTTTGTTAATCTGCTGGAAAGGAGTTCAAATGACCTTAGAATGGTAGCTATACCTTGATATTCTTTCTGTTGGGGGATGGGAAGGCATTGCTATGAAGATCTCATCTCTTGTCATTTTTGGAAGTGTTTGGACCTTTCTTTCTCTCTTTTTTATTTATTTCTTTTTTTGGAGGGGGCAAGGCAGTCAGGATTAAGTGACTTGCCCAGGGTCACACAGTTAGCAAGCATCAAGTGTCTGAGGTCAGATTTTGGACCTTTCCTTTCAACCAAATTTTTGCAGAAACAGCTATGTCCCAAGAGAAATTTTAAATAATTTTCTTCACCATTATCATCTAATCATTACTGAGCACCCATTGCTTATGAGGTGCAGTATGGAGTATGCAAAAAATGCTGAGCTTCTGTGAGCTGTGCAGTTATTTGGCCCACAGTGACCTTGCAGCAATAGTGCGGAGCCCCATGATAGAAGACTCAATTATTATAATTCTCTCCCAGCAGGGGTTTCATTGGCATTTTCCATTCCTTGCAGCTTGTGCTGAATACAGATGTCTGTTCATTCAGTCACATGGGGAAACCAGTAAAGTCCACAGTTCTCCCCTCATATCAGGTTATTCCCCTTTTCCTGTGCTGGCCCTCAAATATGGGGCATATTCTCCATTGGACATCAAGGCTAATCCAGGCCTCCAAAGTTCCTGCCTCTACTTGGAAAACCTTTACAGTATTATTGAGCTTCTCTACATTCTTAGTTCCCATAACTATGGTTCATTCTGTGATTCTTTGTGGCTATATTATCAAATTAATGAATACTTATTTCAGCCTACTTTCATATGTTGGTGCAGACTTTTTTTAAATGTATATGAATGACTCTAAAAATAACTCTTTTGAAGGTTAGAATATGGTAGGTCAACTACTTTTGGCATTTCAATATTCTAGAAAACAATTAAAACCCAGGAAACATGGAAACCACTTTTGCAGATTTGCACAGAGGCCAACAAAGTCAATCTGCCTTACACTGTGCTTAGAGATCAACCAAGTCCAACTTTGGGCAGGTTATGGTCTTGTTCCCCTCTGAGCCTTGTTTTCCTCATCTGCAAAATGAAGGAGCTGATCTCTGAGGTCCCTTCCAATTTTATATATCTATGATACTAATGAGAATGTAACCTCTTTGGGTCAGGGATTATTTAATTTTTTCTTTATGTGCCCAGTGCCTAGCAGAATGCCTTTAATAAAGTGCCTTTAATAAAGACTGAGTGAATGAAGACAGAAGTGGTATTATGGAAAACCCATACCACTAAAAAAAGTCCCCTCACTTAGAAGGTTCTGCTACCAGGATGTACTAGAAAGGTGTGAAGAAGTAACCAGACAAGTAGGCATTCTTTCGGATTCAAGTCTGTTTTTGTCTAATGGTACATTGCTCTGTTAGGGACATTGATCTTAAGAAGAAAAGGAAAAAATAACTTGTGAATGGGTTAAATTTCAACTAGGAAAACAAAACAAGGAAACTGCAATTTTCTATCTCAATAAGGTGCAATTGTGCTGCCTGATGAATTGGTCTCAGGGAGCTTTATTTTGATTGTGCTGTGCCTATGGGAGATCTAAGTGTGGTTTTCTCCCATCTCAGCCTCTGCCAGGCTCTCCCATTAGTTCTTACAGTACTGCAGAGCAAAACAAGTCAATTTGTCTCTCAGTTAGGTTCTTCCCTAGAATAGCAAATATGAGAAATGCAACGTGGCAGGAGGCAAGGACGTAGCCTTATCTTGGGCATATGAAGATTCTTTTCTTTTTTTTTTAATGACATTACTGGCCATTGAAACTACCTCAAGGTTCTCACTGTCACAACCTAGCAATTGCACCATTGTGTGGGATCGGGAAGAGATTCTCCTTCAGTTTTCATCACAATCATGTCCTTGACTGACTTTCCAAACACCATCCTCTCTGCAGGCCAGTCTTATCTCAGTTAGACTATGCAATAGTTGGGAGGATCAGCTCTTCTGGATTTTCTACAACTACAAGAAAATTACCCACCCAGGGAGATATGGAACAACTTTGCAGTGAAGGAGAAGGGACCTATCCATATGCAAGCAAAAGTATAGAGTTAAGGGGGATGGTGAGCATCAAGGGGCCTAGGACAATAGATGCTACACCAGAGAGGAAAACCATTGGCTGGACCCATATGGAAGGGACAGCAAAGCTGAAGTGGTTAAGAAAATGTGCTCTATTTGAATGAACGTAGAGAGAGAGAGCAAGCAAATGTGTGCGATAGGGCAAAGTGAATGGAAATGATGTAAGGAGAAGGGAAATTACCAGCTCTTTGCTGCCTCTAATAATGAAAGAACCAGGGAAAATCAATGTGAATTAGAATAGCAATGGGACAAAGTGACTATGGAGGTGAAGAATCCAGATCAGATTAGGGATGAAGAAGACCATAGCAGAGATAGGGCAGGGTTATTATTCAGCTCTCAGTTCCCTTGAAAGTTTAATTCAGGGGGGCAGCCAGGTGGTACAGTGAATAGAGCACTGACCCTGGAGTCAGGAGGACCTGAGTTCAAATCCAGCCTCAGACACTTGACACTTAACTAGCTGTGTGACTTTGGGAAAGTCACTTAACCCCAATTGCCTTACCTTCTACCCTCCAAAAAATAATTTAGTTCAGGCACCAGCTCTTAAGAGAGGCCTTTCCTAATCATAGAAGGTGCTAGTATCTGCCACCTGCAAACTTACCTTGCATTTCTTTTGTTTATTCTCAGACACTTTTATCTCCCTGGTAGGAGAGAACTTCTTGAGGGGAGAGGTTGTCCCTTCCCCTGACATAGTGCCTGCAAGATAGTCAGCAATTCATAAATGCTCATTGGCTATTTGGTTGACTATTAAATATTAGAGCAGCTTTAATGAGTGAAACTGTAATAGCCTTCCCAATTAAATAAACTCTAGTGGTTCCTTATTATATCCAGGATCAAATAAAAAAAATGCTCTGGCATTTAAAATCCTTCTCAACCTGGTCGCTCTTTACCTTTCCAGTCCTCACTATTGTTCATCCTTTATTCACCATACCCTTACCTGCGACTGCTCTGCCCATAGGGAATGTAAATTCTGATCTCTGAGAAGTTTTTTCTTAAGCAGGCTTAACCCAAACTCAGTCCTCCTACAACTCTTCTCACCATGCTTTACAGCTACTCAGACCTGCTTACTGCTGCTCTTTTGTGGCCCACCCCATCTCCCCAAGCCTGGGCCTTGGGCTCTTGCTCACCCCTGGCATGATCAAGGACTTTTCCGGTTTTCTCCTCCCCCAATCCCTCCTTTACACTGAGAGTACCATCAATTTATTCTAGATATAGATATAGTTCATTGCATGTGCATAGCAAATTGCATGTCGCCCCTCCCATTAGAATGGGATCCTTGAAGGAACATTACTTCTTTTTTTATGCCCAGAACTTAACCCAGTATCCAATACATGGTAAACTCAATAAAGCTTAATAATAATTAATAAACGCTTTTTGACTGGCTAATTTTACAGCCCAGGGACCTATATCTAGGATGGTTTGGGTGTGAATGGAGTCATTTCAAGGGCTGGGAAACCCTATTTTTCTGTAGTTTTGCAAAACATTCTGAGTTTGAAAATTTACATTCCATCAAATCAAAGTATCTTTAAAATGAATAGATATAAGTGAAAGAATGCCCGAACAAACCACACCCTGTTTGTTGGGATCTCTAGCAGACCTATTAGAAAGTAAAGAGCTCTGAGTGTTTGGGCCTGTAAGGACAGACAAAAAGACTTTTCGCTCTTCCATCACAGAGGTTTTATTTTTGAAGATTCTTTTAAAAGTTATATGCACACACAAATATATACAACACACATATGTACATGTATTCACATTTGTACATGTGTGCATATATGTTCATGTATGTGCAGAGAGAATGAGAAGGGAGACAGATAGACATAGATAAATATGTGTATGTGTATAGATATTATACATATATGTGTGTATTGATTAGAGTACATTAGAACAGATTGTCATCATATATATATGCACATATAATATGTATGTGTATAAATGTATAAAATCTATACATAATACACATATATACATTTATAGCTGCTGCTGACACACACTGGCTGTGTGACTGAGCAAATTACTATAAATTCTCAGTGTCCCTGTCAGATAGTTATTACTGTAAGCTACAGAGAAGATGTCACCCTGTTTGGTATAGTTTCCTTCCTGGCATAGAGAGCTCCCTACGCCAATGAAATGATATACCTACTCCCTATCCCATTCTCATTCTCTCTCTCTCTCTCTCTCTCTCTCTCTCTCTCTGAATGCATATATTTATACATAATATATTAAAACGCATGTGTGTATGTGTGTAACAGATGCCATTCTTAATTTCCTCATGAGTGACCCTCAGTAACTGGAAACTATATGAATCATTAATATGTGAATGGGGTAGGGAACAATTTTTTTAATGTGCTTCTTTGTATTTGAAAGACTATGAAACTGATTCATTCTATGTACACATTATTTCACATCTCTGTGGAAGATGGATCAGACTTGTTTGGCCCCTGAAGACAGCACCAGAAACAATCAGTGAAAATTTCAAAGACTCAGATTTAGGCTTGATGTCAAGAAAAACTTCCTAACAATTGAAACTGTCCAGGGTGCAGCGAGCCACCTCTCAAAGTGGTAGATTCTCTTTCCCTGGAGTTTTTAAAAATCCACCTGCTACAGGGTGTCATAATAAGGATTCTTTTTCAAGTGTACATTGTTCTAAGCAGTGTGTGAGGTCCCTTCTTGAAATGCTCTGATCTTGATTCTTTCCAGGTGCACATTATTTCACATCTCTTCTCTTCTAGTCTTCCCACTAGGTATCACCTCCCACTGAGCTTCACTAATTAAATGATTCTCGAAAGTCTCCCCAGCATATGCTGTAGGGACAAAATGAGACCATATGACCCAGAAGCTGACCAGGGGCACTTATCCAGAGCCTCTAGTTGGCAAAAAGTTCTAAATACTTTAGGCTTTCCAATCTCATATTGGAAAGCCAAGGGCACAGTGTTCATTTTCTTTATTCTTCACAGAAGAGTTCAAAATGATTCTGTGTTGCGAATATACTCCAGATTTTTTTTCCAAAGTGACATCATGCATTTTTCCTTTTAAAAGTTAAAAGTGTCTCTGCAGCCCTCTGAAATTTGGGGGATATTGTTATAATCATTTGACCAACAGCAAATAAAGTTTAAAACAATGATCAAATTGGGATGGGCCAGGCTTTGGGAAGAGGATATCAAGGTATTGCCATGGTAACCCACCAGGAAGACCTGCTTCAGTTTTTGGGGTTAGTTTCCTGAATCTGGAGACTAGTAAGTGGTGGAGAAGAAATTGCTCAGGCAAGAGTAGCTGGAGGTTAGATTTAGATGCAGCTGATAGAGATTGTGTGGCATGGCAGTCAGGGAATGAGTTCTGAAGGATGACATGTGGCTATCAAAAGAATCTGAAAACCCTGATGTGGCCACTTGGAGATAGCATTCACCCCAGAGAGAAGCCGGAAAGAAGGTTTGAGAATGCAAGGAACAGCTGGAAGGGGAAGATTAACTGAACCGCATTCATCTCTGTATATTAGAAGTGACGTGCCAGCAGACTTGATTCTCTCCTGTTGCTATTTATGTAGTATCTAGGTAAAGTTTGCATTTCAGCTCCTCTAAAATTGGTTTTGGGAATGCTGTGTATCTTTCTCATTCCTTTTATAAAGTGTTCCCAAGCTTGCTTTATTATACTGCTTTGCATTTCCAAAGCACCTTTCATTTGAGACTCTCCAAGTACAAATACTAATTAAGCAAACCTTTGCAGCTTCTCTATGAGGTGGTATGAAATTCTGCAGAGGAAGAGATTGGTGCTAAATGACTCACCCAAGGTTGTACTACAAATCATTGTGAGGCCTGAGAATAAAACCTAGATCCTGTGGCTTCCAGCCCTCTTCTCTAACTAATATATCATCAGACTGGCTCCTTTCCCCTCCGTCTTGAGATAAAGTCTATTATTACCGATGATCCTCAAAGGATGTCACCCATAGGTAAAGAGAGGGAGAAACAAATTTGACTTATATGGAAGTAGATTTAGAATGACTAATATGGAAGTGTTTTACAGATTGCACATGTATAATCTATACTGGATTGCTTACTGTCTCACAAAGGGGGGAGTGGAAGGGGGAGACTCAAATTTGAGACTCAAAACTTTTCAAAGAGTTTAAAAAATTATTTAACATATAATTAGGGGAAAAAAATGAAAAGGAAGTAGATTCAGATTTTTAGCTTCTCGTTCTCACACCTTCCTAGTTAAATTCCTAAATTCTGAGGTCTATTTTTTTTGTTCCTTTTAACTGCTACTACCAATTTCCAGCAATAGCCCTTCTTCTCTCCCACCTTACCTCTTTCTACTCGCTAAACTCATTCTACCTGGTAAATTTGAAATATTAATCTTTAGCACCAGAGAAAAGCTAAATTATACTGTAATAAAACCATCTAGCTCATCAAGGCAATAAAAAAAATCCTCTGCAAAAATCCTGAAGCATGAAAGTTCCAGATCTTCCCAAGATCCCTCTGGTGAAAAAAGAAACTAGAGGATTCTGTCTTAAGGTAATTGCTAGGACAAACGGAGAGTGCATATCATGAGGTTATCAAACCTAATTTCTACATACCATGACCCCACTTCACAGATTTATAGAATCTCAGAGTTTGGAAGGGACCTCAAAGGTCATCTAGTCCAACTCCCTTCTGAATCCCTTGACAAATGGTGATCCGTCCTCCCCTTGAAAACCTCCAGTGATGAAGAATCTTGACACTCTGTATTAATACAGAGAGCCACCTGCTACCTCTCAGGTCAGCCCATTTCCCTTTTTAACCTGGCTTGAATCATTTGGAAGGTTGTCCTTTTATCAAACCAAAACTTGTTTTCACCCTTTGCTCCTGGTTCTCTAGAGCCAAGAAGAATCCTACTTCCTACTTCCAAAAGATAGCCATTCAGATACTTGGAAACATCATTTTGTCTCCCTCTGTGTCTGCCCTAAGGTAAACATCCCTGGTTCTTTCAAGCAATCCTATGGTATGGTGTCCAGGACTTGGGCCCTTTTGGTCAACCTCCTTAGGACATACATGCTGTTCTCCACTCTCTTAAAATATTTTCTTCATACACAGAATAAGTGTGAGTGAAAAATTGACAAGTCATTTCTATGGACACCATCACAATGAGCACCATAGTCACAGCCATCATCAAGAAAACAGAGACAGGAAGATGAGTGCCTGGATAGTTACCTTTATAGGTTGTTTCATTTTGTTTTTGTTTCCTTTATCTTTAGCCAAGTTTTTGCATCTTACTTTTTCTTCTTTGTGCATCAGAGAAAAATGTCTAGTCAAACCTGTCATAGATGACATTAAAAATGAAAGCTCACTTTGGATATTATTTTAAATTTTGCTCTTTGATTTCTGCAGTTCTTGAAATGATGCATTAAAGAAACATCCATCCTCATTTTCTCATAAGAACTGTTTGCTTGTTCACATGTTATAAGAACTTCAGAAAGGTAACATGGCTTTAGGGGAATGCCAGGAGAACATGGGTTTAAGTCTTTCCTCTGGCATGGACTGGCTGTGTGACCCTGGGCAAGTCACTTAACCTCTCCTTGCCACCAGGCACTGAGGTCACCCTAAGGTCACCAAAAAATTATGGAAGAAGATTGAACAGAGAAGAAATCATAGGCCCCACCAAAATAAATACATAAAAACAACAAAAAAAGCCTGAGTAGTCAGCCTAAGAATGGGGCATTTCAGAGGAAAGGCAGTCTTTCCAGATGACTCAGGAACTGTGAATATCTCAGAAAAGTGTATATATAAAAGCATACACACACACACACACACACACACACAACTGGAAGGGATTTTAGAGGTCTAGTCCAACTCTCTTGTTTTACAGATGAGGAAAATCAGTCTGAGAAAGGTTAAGTGATTTATTTTATTTTATTTTTAATTTATGGAATAAAACAAGCATTTCCATATCATAGTACAATAAAAAGATGATTGCATATGAAACTGTAAATCTATTATGTACAACTTGCTATTCCTTTCAAACATACAACAAAAATTATGTAAATTTTTTCTTTCCTACTCCCCCCCCACACACACACTCAGCGAGTAAAGTGTCTAAAGCAGGATTTGAACCAGGTCTGCCTGACTCCTTAAGTCCAGTACCATATCTATCTATTGTTATACACTACTTTTCATCTGCATTTTACCAGCAATTTTTATTTTCATAACCATGAATAGGATTCAGAATTTATGGTCTCTAGGCATGTTATGGCAACCTAAGGTTTGAGTTTGCTATGGAGGCAAGGCAAACAGATACTTGGCTTTTGCTGCAGACGAGCACTCCTTCCAAAGTGACCCCAGTGCAGATAAGAAAGGGGGTCATGTCATGTATTCACATAGAATTTTCCTTCTCCATCCTCTCACTGACCCCATGTCTTGGCAGTTTAGCTGGCAAAGAGCTGCTGTTTACAGCCTCAGCCCTTCCTATTATGTCTTGTTTTTAGGACTAGAGACCTGGACAGTGGGCTTAGGGGAATCTGGGAATTTGCTCTGAATGCAACTGACTCTATGACAGGGAACTGTTACCAGAGGGCAATGTCTTGCTGGCCTATTCACACCGGCTTCACAGGACAGTCTCTAGTGAATGTAAAGCCATTCTTTGAATTGGCATCCTTATTAGTGAGCTCAATAGATGGTGGACTGGCTCTCTCTCTTCCTCAGGGAAGCTCCCATCACAGCTAGAACCAGTATCTGTAAGCAGCTGGATGGCATGCAGTGGGACAAGGTACTCAAGGGACATGAGGGTAAAAGCCACATGTTTTCTACTTTCGTGGTTCCTCCCAGCAGCAGAATCATTGGTCATTAGCCAGCCGACTGATGTCTTTCCATGGTTGGCTGGTTTCAGGCAATGACAAACATGTCCAGGAGGGCTCTCCCCAGTTTAGAGATTGGTTTATCAGCCACTTCCCAGGGATAGCAGACTATTTCCAGCTCCCTCCCTTTAACATGCTGGTTTGTTTCAGTACATTCTTTTTTACCTTTTCCATCAAACTGAAATGCTCATCCCTCCTAGTGGGACTCTTTTATCACACTCCTTCCTTGTTCTATAATCTATCATATATATGTTAATCAAAATACTCAGGTGTTCTTATACTACAGCAAGCCTCTGAAAAATGATGGAAAGCTTCACATATATTTATTTCTTGTGTTTTATTACTCTGGTGATTTCTTCAGTGTAGG
Organism: Petaurus breviceps papuanus; assembly: GCF_028583685.1. Taxonomy (NCBI): domain Eukaryota; kingdom Metazoa; phylum Chordata; class Mammalia; order Diprotodontia; family Petauridae; genus Petaurus; species Petaurus breviceps. The sequence continues at coordinate 33,959,684 of NW_027186523.1, forward strand.
AAGTTCCTAATGCAATGCTGATGCAAATGGATGCCTGCACCACAATCTCTTTTCTTAGATAGATGGCTGGCTCAGGGTCACACAGTATATGTCAGAGGTATGACTTGAACCTAGACCTTTCTGATTCAGAGGCCAGTTTTCTAGCCACTGTGCCAGACTGCTTCTGAGTCAAATTACAGAATCATGGAATCTCAGAGTTGGGAGGGGATTCGGAGGTTATCTAGTCTTCATTGGCCAGGGTAGATTTCATCTCTTAACACACCTAACATGTGGTTATCTAGCTTCTATTTTGTTTTTGTCTTTTGAATACAGAAAAGAGGAACTTTCTCAATTTAATTTCTAAGCTCCCTTTTCATGGAAATAAAACCCACTGTTTATAGTTTAATGTACATCAGCATTGTAATGATGGTAATGCATCATCTTTAATGTCTTTTCTGCAGATAAAATATATCAGTAGTTGATGTTGAACCATTTGACAATGTCAAAGACATCTCCATGAGAATTTCTTCCTAGGATGAAGACTCCAAAGGCAAGGCTGGGAGCAGGACCAGTGGTCTAGGGGGTGCTGTCACTCTCAGAGTTCTTGGCCCATTGATAGGAGCTGCTCAGCAGTTGGTGTTGATGGCAGTAAGGAAAGTGGACCCCTTCTCTAGTGATTTCTCCCTTCAGTAATGGCCATGGCACCCCGACCAAAAGTACCACCAGTGATCTGGGAAACTTTATTCCTGAGACTGGTCCAGAGTTCTGGGATCTGAGAGAGACAATGGTCGAGGTGGTGATGGTGGATTGACTTGTCTGGCACATGTTGCTTCCTGTCTCTCCCTCAAGGTATCTTCCTGCAGACATAGTCATGACAGCTTCACATACGACCAGGCAGTCCCTGACCTTTGCCTTTGTTGTGTTTTAGGGATGGAGACAGACACTTCTGAATCTGCTTCTCTGTCTTTTGCTTCCAAGGTCCAAAACAGGACAAACTCTCTATGCTTTTTGTTTGTCTTTGCATAAGAACTGAGTAAGGGAAGGCAAAACATAGGAATTAGCTCTGGCTTCATACTTAACATTGAAATATTCTAATGTTCTTACATGGAATTATTCACTTCAACAAAGAGAAAATGTGCCCTTCTGCTACCACACTTAACATATTTTAGGAGGGGTGTTGAAAAACTAGTATGGGTTCAGCAGAGAGTGAGGGAGATTGAAACCACATAATGATATGAAATATTCTGTTTAGCTCTTAAAACCCTCCATAACCTGACCCCTTCCCAACCTCCCAGTCTTCTTACACCTTACTGCCCTGGATAAACTCTGTGATCCAGTGACTGACCTCCTCGCTGTACTTCTGTCCAAGACACGCCATCTTCTGACTCCAGGCATTTTCCCTGGTTGTCCCCCATGCCTGGAAGGCTCTCCCTCCTTGTCTCCACCTCCCAGGTCCCCTGGCTCCCTTCTAGTCTCAGCTAAAGTCTCATTTTCTGCACAAACACTTTCCCAGGCCTCCTTGATCTCAGCGCCTTTCCTCTGAGAGGATCTCCAAATTATTTTGTTTGCACATCGGCATTTTCATTTTCTCTCTCTCCGACTGTGAGCTGCTTGAGACCTGGGGCTAATCTTTTTTTTTGCTTTCCTTTGTATCCCTAGTACTTAGCACATTGCCTGGCACCCAGGAAGCCCTTAATAAATGCTTACCGACTAACAACTGGTTCGACCAATTAAGGATATTTGGCCTACAGGAGGTATACCCTGACAGTTGTCTTCAGATTTAAGGGTTATCATATAAACTTCCTTTTTACCCCAAGAGGACAGAGCTAGAATCGCTGGATGAAAGGCATATTTGAGCTCAGGATAAGGAAAAATTCCCTTATAAAGCTGTCTAAAAATGGAAAGAACTGCTCAGTAGTTGATAATTTCATTGTCACAAGGACCATTCAAATGGAAGCTTGTGGAAGGATTGAGCAAAGACTTGGGCTAGAAACTTTCCAGAGCTAAGATTCTATGAAATAGATGCAACTTTCCTATTGGATAACCATGTGTCCACCCAATCCTTTTTTTATGCCTTGGTACCTGTGTTCATGCCACTGCCTTTGACCTGAACATTCCCATCCTGTAAATGCTGCCTTTTGAAATCTTGCCCATCCTTCAAGACTTAGTTCATATAACAGCTCCTTTATCAACATTTTTATTTTTCCTCTAATTAGAACTGATGTTTTCTTCCTCCAATTTTTCATAGCTATCTCTTCTCCCTCTCCATCTCCTCCTCCCCCAACTGTCCCCTCTACTCTTCTTTCCTCTTCTCTCCTCTCCTCTTCTCTTCTTCTCCCTTCTTGTCCCTCCCCACTCTCTGTTTTTCTTTACTTTTCCCTCTCTCTTTATTTATCCAAACCTGTGATTTCATGGGTATAGGGAGGTCCCAGTGATAAAACACCATCTGCCTATGCAAATTAGCATTTCTTCTTTAATTTACTGCTCTAGAGCAGGGATTCTTAACCTTTTCTTCTTTTTTTAAATATCACGGACCCCTTTGGCAGTCTAGTGAAGCCAAGAACCCCTCAGAATAATGTTTTCAAATGCATAAAATAAAAAATATGGGATTACAAAATAAACCAAAGATTAGTGAAAATAAGGAAGTATTTTGTTTTCTCCCATCCAAGCTAATGACCCAGGGTGGGTTAAGAACCTTTATCTTAGGGGTGACTAGATGGCACAGTGAATAGAGCACTGGCCCTGGAGTAAGGAGGACCTGAATTCAAATCCAGCCTCAGACACTTAATACTTACTAGCTGTGTGACTTTGGGCAAGTCACTTAACCCCAATTGCGCAGCCTACCCCCCTCCAAAAAGCAAAGAAAAAAAATAACCTTTATCTTAGAGAGCTGGCAGTGAGAGGCTAAGAGCCTTGCCTTACCCAGAGTCATAGAACCAGAAAGAGTCAAAGGTAGGAGTTTGAATCAAGTTGATCCTGATTCTGGGACTGGCTCTCTATCCACTAAAATGTGTTGTTTGTCATTCCTTTCACATACTCCTTATTGTATTATATTCTGAATTATAGTTATTGTATTATATTTTGTTGTTCTTCAGTCGTGCCCAACTCTCCGTGACCCCATTTGGGGTTTTCTTGGCCAAGATACTGGAGTGGTTTGCTATTTATTTCTCCAACTAATTTTACAGATGAGGAAACTGAGGCAAACCCTGCCCAGGGTCACACAACAAGTAAAGTGTCTGAGGCCAGATTTGAAATCAGGAAGATGAGTCTTCCTGACTCCAGGCCCCGTGCTCTATCCATTGAACCACTTAGCAACACACACACACACACACACACACATACACAATGTGTACATAAATACTATAGTATTATGTGTTTGTGTATATCTGTACTACTAGATTTTTAAACTCCATGAGGGATTGTCTTATTTTTTTGGAGGGGGGAAGGCAGGGCAATTGGGGGTAAGTGACTTGCCCAAGGTCACCCTCTAGTAAGTGTTAAGTGTCTGAGGCCAGATTTGAACTCAGGCCCTCCTGACTCCAGGGCCGGTGTGAGGAACTGTTTTAGTAATCATTGTGTGGTAGGTATTTAATCCATGGCTGTTGAATACACAAACCATATTCTCAGGTAAGTATTGCAAGTAAAATGAGGTAAGGAAACTTTACCTGACTTCTCCTAAAGTCACATAGCTGCCTAGTAATGGGATCAGCATTTTAACCTCAAGTCTTTTGATTTTTAGTCATGTTCTCTTTTCACTAAGCCCAATAAGTTCCCAAATGACAGTTCTCTGAGCAGGCTTTCACACTGCAGTTTGGACACCAACGTAGGCAATCAGGGCCTGCTGCTGTGTACTCAGTCCCTGAGAAGGCCACCTCCCTCTCTCAGCTCTTGTAAAGAGGCCAGAGTTCAATCTACACTGTCCTTTTCCCATCTACTCCTTTCCTAACTTACTTAACTGGGAAAGAGTAAATTGTGCCCTGCAAAATGAATAGAAACACCCAAAAGAAACAAAGTAAGAAACAAGAAACTCACTTCTGCTGCTGCCTCCAGGCTAAGAGAGAAACATAGCTGAGGCCTAGCGCTCCACCTTGGAAGTGTGAGGATCGCCTGTAGAATATTAATTTCTAGCCTTTCTCTCCTGAACAATCGCTTCTTTAAAGACAGACAACACTACACGTTCAGTGGGTAGAAAGCATGACTCGTGCCTAAATTCTGCAATCAAGCATATTTAAAATTTGGGTTCTGTGCAATTTGGCTAACATTAACTATATTAAGTAATTATCTGGTTCAGAAAGCTGTTACACCACCGAAGCCCAGAATGTCAGGAGGCTGTGGGGGATGTTTGCTGGCCATGGCAAGAGCACATGAAGGAGCTGAGGTAGCAAAGGGACTTTTTTCTCCCCAAATTTTAAGATGTCATAGCTAAGTTATTTTTTCCCTTCTTGGGTTTTCCTTGAAACTGACTCCCACTTGTTTTTTACCATAAGTGCTGTAGCACCTGGGCCACCTGACTCTGGTGAGCTGTACAGCTGATGAGGCAGAGAATGCTTTTGAGGGTCTCTTTCCTTGCATCCCAATCCCTCTCAGCTTTTCAAGGTCCTAAAAAGCCCTGGGGAAGCTGTGGCATAGTATACAGATCACTGGGTCTAGAGTCAGGAGGAATCATCTTCTGGAGTTCAAATCTGGCCTCAGATATTTACTAGCTGGGTGACCCTGGGCAAGTCACTTTACCCTGTTTGCCTCAGTTTCCTCTTCTGGAAAATGATCTGGAGAAGGAAAGGGCAAACCACTCCAGTATCTCTGCCAAGAAAACCCCAAATGGGGTCACAAAGGGTCAGACTTGACCTAAGCAACTGAACACCACCTAGTATAAATGCCACACACACAGTAGATCCTTAGTAAATGTTTCTTGAATTTAATGGAATTTTAGCTCTCATTCTCAAGAGATTAATAAGAGGATTTACATTGAGGAGGAGGGGGAAGAGCAGGCAGTCAAAGCTTGTCTGTCAAAAGAGAGGCAGTGAAATGCCAGTGGACTGCAGCAGTGAGATTGTGTGACGTGGGGGCTCTGCCTCCATGGCTGCCTCTCATTCTTACACTCAGTGCTGGATTGTTCATATTAATGACGAGGGAGCAATAGTCCAGATAAACCAGGAGTGAACAATCTAAAAATCATGCATTAATTCATTCTTTCTGGAAGGCAATCTGGCAAAGTGTAACAAGAACTATAAAACTGTCCCTACAGTTTCATCTGGCAATTCCGCTTTGGGGAAGAAGTCTCCAAGGAAATGGCCCCAAAGGAGAGAAAAAAGCATTCACAGCAGCACTATTTCTAATAGAAAGAAATGAGATTAATCAAAATGCCCCATAGTAGTAGAGCAACTAGACAAATTATAGTACATTACCACATGGCAACAAGATATAGCTCTTTTAAATGACAGGTATGTAAACTATGGTAATACATAGAATGTTTATATGAAATAATTTTAAATGAGAAAGGAAGAATAAAAATAGTATTGCACACTGATTACAACTGCATAAAAGAGATGGTATAATATACAAGGCAGCTTGTGTTCTCTTATTTACAAAACTATATCAGATGGGTGAATGATGCCAATGGGCTCTTTCCACCTAGTAAGGCAAGATAAAACACATACACAAATATTAAACATATATGCAAATATTATAAGGGTCTACAAATGTCACAAGGTCAGTTAAGGGAGAAATTGCTGAGATCGCACCAGAGTGAGTCAGTCCACTAGGCACATTAGGTACTTTCATTGGGATAGAAGTAGAATGCAATAAATGAGTAGCATATACTTATTGGCTAAAGACTGATCATTTTATCACTGAGATATGTGAGGACAAATTAAAGATAAATCATGCTACTGTTGCTGCTGCTGCTGCTGGTAATTATGATGATGATGATAGCATTTATATAGTACTTTGAGGCTTGCAAAGCACCTTACAAATATTATCTTATTTGATCTTTAAAATCCTGGGAGAAAGGTGCTATTATTATCATTCCCATTTTAAACAAGGAAACTGAGGCATGCATTTGTTAAATGACTTGTCCAAAGTTACACAGTTGTTAAATGTCTGAGGTTAAATTTGAACTCAGATCTTTCACTTCAGTACCATCGTTCTTTCCACTGTTCTGCCTACTGTTCTAACGTGACAACTCAAGCAAAAATGAGGGGAAAGATGGGAGAACCATGAAACAAGTCCAGTAAATAATTCAAAAGGCCTGAAGACCTCCTAATATGAAGGATTTCCTCACTTCAAGCTGACATAACTGAGTAACTGAGACCCCAGGCTCTACCTTGTCACTGACGTGATCACCTTCAAAACAACACTAGCTAGCTTTCTTCTCATAGACAATTGTTAACGGACAGTTGTGCAAGCACAAAGGATAAAAGCTTCTGTTGATCAAACAAATGCCAGTCATGGGGAGAAGAATAGATGAGTGGTTCCTTGGGTCTGCTTGTGGCTGGTTTTTATTGTGTATAGGAAGGACCAGCAGAGCTAGGAGTACAGTCTGGGCCACTCCCTGGTGGAAAAAAGAAAAATTTGCCTAATGTGTCCATCATAAAGTATTAATTTCTCTGCATCTTTGGGGCATGTAGGGAGGACAATTATTGGAAAGGAGAAAAAGGCTGACAGAATGTGTAACATATAGGTGAAGTGTAGTGGGTAGAACATGGGAGTTGGAGTTATGATGGTCTAAGTTAAAATCTTACTCCTGACACTTATTGACTATGACCCTGTCATTCAATCCCTCTTCACCTCAGTTTCCCCATCTGTAAAATGGGGATAATAGTAAGACCTACTTAACATGGTTGTTGTGGAGATCAAATGAGATGATTTCTTTGTAAACATTAAAGTGCTACATAATTGTTTGTCTTTATTATTTCTTGCTGGAAGACTCAGAAAAGGTTTAATTGGACAGATAACATTTGAGTAAGACATTGAAGAATAAGCAGGTTGTCAACAGTTGAAGGGGAAGGTGGGGAGACAATCTAAATGTAGGGGAAAGCATAAGCAAAGAAATAGCAGCAAGAAAGGCTAAGATGTGTTTGAATTGTGGAAAATCTATAATATGACTGTAGTTTAGAGCAAATAAAGGACAATGTTGAAAAATAAGGAAAAATCAGCAAGACTTGACCAAATTGATATTGAGGTAAAATAAAAAGAATTAAATTAATTAAAAATTTAAAAAAATTAAAAATGGAAACAATTTCTAGCTCGGAGTTTGATGTCATGAGAAGAGAATTCAGAGTGGTATAAATTGTTTAGAATTCAATCTTTATTCATTTCTTTTTTGTGTGTATAGTTGATCCATTTCTGAATTTTCTAAGAATCAAGACTCGTGATTTCTGCAGCCAATTTGCCTCCTTCGTTAGGGTTAGATGCACATTAAAATTGGCTTGAATTCCCTCAGCACATACTAGCTGAAGGGGTGGAAAGGTACTGCATATATTTTCTAGATGGGAAGACGAAAGTTGGTATGGGACAAATATAAGTAGAGGGGTATAAAGGGCCTCTAAATAGGTGCTACAGGAGTTACAGGTGACCAAGGGATTCTTCCTCAGAGCTACAAAAACTGAAACACAAGTTGATGTCTGTTGGTTACCTTCAAATTTCCAATGGCACATAGCACACTTCCTGATAGGAAGGTGGGTATGTGAGTACAATTGCCCTATAGAGGGAGACTTCCCAAGCGTGTGCTGTTTTCACCAATGATATACCAATAATTTAACTAGGAAAATACTATTGCCTCAAGTAATCTCTAAGGTGATTGATTAGCCCATTCACAGATAATCAAAGGTGAAATCATCCTCCAAACAGGTACTTTGTAACTTAGATCATCTGAATCATGAGCATCCATAGTTCTCAACATTAAAAATCTTAGAATTTCAAAGAGAGGAAGGACCTCATAAATGATATATTTCAAGTCATAACCGAACTGGAAACCCCTGTCCAAAGTTCCTGTTTAACATCATCTAATTCAGTCTCTGCTTAAAGACCTTCATTTGTGAAGCGCTCACAACTTTCCAAGGTAGCTCCTTCCATTTTCGTTCTGCTCTAATTGTTAAGTTTTTCTTTATGTCAAGCTGAATTTCCATCCACTAATCTTAGCTCTGTCCTTTAGGGCAAAGCAGATTAAGTCTAATCCCTCTTTCACGTGACAGTTCTTCAAATAGTTAATGACAACCATCATATCTTGCCTTCCCCAGGTTATATATCCTCTTTATATATAGTGTGATTTGGAGTATTTTTACCAATTTTGGCCACCCTATTCTGTACAGTCTCTAGTTTACCCATCCCTTCATAAAATATGGCACCCCGACCTCAACTCTGTAATCCAATGCTCTAACCAGAGCAGTGGCCTTCCTTGTCCTGTACACTATGCCCCCAAGGAAGGGTTATTCATTCCTCTTTGGTGTTCACCTGCCACCCACCTCTCACCTATGGTCCAAGAAGCTGTATCATACACAGCAACCAAACCCCAGTAAAACCGTCTCTGTAGATAGACTACACAAGTTTGAGGGTAACCAGCAGATCTCAAGCCTATCAATTAGTTAGGGGGGATGCCCGCCCCAATCATGTGAAGACTTCCCGCAGTGGAATGGGTGGGTAAGAATGATTTGTTCCAACAGTCACAAAGGTCAATGAAGCAGGAGATGTGGAGACTTACAGTTTGCTCAGACATCAAAGATGCCAGGGTCATCCAATGCATCCTGGGCCATTGCCACTGTCTTGCTGCTGAACTTCGATGACTAGAAGAGAAAATGAGAGTGACGACATCGTGCAGCTCTGCCTTAATTAAATCCAACTCATTCAAAAAGTCAAGACATCATCCCATGATGTCATTGGTCCTCTTAAAAAATGAAGGACAAAGAATAACATAGTTCCATTAATGCAATATATGGTCACTTTAATTCTTCTGGTCAAAGCATCACCCTGTGAATGGTATAGGAAAAAGAGACCTGGATTGAGAATCGGAAGTTCTGAGTTTGAATCCATTTAAAACACTTATTACCTGTATGACCTTGACCAAAGTGTATTATTTCTCTTTACCACATCAGAAAAGGGAAGGTATTGGATTAACTGAATTAAATAAAATTAAAGTCACTTTCAAATTGAGATCCTATGTTCCTCATTTTGAGTTTGTAATCCCCTAAACTCCTCAGATATTTTCACATAAACTGTAAATTATCTGTGTCATAATTTTATCCCTAGAATGTTAGAAGTAAAAGGGATCTTTTGAGATCACCTAATCCAGCATCTATTGAGGTGACATTTTGATCGGGTAAAACTCCACAGCCCCAAGGAAATAAAAAATGAACACCTAACACTATCAAACTGCCATACTCATGATGTTCTCTGCCTTACCAAATTTTTCCTGTATATAGCACTCCATATACCCTCTCTTTGCCTCTGAAAATTCTAAATCTCTCATTTCTGAAGTGCTATAATTAAATAGGGGAAGCCAAGTGGAGCATTTGGATAGAGCACTGGGCCTGGAGTCAGTCATGCCTGGTTCAAATTTATCCTCAGACACTTACTAGCTGGATGACCCTGGACAAGTCACTTAACCCTGTTTGCCTCAGTTTCATCATCTGTAAAAGTGATATGGAAAAGAAAATGGCAAATCACTCCAGTATCTTTGCCAAGAAAACTCCAAACAGAGTCACTAAGAGTCAGACATGACTGGAACAACCGAACAAAGCAATACAACAAAATAACAACAACAATTAGAATTTCTATAAGCACTTACTATGTGCAAGGCATTGTACTAAGCACTTTACAATTGCTATCTCATTTAATTTTCCTAACAACTCAGGAAGGAGGTGCTGTTTTTATCCCCTTTTTACAAATGAGGAAACTGAGGCAAACTGATGTTAAGTGACTTGTCCAGTGTCACACAGCTAGTAAGTGTTGAGGTGAACACAGGCCTGCCAGACTCCAGGCCCAGAGCTCTATCCATAGTGCCACCTCCCTGCCCTCCGTCCTCATCTCCTTATCTTCCTTTGAGCTTCAGCTTAATTACCAGTGACTATAGGAGTTACACTCTTATTTCTACCACCAGCACCCCTAAGGCATTAATGCGCTCCTTCCCCCTGGAGCTTACATTGCATTTACATTTCATATGCTTTGTTTTCATTTATTCATGTTGTTCCCCCTACAAAGAAAATGAAGATACATCATTGAAAGCCTTTCATTTTTATCTCTATGTCCCCAAGCATCATTTCTCACAGTCCCTTGGCACAAAGGAGGTACTTAATAAATGCCTTTTGAATGAATTTGTTCAGTTGTGTCCTACCCTCCGTGACCACATTTGGGGTTTTCTTGGTAAAGATACTGGAGTAGTTTGCTATTTCCTTCTCCAGGTCATTTTTACAAATGAGGAACTGAGGCAGAGAGGGTAAAGTGACTTGTCCAGGGTCACATAGCTAGTAAGTGTCTGAGGCTGGATTTGAACTCAGGAAGGTAAGTCTTCCTGACTCCAGGCCTGGTGTTCTATCTACTGCACCACCCAGGTTCCCCTTTGAATAAATAACCTCTCAGATATTACAGACAAGGAAATTCGTGCCCAGAGGATTAAAGTTGGGTGTCCAAGTTCAAACAGGTAGTTAATGTCAGAGGCACAAGTAGAACCCAGATCTCCTGATTCCCACTCTCAAACTCTTCCTCCTGTCTCACACTGCCTCAACAGTGTTATATAAATGCTTATCAACAGTCTGGTTACCCAAATAAACATGATTCATAGCATCTTTCCATGTTCATATAGAGCTGTGCTGTGATCTATCCACTTTATGCATAGCAAATGGCCATGTCTTTAGAATGAATGCTTTGGACAGAACCCTTCAGGCAATTCGATTCAACTATTACATTTTGATGAGTTATAAACCTATAGCTCTGAGAAAATTGAAAAAGTCTACCCAACACCAACCACCAAGCAAACTTCCAATCTTTTTTTATGGCTAAAGGACAATTCTTTTTTAAAAAATATTTTTTAAAATTCCATGATAGTTTCTAAGGATTGAAATTTGGGCAGAAAACCACCTCACTTTGTTTTCAGAGGTGGAGCACCAGGGATGTGGAATATTAAGTACTGTCAAATCTGGTACATATGTGGTGAGATTTACCAAACTGTTTTGTTTTACTTTCTTTTATTTATTCTCATTTCTTTAATACAAGGGATAGTTCAATAGGTAGGAGAAAGAAGAGAATATATGTATATATTTAGAAACAAAATAACAATAATAATAGCAATGACAACAACAAAGAGGGTTTACAAGGATTGTTTTCAAAAAGGACAAATCAAAATTTCTAAGCCACAGGAAGTCAGAGAAGGTTGTTGAGTTTAAAATACCCTTTTAGACAGGCTGCTGAAGCTATGGAATCTAAAGAACATGGTTTAAATAACTTTACAAAGTTCCTAGATTCTTGCCCTCAAGCAGGCAACCACTGCTATAAGTTAACTTGAACCCTCCCACTGTATAATTTAAATATTCAAATCTCCTGAAGATGGACTCCAATGACCACCCTTTCTTTATAGTTCAAGCTACACCTGAGGGTTTCTTCTTATAGCTTTTATGATCTATTTCCTTCTTTCTTTTTTCTTTATCAGAACATAAAAATGCATGATTGCATCTTAAAGCTCAGTTTTCCCTTCATTCTTTAAGAAACATTCAACTTTTCAGACTGCTTACAGAAAAATGCATTATAATTCTAGAAAGAGCCTGCACAGTTTTTTCCAAATGGCATTCATGGATTAGTCATATTGCAAGACTGAGGGATAACCCAGTGGACAGCCAGCAGGGTCCAGTTCTGTCCACAACATGCAAAAGATCTAAAGCAGAGCTGGGGAACCTGTGGCCTCAAGGCCCTAAGGGGATTTGTTCTATGGAGTTTGGATTCAGTCAAAGTGCCACACTTGAGGACCTAGAAGGTCACATGTGGCCTTGAGGCTACAGGTCCCCACTTTGATCTAAATCAAGGCTCCTAGTAGGTTGAAGTTGACCTCTACGGTCAATTTATAGGACACAAATTCTTCTCCATGAATCACGCCAGGTATGTTTAGAGGAGAATTAAGGGGGACATGATAGCATGGCAGGTTTAGATAGGTTGCACATTGCCACAATATGGGTTGTGCATCATTAAAGAGAGTGAGTTCATCAGTGAGCTTACAGATCCATCCAAGTACAGAAGTTAGTGAGCATTAGTTGCCTGAATGATACAAGATAAAATATTTCTCCAAAATGTTGAAAGGTTAAAAGTCAATGGTTTGTAATCTAAGTAAATTCTGAACATACACACACACACACACAAAAACCCTGAGTATTGTGTACATTGATGAATAAAATCAAGGAAAGAAGTGTCTTCCATTCCACTGTATCCCAGTAATATAGAATGTTGGAAATGGAAGGGAAATCCAATAGCCACCCAGTGCAATCTATCCCAGAAAAGAATCCCCATTATAACCCACCCTACAAGTGATCACCAACTTGAAGGCCCCTAAGGAGGGAGGACCCACCACCTCCCAAGCCAGCCCATTCCACTTTTAGACAACCTTATCCTTAGGAAATTGTCCTGACATTAAACCTCAATTTGTCACTTTGCTTCTTCCACTCATAGTTCCTGGTTCTATCTTAGGAGGCCAAGTAGGTCAAGTCTAATCTCTCTTCCATATGACAACCCTTCAAATACTTGAACACAACCATCATGTTTTCCATGAATCTCCTTTCGTGTAAACTAGACTCACCTAAACTAAATACCCTTCAACAAATCCTCTTATCACATGGACTTATGACATGCAGTCATGGCCCTCCTAACACCTGTTGCACTTCTCTGTATGTCCTACAGCTTATCAATGTTCTTAAACTGCGAATCCCAGAACTTAGCACAGTTCTCCATTTGTAGGCAGCTAGTTAGCACAGCTGATAAAGTGTTGAACCTGATGTCAAGAAGACCCAAGTCCAAATCCAACCTCAAATCCAACTTGCCACTGGGCAAGTCACAGCCTCTCTGCCTCAGTTTCCTCATCTGTAAAATGGGAATAATAATAGCTTCTACCTCCCAGAGTTATTGTAATGATAAAATAATATATGCAAAGCACTAGGCAAATATTAAGGTGCTATAAAAATGTTAGCTACCATCATCATCATCATCATCATCATCAGTGATCTGACCAGGGAAGAGTACAGAGGGATTATCAATTCCTTATTCCAAAAAAAAAAGCACCTCTTTTAATGCAGCCCTAGATTTCATTAGATTTTTTTTTCTACTTCTACATCAAATTGCTGACTCATACAGAGCTGGCAGTACTCTGGATCTTTTTCAGACAAATTACCATCTAACCATGCCTCCCCCATCCTGTACTTATGAAGCTGATTTTTTTTAACCCAAATATAAGACTTTACTTTTAATCTCTATTCAGTTTCATCTTATTAGTTTCAAGTCTTTGCTCTGACCTGCCAAACACTTTTTGGATCCTGACTCTGTCACCCAATGTGGTAGTTGTGCCTCTAGCTTTATGACATCTATAAATCTGATGAGCATGCCTGACACTTCTGAGTTTATCCAAGTCATCAATGAAAATGTTAACCAGCATAGAGCTAAGCACAGATCCCTGAGGCATTCCACTGGAGACATTCTGCCAAATTAACACTGAACCATTAACAACTGCTTTGCTTGTGTTATTATTCATCCTTTTCTGAGTCCATCTGATGCAGTGGATTCTTAACCCGGGATGCATGAACTTGTATTTTTTAAAAATATATCTTTTAATAATTATATTTAAATTAATTAATTTCCTCTGGAATCCTTTGTATTTATTTTTATGTATTTAAAAACATGAGGTCCGTAGGCTCCACCAAGCTAACACAAGGATACTTGACATCACTCCCCTCATTCCTACAAAAAAAAAATAACAGTGTGAGATACTTAATGAAATGTTTTGTTAAAACATAGGCAGACTCTATCTGGAGATTCCCCTGATGTACTAGTTTAGTAACTCAGCCAGAAAAGGAAATAAGGTTAAGGTTATAGTCTAGCCTGACCTGTTCCTGATGAAGCCACACTAACTCTGTAGGGTTAGGAAATGAAATAAAAGTGTGGTTGTAAACTCACACTGATAGGAAAGATGTGTTTTCAAATATGATCCTTTAGTCTGTTGTCAAAATCATGACCACCAGGCAACAGGAATGAAACCTGACAGAAGACAAAGGGAAAATGAGGCAATTAAAAAATAAACTTGGAGTTGGGGGCAAGGGATGCTGATGGCAGCACATGACCAGGTGGCTGTTCCATATCCCAAGCCTTCTCTGACTTCCCCCAAATAGGCACTGTATCTGAAACCCCAGGAGATCCCAGTCAAATGAAATCATCCACTGATGCCGATACTGCTGCTACCCAGATTAGTCTAGGCAGAGCAGCTGGGGGAGCTATAGGTGTGATGTTCAAAATGCTGATATTAGGTTTGTTTAAGTGTTTTATTTTCAGTGTGCATTTCAAAAACTGTTTTCTTCTTAGGTTCAGTTTCTCATTTTACCCTCTGAAAGGACCTTGAAGATGGGCTATGGCATTAATGCATAACTTCGTGATGGAAAAAGCCTGCCAAAGTATTTCTTATACAAATGGAAAATATACACAAGAGAGGATATAAATAGATGTGCAGATATCTCTGCACTTCTGATTCAGCTATGAAAACCTGAGTACATCCCTTAGCCTCTCTGAGCCTCCTTGCCCTTTTTTAACCTTTTAAAAATATTTTAACCTAAAAGAGGAGTTTTCTTTTAAAATGATATATATCTAGGGTCTCCAACCTTTTTTTGGTTTCTGTATCCCTTGGTGTTTAATGAATCTTCCTATAGCCCTCTATTCTATATGAAAAAAAAACAATAATAGAGTTTACTATTTATATGTCAAGAAATACAATAAAGAGATTAATTAATTTCCCATACCCTCTTGGTGGTACATGTACTCCAGGTTGGGAACCTGTGGATGAAATGATCTTTAAGGTACCTTCCAGTTCCAAATTCTAAGAACTATGGATCTCCCCTGGTGAAAACCCCCTAATAGATCCCCATTGCCTAATGAATCAAGGCCAAATTACTTAACTTGACCTTCCAAGTCTTCCATCCTCTGGTCCCAGTTCACCTTATCAATTGTCTCCCACTATTCTCTGGCACAAACCCTACACTTTGGCTAAACTCAAACCACTCCTTGAGCATTCTCCAGACGTTCCCACCTTCAAAACTGTGATTATTCTGTTCCCCTGGCCTGGAATTTTATTCCTCCCCCACCATACCCCAAATTTCCATCTGTTGAAGTTCTATCCATCCATTAAAACCCAGCTCAAATGCCACTTGTTCAGGAAGTCTCTCTTAAGACTTTCAATTGGAAAGGATCTCTCCCTAACCTGAACTGGAATGACCTTTAATCTTCTTTCTTGGGGCACTGAACATATTCTTCCAGTATTAGTCATTTCTGTACCTGTCTTGAGAAGCAGCATAGATTTATGCATAGAGGGTTGGCCTTGGAGACAGTCCTGCCTCTGACACATATTGACTGATATTGCTTAAGTTCACAGTGCCTCTGGCAACTCTTCACTATAAACCTAAAAAGATAGGGCTGACCTGGATGGGCAGTGGAAGTTTCCTCACATGGAAATTCATTATACCGGTGAAAACCTGGGACTCAGTCCTAGCTCCTATCCATATGCACCTGTCTTAACACTTCCACTAGACTCCACACTCTTTGAAGGCAGAAACCCCAAAGAGTTAGGCTCTTTTTAATTTCCTATGGAGCCCCACACAATGTCTTGGGCATAAGAGATGCTCAGTTATGAATAAATGTAGTGGACTCTAGCTCAAAGGGTCTTTTCTTTCACAAAGAAGACAATTTCAACTCAGTTCTCTAAAACACCTTAAGCAGTGCAGAAATTCTAATGATTTTATGAGTTCTGTGACCTTTGTGAGTCTAAGGAAGGATGAACCAAAAGAAAAAGGACTAGTGTTTTTAACTCTGATATACCAAGTAGCCTTGGGCAAAAGATATCTGCCTCTCCATTTCCTTGCCAGTAAAATAGATCTCCCACTAATTCCCCAAGGGAGAAATTCTCATTATGATTTCAATTCTAGCTACAGAATCTTCTGCCTCTTAAAAAATAAACACTGAGGTAGATATCCTTGGTGTTTTCCATCCTTGGGCAGCTCAAAGATTTGCAGGAATCCTACTTTAAATATAGCTGAAGTCTTTTGGCAGTCACACCTCTGTAGTCTGTCTGGTTGTGTTTCTAATGCTGTGGTTGCAGTGATGCCTTGGCAAGTCAGGAAAAGCTGACAGTCAGGAGCTTGATGGGCATAATGAGGAACCAGGTTTTTCTTGAGGATAAACTTCTAGGTTGTCCCATCTGCAATGTCTCATTTCTCCTCTGTGCAGCTAATTATTCTCTTGCCCTGATCTAAAGACCTAAAAAGGTAACCTCCACTGAAATCCTCACTGCCTGATTGCCAACACTTCATAGAAAACAGCTCTTCTCAATTCAGCTGAAGGAAAGGGGAGAAACCATTTATTCAGCATCACTCAGCAACTGCTGCAAGGCATTTGTTTGATTTCAGGGGTGGGGTGGTGGAGGAGGAGGTACACTGAATTTTGAGTCAGAACATCTAGGTTTTAGCCCTGGCTTTGCCACTAACTACCTGTATGACCTTGAGCTTGACCTCTCTGGGCTTCAGCTTCTTCATTTGTTGACTTTGGTGACCTCTAGAGCCTTTCTATCGCTAAAGTTCTGTGATTCTAAGAAACAGTATAATAATAGCTGATACATCCCCTATCCCTAATTAATAATGAGCGGGGGGGGGGGGCAGCTAGGCAGCACAGTGAATAAAGCACTGGCCCTGGAGTCAGAAGGACCTGAGTTCAAATCCAGCCTCAGACACTTAACACTCACTAGCCATATGACCTTGGGCAAGTCACTTAACCCCAATTGCCCCTCAGAGGGAATACACTATCCCCAACTTATTTTAGGATCAAATCTTACCAAGCAAGGATAGAGGAAAATGTTTTTGGTTTTGTTTTTTCATTTATTTTCTGAACTGAATTTCTGGACATAGGCTCCTATATACCAACTGATACAACATCATTTTACTCCATACTGATAGCAGGGGAAAGAACCATTTCTGAGGTCCTGTCTGTCTTTTGAGCAATCATGGGATCAGAGATTTAGAGATGGAAGGGCCTCAGAGGCCATTGAGACCAACCCCCTTGTCTCTACAGATGAGAAAACTAAGGTCAAGAGAGTCAAGCGACTTGTCCCAGTTGACCCACAAGGTAAATGACAGAATTACGATTTGAACCCAAAATAACTGATCTCAAGTCCACAACTCTTCCTATGGTATCATGGTGCCTTGGATCTTACATCTGCCCTTCAGTTCCCCTTTATACACCAGTCCCTTCTTTCTCCCAACAGTACTTAGTTTCCCACACTTAGGGTCAGGGAGTTTATGACTTTCCATTAAGATAGCAAATAAGTTGCATACTTACAATCAAGAAAATATTGTATAATCATGTAGAGAGAAGGGAGGATCAGGACTTTTTTATAGCCATAGAAAGCCTTCCTGCAAAAAATGCAAACTCTCCCTTGGTTCTTGGACACTCTACAGGAATTTAATAAATACTCATGGCTTTGAACCAGAAGGTCAATGATTCAATAAAAATTTATTGAGAACCTACTAATATATAGCTCACATTCATATAGTGCACTCTCCCCACAACAATTCTGTGAAGTAAGCTCTACAGGTATCTTCATCATGATCATTGACATCACCATCACCCTCACCATTAGACCCATTTTACCACTGATCCTTGTTTGACACTCACTACCAGAGCATTACCTTGTATTGGTCACTTAAATTCTCAGGGCTTCTGTTTCCCCAACTACAAAATGAAGAGATTGAACTAGATGGACCTCCTATGTTCCTATGATCCCATGATGGTGAGATCCTTAGAGGTGAGAGAACTCACCCATGTAGAAAACAGCAGAGATAGGGTTTGAGCCATGGCCTTCTATCTCAAAACCCATTGGTCTTTCTACTTTATTTTCTTTGCACTCCAAAACTTACTGGGGACAAGGGATCCTGCTAGTTGCTGTGAGGAATTAAACAAGAATAAAACCACAGGGGGCAAAGCCAAGATGTCAGAGTAGAAGCACAAACTTGGCATGAGCTCCTGCTCCAATCACTTCCAATACCTGTAAAAAAAATGACTCTAAACAAATTTTAGAGCTACAGAACCCACAAAGTGACAGAGAGAAACAAATCTCCTGCAGAAGGAAGCCTGGCAGGCCAACAGGAAGGGACCATCTCACAGAGCTGGGAGCCAAGCACAGTCCTGCATAAGCCAGTTCTGGCCCCAGGGAGGCCCCGAACCAGCAGTGGTTTCCAGACTTCTCAACCCAAAAATCAACCCAAAGACAAAGTAAAAGGTCAGTTTAGAACTCTTTTGGAACAGGGGGAGACAGAAGAGATCAGTCCAACCCCTGCCCCTGGGACAAGAAGCAGCAGGGTGGGAGCTCCTGGCCTGTAGGGGAAGCAAGCAAACATTCAGAGGGTAATTGCTCTTGCTTTGACCTGCCTGGATCTGGCTCACAGTCTTGGGTGGTGGTCCTGGGGTATGTGGCCAGTGAGCCAGAGCTTGTGGGGGCTGTAGAGAGGGCACCCTCCTAATAACTGCGGCAGCTGCAAAAACCCCAGTGATTTGGGAAAAGCTCTCTCCCTTCTGGAAGCAGTGTTCTACCATGGCAAAGAGCTCAAAAGTCAAGTAATTGGCTGGCAATATGAGCAAGCAGAGGAAGCACAAACAGACCATAGAATCCTTTTTGGGGGACAAAAAGGATCAAGGCAGGGAGTAGGAGGAAGACAGCGAAATCAGAACTCCAGCATCAAAAGCCTCCAAGAAAAATATGAATTGCTTACAAGCCATGGAGGAGTTCAAGAAGGATTTTGAAAATCAGGTAAGAGAAGGGGAGATAAAAATGGGAAGGGAAATGAGAATGATGCAAAAATATCATGAAAAGCAAGTCAATAGCCTGCTAAAGGAGACCCAAAAATACACTGAAGAAAATAACACCTTAAAAAAATAGACTACCTCCAAAAGGCAAAAAAAAAAAGTTTTGGGGCGGCCAGCTGGGTCAGTGAGTAAGAGCTCTGGCCCCAGAGACCAGGGATTGGTTCCGGCCTCAGATACTTCACACCCACACACACACACACAAACAAACAAAACTGCAGGTGTAACCTTGAGCAAGTTACTTAACCCCAATTGCTTTAAAAAAAAATTAACTCAAATGGCAAAAGAGGCCCAAAAAGCCAATGAGGAGAATGCCTTAAAAAACCAAATTTGCCAGATGGAAAAGGAATTTCAAAAACTCACTGAAGAGACTAAATCCTTCAAAATTAGATTGGAGCAATTGGAAGCTAATGACTTTATGAGAAATCAAGATACTATAAAACAGATCCAAACAAATTAAAAAATAGAAGGCAATGTGAAATATCTCATTGGAAAAACCACTGACATGGAAAATAAATCCAGGAGAGATGATTTAAAAATTATTGGACTACCTGAAATCCATGATCAAAAAAGAGCCTAGACACCATATTTCAAGAAATTATCAAGCAAAACTGCCCTGATATTCTAGAACCAAAGGGAAAGATAGAAATCAAAAAAATTCACTGATTGCCTCTTGAAAAAGATCCCAAAAAGAAAACTCCTAGGAATATCATAGCCAAATTACAGAGTTCCCAAGTCAAGGAGAAAATACTGCAAGCAGTTAGGAAGAAATAATTTGATTATTGTGGAAACACAATCAGGATAACACAAGACCTAGCAGCTTCTACACTAAGGGATCTAAGGGCTTAGAATATGATATTCCAGAGGTCAAAGGAGCTAGAACTAAAACCAAGAATCGCTTACCCAGCAAAACTGAGTATAATGCTACAGGGGAAAATATGCTCATTCAATGAAATAGAGGATTTTAAAGCATTCTTGATGAAGAAAACCAGAGCTGAACAGAAAATTTGACTTCCAAATACAAGAAGCAAGAAAAGCATGAGAAGGTAAACAGGAAAAAGAAATTCATAAAGAACTTATTAAAGTTGAACTATTTACATTCCTACATGAAAAAAATGATCATTGTAATTCATAAGACTTTTCTCAGTATGAGGATAGTTGAAGGTAATATATATGTGTGTGTGTATATATATGTATACATACATCTATAAGTATGTATAGGAAGATGTACATGTATATGAATATATGTGTGAGTGTAGGCATATGTATGTTCATGTATACATAGACAGAGGGCATGGGATGAGTTGAACATGAAGGGATGATATTTAAAAAAATAAAATTAAGAGGTGAGAGAGGAATTAATTGGGAGAAGGAGAAAGGGAGAGATAGAATAGTGTAAATTATCTCATATAAAAGAGGCAAGAGAACACTGTTACAATGGAGGGGAAGAGCAGGAAGGTGAAAGGGAATGGGACAGGCTTATTTTCATTGAATTTGGCTTAAGGAGGGAATAACATTCACACTCAATTTGGTGTCTTACCCTACAGAAAAGTAGGGGGGAAGAGTATAAGAGGGAGAATGATAGAAGGGAGGGCAGATTGGGGGAGAGGGTAGTTAGAAGCAAACATTTTTGAAAAGGGAAAGGGTCAAAGGAGAAAATAGAATAAGTGGGGATGGAGAGAATAGGATAGGATGGATGGGATATGATAGGATGGAGGGAATTATAGTTAGTCTTTCACAATATAACTACTATGGAAATGTTTTGCATGACTACATATGTACAACCTATATTGAATTGCTTATGTGTGGGGGCGGGTGAGGAGGGAAGAAGGGAAAAAATCTGGAACTCATTTTTTTAAATCAAATGTTTAAAAAAATTGTTTTTTTACATGCAACTGGGAAATAAGATATACAGACACTGGGGTATAGAAGTCCATCTTGCCCTACTAGAAAGTTAGGGGGGTGATGGGGGAAGATAGAGAGAACAGATTGGGGGAAGGAATATTCAGTAGGCTTGCTGTTTTGGGGTGGGGGTAGGGGAAAGAGAGGGAGAAAAAACTGTAACTCAAATTCTTGTGGAAATGAATGCTGAAAATTAAAAATAAATAAATAACTTAAAAAAGAAAAAGCTGAAAAAAAAGAATAAAACCACAACGCCGGAGGAACTGGACTTTTAGCAGAAAGATACAGGACCATAAGTGCAAAATGAGCAATTGAACATGGCCAATGTTAGTTTTTTTTTGTTTAATTATACTTATTTGTTACAAGGAAGGAAGACAGTTTTTAATTTGGTGTAGAAGGAAGGGATTAGAAAAATTGAGAAGGTTAGTGACAGCAAAAAAAAAAAAGTATGTCATACTGGCAGCTAGGTGGCACAGTATAGAGCCTTGGGCTTGGGTTCAGAAAGACCTCTGTTTAAATCTAGCCTCAGACATTTACTAGCTGTGTGACCCTGAGCAAGTCACATAGCCTCTGTGTGACTCAGTTTCCCCATCTGTAAAATTGGGGTAATAATACCACCTACCTCCCAGAATTGTTGTGAGGATCAAATGAAATAATTGTAAAGCATTTAACATAGTGCCTCGCATATAGTAAGTGCTATATAAATGCTAGCTATTATTATTTTACTAAGTTCATTCAAAAACTTTTTTAAGTGCACAAAAGAGAATAAGAGGAAATTCAGAGGGAGACAGACAAGCAGGATAACAAAATTAAGATGTTTAATTTGTTATATTTTTTGTTATATACTTTTAAAAAATAAAAAGTGTGTATAGTCAATATTTGTGGTATCAGAGATAATCCCATTTTTCTATTCTTTGTATATAGAAATGTTCAGTGTTCCTGGAGTCAGGAAGAACTGAGTTCAAATCTAGCCTCAGACACTTTCTAGCTGTGTAACACTGAGCAAGTCACAACATCTGTGGAGGGTTTTTTTCAGTTTCCTCAACTGTAAAATCAAAATAATTATAGGACCTACCTCCGAGGGCTGCTGTGAGGATCAAATAAGATAATATTTGCCAAAAGGACTTAGCATAGTGCCTGGCATACAATGGGTGCTATATTCATGCTTATTACCTTCCCTTCTTCCTTATTGGGGTTTGTCTAGTTCAAAACAATTTTTAAAAAGGAATATAAATAGTCACAGATATTAAAGCCTCCTAAGAGTAATGAATTTTTTTTAAAAACCCTGTCTCAGAAGGTAGAATGTGAAAGTACAATCTGATGGTGATGATGATGATGATGATGATGATATGATGATGATGATGATGATGATATGATGATGATGCAGGTCCAAGATGCTCCTCCAGGCTGGTTTTCAAGTATCTGGTCTCCATAAGGTAGCTGGAGAGTTGATGCACCCTTAGAGATGAAGTATCAGGGAAGGTTGTCTTGGAGCTGTGATGCTATGGAAGCCTACCCTACAATGTTTGGATTCTTAGTCACTCCCCTTCTCAAAAATCTGCAATGACTCCCTGTTGACTCTAAAACAAAATGCAAAATCCTCAGCATGGTATTCAAATCCCTGCATGATATGGCTCCTTACCTACCTTTCTGACTTATTTTGTAATACTCTTCTTCATGTACTCTCTATTGGATTAAAACTATCCTTATATTTTCTCTAAAAAAAATGCAATCATAATCCCACTAGGTGCTCTGTTAATTGAGAGAAGTGAATAATCTCCTTTGGGGGGTGCTTCTTGGAGGGGCTGATGTTTGAGTTGTGCCTCAGAGCAGAAGTAGGATAGATCAAGGTAGGAAAGGACATTCTAGATGGAAGAGCTGTCCAAACTAAGGTTATGGAGATGAGGAAACACAGGACATATTCGGGTACCTGTTGTAATGCCAAGCAAAGGCAACTTCCAAGGTTCACAATACCAGCATAGCAACTCTCCATTTTATTCAATGACAAATTAAGGCAAAACATTGGGTTTCAACACTCAACACAAAAACCAAGCCAATATAGGGGGATCTTTAAATTCCATTACTATTACACCTGTCATTGTCCAGTCTTTCTGAATGTGAAGCAGTAGCTAATGGGACTGATATGAAGGAACTAAGACTGAAAAAGGAAGTTGGGGCCATGTCATGGAAAGCATTCATTGAATGTTTGTGTAAGTGCCTTTCCTGGTAATAGACTTGAATGCCTCCTTCTTCCCTCAAGCTGATAAGTTTTAACTGTCATCTATGTGGGCCATTCAGCCCTCACACAATGTAGCATCCTTGTGTGTCTATGATAGATGGCACAATTCAGTTAAGTGTCATAGCTCAGGCAGGTACTATCTGTCATCAGGGCTGTCAATCCCTTTAGATGATCCTGTCTTCTGCTGTCTATAAGATACATCCTGAAGTGGAGTTTACAAAGAGTTGAGATTATCCACAACTGTCCCTCCTTGTAGACAGATGACATTTCACCTACAATCATGAGATTTGAGAGGCCTAAGAAAGCCTCAAAAAAATATTTCTCTCTGATTTCCAACAACATATTAATTTCTACCATTAGAGATTCATCCCTTTGGCTTAAACATTACCCTCTATAGTCTCCTACCTTAAAATACAAGCCTGTTGGTAGGGATGACATACTAAGATATGAATACCTGAGTGCAAACTGTTCCCAATGCAGAACAGTCTTTCTCTTATCTCCTTGCCTTTGAACTAGGTGGACTTCCCCACTCTTGCCCCAGAACTAGAGTGTACTCTCTCCTCACCTCTGTCTCTTAGAATCCCTGCTTCTCCTCAGAACTCAACTCAAGCATCATCTTCTTCATGAAGCCTTTCCTGATCTACTAGCTGTTAGTGTCATCCCCTGCCCTCTTCCCCCCAATCCTCAGTAAAAATCACCTTGTGTTCACATCATATATATTTTTGTGTATACTTATGTAGCACATGCTCTGAGATGACTATCCCAACATCTACTGGTACTGAGGACTCAAGTTTGCAGTTCCCCCCCTTCAGTGTTCTTAGGAGTACCCCTGAGAGATTAGATTTGCTTGTTTTTTCTAGTGCTGTTGCTCCTGAGCTCCCATCAGCGTACTTCCTTCTATGATTATCAGTTGGTGACCAATTAATTAGCCAGACTTGCTAGCTTTTAGAAAGGGATATTTAGTAATGTAGTATGGTAAGAAAGACTGGTACAAAATTTATTCCCAGAAGTTGGTGACACACTCTCCCACAAGTACATCTAGAGTCCAGGAGAAAGTGGGTTCAAGATTGGAGAATATACGTGGCAAAGAAACAGCTCCCATCTCCTGGGTTCTAGACATCCTCTGCTCCTCTTTTTGGGGCTCTCAATTTCCACTTGGGGCGGCCAGGTAGCACAGAGAGTAAGAGCACCAGCTCCAGTGTTGGGATGATCTGGGGATCGAATCTGGGCTCAGACACTTAGCACCCACCCAGAAACACCTGGCCGTGTAACCTTGAGCAAGTTACTTAACCCCAATTGCTTAGGGGCGGCCAGGTGGCTCAGTGAGTAAGAGCACCCGTTCCAGTGTTGGGATGACCTGGGGATCAAATCTGGGCTCAGATACTTAGCACCATACCCAGAAATAACTGGCCATGTAACCTTGAGCAATTTACTTAACCCCAATTGCTTTATTAAAAAAAAAGAATTTCCACTTAAATATAATGTAATTTCTTGTTAGGATCCTTATGAATATGCCTTCTAGTACCATATCGGGTTTGTTTTCAACTCCTGATGCATTGCAGTCACCAGCCACTGCTGTCCTGGGGGAGGATGCAAAATCCAAAACCCTCCTGACCCTTTAAAATTCACAAGGTCCTCTTCTAGCCAGAGGTGGGAGGAAAAGAGACCTAAGCGTGACCTCTCCTTTCCTTCCATCCCCAAGGAGCTACCCCTCAGGAGTTTTACTTAGCCACTCTTTCTTGATCCTATCCCTTGAATAATTCAGGTATTAAGCTATATTTTATAGACAATCCTGAAGGTTTCACCAAGTTGAGGCTCGTTCTTCCCTTATGGAGATATCAGGGTGTATTAACAATTATTTTAAGTGGAGTGGGGTGAATTGTTTAATTTACTCAAAAAATATCCCACCTTTATACTTTTAGTGTGCATCTTTTCTTCCCTGATAGAATGTAAGCTTCCTGAAGACAAGGATAATTTGATTTTCCCCCCTCATGTTTAGGCTGGGAAAGAGAAGACTTTCCATCAAGAACATAGTAGCTATCTTGAGACACTTGAAGAATGTCACTTGGAAAATGTGACTGTTCTGATTGACCCCAGAGAGCATAACTTTGAGCATAAGAGTTGCAGAGAGGCAAATTTAGGTTTGATACTAAGGAAGACAATGCATCAATAAAGACCTGTTATATGTCAGTCACTAGACAGTGCTAGATATGGGGGATACAGAGACAAAAATGAAATAGTTTTTGCCTTCAAGAAGCTTACATTCCATCAGGGGAGACAATATGAATATATGCGCATATATGTATTTATGCAAAACATATAATGAATAAATAAGAGGTAATTTTGATGTTGAGGAGGCACTAATATCTGAGGGAATCAGGAAGAGCTTCATGTGGTGAGTGACCTTGATCTGAGCTATCTTCAGGAAGACCAAGGCAGTACAGAGTAATAGAAAGAATGCTAGATTGGGAATCAGGGCACCTGGGTTCTAGACCCAACTCTATCTATCACTGCTAGTTGTGTGACTTTAAGCAACTCACTACATTCTCTAGGGTTCTATTTCATCATATATAATATGAAATTGTTTGACTAGATCAGGGGTGGAGAATCTATGGCCTCCAGGCCACTGTGGCCCTCTAGGTCCTCAAGCATGACCCTTTGTCGGAATCCAAACTTCACAGAAAAATGGGTTCACAAATAAACAAGATTGAAAGACTGACTGAGTTTGTTTTGCTCAGGGCTGACTCCCTCCTTTAATTTACCCTCTCTCTAAGTCTCCCTTTCCCTATTTCCACATTTTGTGAAATGTATTTCTGTACCTAACTCTTTATGTGTGTGTGTGTATTCTTCCTTCTTTTGATCAGTTAAAATGAGAGTGAAGTGCAAGTGTTAGTTGCTTACTTCACCCCCTCCTCTTTGTTAATATAGATTTCTAATTGTGTACCTCCTTTATGTGAAAGAATTTCCCCTAACCTTCCTTTCCTTTGCCTTTACCCTTGCAATGTATTCCTCTACCCCTCCCTTTCCATTCTTTTCTTAGGATCATCAAGAAAAAATAGAACCATTCCCACTTACCTAATTGGACTCTCTCAATGGACCCTGATGATGGTAGGGTTCAGAGAAGACACATGTATCATCCCCCCATATTTGAATGAAAGTAGTTAATATTTGTTTAGTCTTTCATCATTGTTTATTCATGTTTAACTTTTTATGTTGCTCTTCACTCTTGTATTTGAAATTCAAAGTTTCTCTGCGGCTCTGGTCTTTTCATCGGGATTGCTTGGAAGTCCTCTGTTTCATTAAAGATCCATTTTCCCCTATAGCATTTTACTCAGTTTTTCTGGGTATGTTATTCTTGGCTATAAGTCCATATCTTTTGCCTTCTGGAATATCATGTTCTAAGTTCTCCTTTCCTTTATAGAGGTCCTTGCTTAACTGTGTGTGATCCTGATTGCCACTGTTCAGTATTTAAATCCTGTCTTTCTGGGTATTTACATTATTTTCTCTTTGACCCCAGAATATAACTCAGCCCAAGGTCACTTCCCACATGATTCCCTTCCTGATTCCCTCAGATATTAGTGCCTCCTCAACATCAAAATTACTTCTTATTTATTCATCATATGTTTTGTGTAAATAAATACATGCACATATATTCATGTTGTCTCCCCTGATGGAATGTAAGCTTCTTGAAGGCAAAAATTATTTCATTTTTGTCTCTGTATCTGCAATATCTAGCACTGTCTAGTGACTGACATATAATAGCCATAAATAAATAAATAGATAAAACTTGTGGAGTTTTCATTTTCAAGTTTCTTTCAAGAAGTGACTGGGTAAATTCTTTCTATTTTGCCCTATGGGTAAAATTTTAAGACTTCTTGGACTATCAGATCTAGGCTCTTTTTCTGGCAATGGCATTTAAATAATCTGATGATTCTTAAATTTTTTTCCTCTTCAATCTGTTTTCCAACGCAATTTCTTTTGCTACAAGATATCTTACGCTTTCTTTTATGTTTTGTTTTTTCAGTCTTTCAACTTAGGTTAATATTTCTGGTTGCCTCATGTCAATAGCTCCTTTTGGGTCATTCTCATTTTATTGCTTAAACAATGTTTTGTGACTATTGTGCCAAGTTGTTGATTCCCTTTCCAATTTTTTCTTCTATAGCTCTCATTTCTTTTCCATTTTTCCTCAAGCTCTCTCATTTATAAAAATATTTCTTATGTACTTGGAGAATCAAGTTAAAAACTACTTGAGATAATAAATACATTTAGCAAAGTTGCAGGATATAAAATAAACCCACATAAATCCTTGGCATTCCAATATATTTCTAACAAAGCCCAAGAACAAGAAATAGAAAGAGAAATTCCATTTAAAGTTACTGTAGACATTCTAAAATATTTGGGGATCTACCTGCCAAAACAAATCCAGGAACTATATGAACACAGTTACAAAACACTTTTCACACAAATAAAGTCAGATCTAAGTAATTGGAAAAACATCAGTTGCTCATGGTTAGGTTGAGCTAATATAATAAAACGACAATTTTACCTAAATTAATTTATCTATTTAGTGCCATACCAATTAAAAAATTATTTTATAGAGTAGAAAAAATAGTAACAAAATGTCCAGACTATGAAGGGAATTAATGAAAAGAAATGCTAGGGAAGGTGGCCTAGCCATACCAGATTTTAAACTGTATTATAAAGCAGCAGTCATTAAAACTACTTGGTATTATTCTGGAGAGCAATCTGGAACTGTGCCCAAAGGGCTATAAATAAGTGCATACCCTTTGACCCAACAATACCACTTCTAGGGCTTTATCCCAAATTGATCATAGAAGTGGGAAGAGGACTCATATGTACAAAAATATTTGTAGCAGCTCTTTTTGTGGTGGCAAAGAATTGGAAATCAAGGGGATGCCCATCAATTGGCTGAACATGTCATGATATATATGAATGTAATGGAATACTATTGTGCTATAAGAAATGAGGAGCATATTGACTTCATAATAACCTGGAGAGACTTATATAAACTGAAGTTGAGTGAGGAGAACCAGGAGAAATTTGTACACAACTACAGACACAATGTATGTGTGACGACTAACTTTGATAGACTGGGCTCCTCTCAGCAACGTAAAGTTATAAGACAACTCCAAAAGACTCGTGATGGAAAGGGCTATCCAAACCCAGAGAAAGAATTACAGAGTCTGAATGCAGATTGAAGCAAACTACTTGCTCTCTCTCTCTTTTTTATTTTGTTTTGTTTCTTTTTTCTCATTGTTCATTCCATTGGTTATAATCCTTCTGTACAACTTAACTAATGTTTAATGTGAAGGTATTTGTAGAACCTATATCAGATTGTATACCACCATAAGGGGAGAGGGGAGGAGAAAGGAGGTGGAGAAAATTTGGAACTCAAAAGCTTGTGGAACTGAATGTTGTAAACTAAAAGTAAATAAATAAATAACTTTTTAGAAAAAGAAAAAACATGTCTTAACTCTTTTTTAAATTCTTGTTTTATCTTGTCTAGGAACTCTAATTGAGTTTGTACCCAAGCTGTGCTTGTAGAAGTTTTGGAATCATTCACTTCTATATTTGCATCTTCAGCATCCATCTCCATCATCATAATAGCTCATGGTGGAGTTCTTTTTTTCCCATTCTTCCACCCTTCTTTTTTACTTCAGTTCTGATGTTAGAACTGGTATCTGCCATGCTTTTATAGTGAGACTCTGGGCTCTTCCTGTTGCTGCTTTCCTGGGGTATTGAGTGTTGTGTTATTCCAGGATCTCAGGGACAGATTAGGGACCTATAAGCTTTCATTGCTCCCAAAATGGTTTGATGTAGTAGGGCCATATCAGTTTGCTGTCCCCCTGGTCTAAGCTCTTCAAGTTCTTCATCTGAGTTTGGGTCCTTACAAGAGTAAACTGCTGCTGGACTCTACCCCTTTAGTTAACTGGAAAGCTCTGTTAGTTCAAAGTGGCAAAATTGTAGGCTCCTCTTTCATCTGAGATTCCTGCCTTGGTTATTCTTTGTTACTGGTATTTTTGACTTGCTTATTCTAGATTATTGCTGTGACAAATACTAGAAGTAAAATCCTGCTCCGAGTCTAGGATCTGAACCAAACTACTGCTACTACTGGCTTCTGAATTTCTTCCTTTCTTTGTAAAGCACCCAGTGCCTCCCTACTCAGGAACGGGAACTCTACCCGCTCTTTACAAGTCCCCTTCTCACTCCACCCTAAATCTATGAGCTGGAGCTAGATAGTATATGACAAAACTGCCATTTTGTATCTGTCCCCTTTGCAGTGCCCCAGTATGAGTCTGGGTTCCTCATGTGGTTCTGGAACTTCCTCTTGCCCTAATGCACAGTCTCTTCCTGGACACTCCTTGTCTATCTCCCTATCCTGAGCTGGAAGAGACAAAAGATTCGCGGTGGTTTTATCTGGATTTTCTCATCAAGATTCCATCTGGTGCATTTTCTAGATCTGTTTGGAGGAGTTTGGATGGGATCTCACCACACTGCTTCCTATCACTCTGCCATTCTGACTCCACATTAAATTATGAGCTTCTGAGGGCAGGGGCTGTATTTTGCCTCTTTCTGTATCCTCAGCACTTTGCAAAGTGTCTGGCACATAATAGGGACTTAATGAATGTTTGTTTACTGACTGACTCCCTAGTAAGCACATGTCTTAAAGAGAAGTGATCCTTGCCAAAATCCTTGAGAAATAGGTTATTTTCCAATTGGTCTTGCCAAACTTCAAAAGTGACTACTTGGTTCCAGCACTAAAGCCAAATTATTTGAGCTGATCATTTTCAGGTTCCTAGATGGGTAATTTTTCCATCCTGTATCATATGCCATGCCCTGTTTTCTGTAATTTATTCTAACGTACCATTGCATTGATGACACATCGACAGTGAAGAGGAATCTGAGTCTTGTAATCGTGAAATCTAAATAAGGCATAATTAGCCTGTCTAGCATCTATCACAAAAGTGATGATATTTTGCAAACTATTAATTAATTTTTTGCAATAACAGGAAGAAGACACAATTCAAAGATGTAAAAGATAAAATGCAGAGACAAAATTCTGAGAGGCACAATATAGTACATGGAATACTGAACTCAGAGTCAAGAACTTGAATTTGAATCCTAACTCAGACTCTTAATTTGTTTTTTATCTTTTGTTTTTCTGTTACCTTCATTTCTAAATATATCCCTCCCCCCCCCAACCTACTCAGCAAGCCATCCCTTATTACCAAGAATCTGATTCAGCAAAAGTAATCCTTGTATCAACCATGGCTGACAGTATTTGCAGTGTTCTATACCCATAGTATCCATCCACCACTGCAAAGAAGGGTGTGGGGTACATTTTCCCACCTCTTCTTCAGAGCCAAATTTAAACATGATCATTATACTGTGTTCAGTTTTGTTTTCTTGTTCTTTCCATGTTCATTGTTGCAGTCATTTTGTATATTGGTTTCCTGGTTCTGCTCACTTCATTCTTTGACAATTCATAGAAGGCTCCCCATGCTTTTCTGAATTTTGCATATCTATCATTTCTTAAAACACAATGATGTTACATTACATTCATGTGCCACAATTTGCTTAGCAATTCACTAGTCCATGGACATCTATTTTGTTTCCATTTGTTGCTAATGTAAAAAATGATGCTTGGAATATTCTGGCATATATAGAACCTTTCTGTCTTTGACCTTCTTGGGATATTTGCCTAGTAATGGGATCTCCAGGTCAAAAGTATGGACATTTGAGTCACTTTCTTAGCACTATTCCAAATTGTTTTGCAGACCTCTATCAACAACATATCAATGTACCTATTTTTCCATAGTCTTTCTAACATTAACTATTCCCGTCTTTTCTTATGTTTGCCATTTTCCTGCCCGAGACTCCTACTAGCTCTGTAATCATAGGTAAACTTTCTAACTTTTCAGAATCTCAGTGTTCTTACCTGTATGATGGGGATATTTTCAATACCTACATCACAGGGTTATTGTAAGGAATATATTTCATGAGGATTAAAGCGCTATATAAAAATGAGTTATTATGAATGCAAATGCTACAGTTGAAAACAAGGAAGTTTTAACAGTGGCAATTCCAAGTCTTATTAGTGAAGTATAGGAATGAACTTTTTTCTGTTTTCTACATAGAGAGATATGACTATTTAAGAAATTGGGGGCCACACTTACCAAAGTGAATTAAGGTAATTACTGACTCTCAGAGCTTTTTAATGTAATCTTGTGACTCACAAAAACACTTTGTAAAGTATGAAAAATGTTTCATGAGTCACTTGAGAGACTGAGTCAAGAAGATATAAATTCAATTCCTGTCTCATACATTAAGTTTTGTGACCCTGGGCAAGTCACTTAATATCTCATAGCCTAAGAGTCTTCTGTTATAAAATGAGGGGAATATTTGTCCCTAATTTCACAGAACTGTTGTGAGCCTCAAATGAGATAACTTTTAAAGAGTGTTCTACATGATTGCATGTATATAACCTATACACAAGTGCTTACTGTCTCAGGGAGGTGGAGAGGTAGGAGGGCGGGATAGAATTTGGAACTCAGAATCTTAAAAAAAATGTTAAAAATTGTTTTAACATGTAATTGGGGAAAAATAAAATTTTTCATACACACACATATATTTAAAAGGAGTGCTGCAAACCTCAAAGTGCTATATAAATGCAGAGATAAAATGCATCCAGGCATGTAAAATGCTCATACTTCTTGATAGTTGGAAAGTTATTTTGTCCAACACCTACAGATCATCCAGTTTCCACTTGAATGATTCCAGTCATGGGAAACTCACCACTATTTCATTTTTTTAGATAACTCTAATTATTAAGAAGTTTCTCTTATATTAAGATGAAATTTGTTTCTCTTAATCACTACCCATTGGCCCTAACAATAATCCTTCAATTATTCAAAAACTATACTCCATAGTTAAATGATAAAAATCATATCTGATAAAATCACTTCTGAAGTATTGTGACTTTTGGTCACTATTTTTTTTTTATAAGCAATCGGGGTTAAGTAACGGCCAGTTATTTCTGGGTGTGGTGTTGAGTATCTAAGCCCGGATTTGATCCAGGTCATCCCGACACTGGAGCCGGTGCTCTCACTCGCTGAGCCACCTGGCCACCCCTAAGCAATTGGGGTTAAGTAACTTACTCAAGGTTACACGGCCAGGTGTTTCTGGGTGGGTGCTAAGTGTCTGAGCCCGGGATTCGATCTCCAGGTCTTCTCAACACTGGAGCCAGTGCTCTTACTTGCTGTGCTACCTGGCTGCCCCTGGTCACTATTTTTTTAAAGGGACACTAATGCTCTGGAGAGTGTCTAGAGAAGGGGGAACAGGTTGGCGGATCTTGAGACCACACCATCCAAGGATATGAGGATCAGTTTAGGGATCTGGGGATGTCTAGTTTGGAAAAAAAAAGGAAACTGGACTAAGAGGTCTAAGAGGGGGACATGAATGACAAATGTCTTCAAGTATCTGAAGGACTGTCATATAGGAACAAAAAGATTCAACTTGTTCTCCTTGGCCCCAGAGGGTAGAACTAGAAGCAGTGAGTGACACTTTTAGAGGCAGATCTAGACTTGATAAAAATTAAACTTCTTAACAATTAGAACTGTACAGAAGTAGAAAAAGAATAAAATAATAATTGGAATATAATTGATTCCTCCTCACTGGAGCGCTTAAAGCAAAGTAACTTGTCCAGGGTCATAAAGCTAATAAGTGTCTGAGGCCAGATTTGAACTCAGATTTCCCTGACCCCACACCTAGCACTCTCTGCACTGTGCCACCTAGCTGCTTGGCTCTCACTTAGTGAGAGGTAACATGGCATAGTGAATAGCAAACCAACTTCAGGATCAAGAAGACTCTGGTTCAAGTCTCACTTCTAACATGTCCTAGCTGTGTTGATCTCAAGTTAGCCACATGACTTCCCAGGCAACTCTCTTAGTCAGTACATTTCAGAGAAGATCAGTAGGAGAAATTTACTCATCCAGAAGTTCTCTGGAAAAAAAATAGGTCCAGCGTCTATCCCTAATATAATTAACGCTTAACCATCTCCACATCATTGCACTTGTGCTTTTTTGCATAACTCTTTTAATGATCCTAATATCTCTCAGAAGCAAAGGTCCATCTTTTCAGTGGTTAGTTGTTGTCCTTTGCTCTTGAAAAGGACCAAAATGACATCACCATGCTAGAGACAAGTTGCAGTGTGTCTGTGGCTGATCAGACCAATATGAAAATTTGGAATGCTCTACCACAGGTCAGGCACAAATACTCCATGTGAATATTTGGGGTGGATTCTATAAGTTTGAACATCTTGTGTTGCTTTTGAGTTATTTCAATTCTGCTTTTCTCATAGAGCACAGCCCCTTCTCTGATGTGGGGACACCATGCTGAGCAGTCCTATAACAAAGTCTGTAAATGTCACACAATCAATTCCAAAGTTCTTAAGAGAGACCTTACTAGTATTGTAAGGCTACAAGTCATGGAACACATCTTTGAAGAATTCAAAATGGATATTATTCAGAAGGCAAGGAGAGGCATTGGGAACTTGTCAGCAGGTTGCACCACACAATGGATAAATGAAGATGATCCAGAATAGAGGATGTCATCAATGAAATGTATAATCAAAGAAGAAAATAGATTCATAACTTGGTAAGGGTGAAGTATAACAGAGTAGACAGCCTACATGCCCCCATTAGCATTCTTGAAAGATCAGGAGAAAGCAAAGAATGCTTCAAGAACACTGAGTAGAATGGTGGATTGGTGGGAAGAAAGAGTCCAGAATCATGCTGGCTGGGCAGACATCCATGAAGAGGGTGACATCTTCAGCATTAGAGGGATTGTACACATGGATGAGATCACAGATTCATTTGAGTGCTTTCTGCACTTCACATGTGGGAGAGTTTTGCAATTTTTTCATTATCATCTTGGTGACTTGTTGAAATGTAGCTGTTGTGACTGCATATTAATGTTCAACCCATCTCAAGTACAGTCACGTCTCCTTGCTTATGGAACAAACAGAGGTCCCTAACACAATAGAAAGCATGGAAACAATGGCTTTGGAACCATTCTGCTTCTTGCATTCTTTCTCATTCCATTTTTAAATGCTGGGCAATGTAACCTATCCCTGGTGGGTCTCTATGAATTGTCTGTGGTACCATGGCAAGAGAAAAGCAGAAACCATTTCTTTCTGCCAAATCTTGAAGGGGGAGGGGGTGAAATAATTTATTTATGTCAGTGTTCTCTATAGATTACTGTTTCTGTTCCTATGATCTCTTGTATCTGATGTAGTTCCATTAAGTTATAAAATGATACCCAAAAAATCCCCTGCAACATTATTAGTAAGCATTTGACACATTTATCAGGTGACACATACAGACCCTTCACAGAAGTTTTTCTCTGGAAGGTATCATCAGTAATTGATGTTCTATCTGAAATATTGCCAATTCTAGTTTCTCTAGATTGACTCTTCAGTTAACATATTTCCTTCTTTCTTTACAATTCATTTTTTCACCAATCTGTGTTGTGTGAGGGTGGGGTCAGAGGTGGGGTTGTTTGGTTTTTTGGAGGGGGGACCTTTCAGAATACAATAAAAATCTATTCCTATTCCTTTTGTTTCCACACTGTTGAGTGAGCATGTGATCATGAAAGGTGCTAAAAAGAAAACTTTCTCTTAATTTAGGTTTTCTTTGCATCAGTTTTCTTATCTGTACAATGAGAACAATCAAAATAAATAAGATTGAATATATTAATATATATCATCAATATATTTCAATAGAATATATTCAATAAATCAATAAAATATATAAATAGAATTTAAACTCCTTGATGTCAGGGCCTATTTCACTTTTACATTTGTATGATCAGTGCCTAGCATAGTGCCTGGGGGAAAAATAGGTACCTGATACATTTTTATTCAGAAATGACTATATACCATGCTTTGAATTCACCTATAGAAAAGTATTCTTTAAAAGTGTCTTTTATTGTATTGTTATGATTAGTAGTTTGTTATCAATTGAAATAGCCTGCCCTTTTCTTCTATGCTTTTTGCTAGTGTAATTACAACAATCCTTCTGTGTATATTTCCTTCTAATAACTGGGCCACTGCCAAGCATGCTAGAGGCCAAGGTAGTGGTGCAGTTGGCTCAAATTTTCTCAACTTCAGGGGAAACTTTCAGATTGCTCACAAAACAAACCCCCAAAAAAGGCACAGAAGAAAATTCAAGAGTCTGGGAATCAAACCTGTAGGCAACATTTCTATTGACATGGCTAATTCTGGAATAAATAAAGAGAGTTTTATTTATCATGGAGATAAGTGTAGAGAAAGGGATCTTGGCAGCCTTATGCTCCTGGGTGAAGATCATCAGTCTTCTGCCAGGCCTAATTCTCTTTTAGCATCACAAGCTTTTTAGTTCTTCACTGAAAAACCACATGACCTTTATATTTGGGGAACCTGACTATCCTGAAAGTGCTGTATCACCATCATGAGTAACCCCCCAGCCACCAGGATTTCATTAAGAATGTGCTCACCAGCACCTCCTCGATGAACTATGAAGTACTAATCATGGTGGGGGCAGGGTGGGGTGAGTGACTTTGAAGTAGGCTTCTTCAAGACTAGGTATACCTCTAAGCATGTCCTACCAGTCTATGCCCTGGATGTGAAGCAACTTTTTTGGAGCTATCAGTAAGATAGATAACCCTAAATCTTCATACAAGAACAAATTCTTCCAGGAAATCACAAAGGAAGTAACCACCTACACCAAGAAGACTAGCTGCAACACAGCATGGTGGTGGTTGTGTTTATTGTGAATGGGCATGGTGACAGGCTGCTGAGAGGCCAGCAGCAATATATTATGGTCCAAGGGCTGGAAGATGGAAAGGAAGAGCGTGTTGATGCCAGTGGGGTCACTTTGCTTAACACCTGAACTCCATCATCTCCAACCCTACCCCTATACTGCCCTGTCATTAAGTCTCCTGGGTTACTGCTACAGGGTATCTATTAGCCTGGAGGTAATGAAAATACAATTCTGGAGCCAGATGGAAACTATCTCCTTGAAGGAGTGTAAGTTGGTAACTTTTGCCCCTAGAAATGTCATTACAGAGGTCAAATCTGGGAAGATTCATCACAAGGTACTGGCCAAGGTCCTGCCCGGAGAACCTGTGGGCTTCAATGTGAAAAATATGTCTATAAATGATATTTGTCAGGGAAATATGACTGGAGGCAACAAAAATGATTCTGCTATGAAGACTGGCAGCTTTCTGTCACCCTAGGATTGTCCTAAATCATCCAAGCCAGATCTAGGCTGGCTCTACTCCCATGCTGTACTGCCACAAACACACACCTAGTACAAGTTTGCTGAGCTAAGAATTCTAGCAAAAAGTTGGAGGATAATTCCAAAGCCCTGAAATCTGGGGATATTGACATTGTGCAAGTGATTCATGGCAAACCTATGTGTGTGGAAAGTTGATGAGTATCCAGCTTCAGGTCATTTTGCTGTTCATGAAAAGAAGTAGACAATAACTGTTGATATTCACAAGTCACTTCTGGAAAAATCATAGATCTGCCATCAAAACCAGCAAGAAGTGAATGCCCCCCTCACTCCATCCATTGCCTATTTCTTTTGCAGAATTTTCAAGACCTATATGTATCTGATATTTTCTAATCAATTCTTGGACTCTTGTTCTCATATATGAGCTTTGGTCTTGGGCTCAGGAAAACAGAAAACTTAGTACTAGGTCTTTTGTATCTTTGTATTGAATAGAAGTTTTAAAAATTATTTTAATAAAACAGGTTGTCCATTGCCTTTCACTTCCTATCTCTGAAATCTTAATATCTTTTATAGGACCTTGGAGATCATCTGCTTCAACCTGTACCTGAGTAGGAATTCCTTCTATAATTTCCCCAACAAGTGGTCATTTATACTCTACTTGAAGACCACTATTAATGGGGAACACTCTCTCAAAGCAGCCCATTTCACTTCAGACAGCTTTACTTTTTAAGAAATATTTCCTTATTTTCAATCAGTCAATGAGCATAAGTGGATGATAGAATGGATTGGAGAGGAACTTTTAAGGAAGGGAGACCATTTAGGAGATCTCTGGCATGTTTGAGATAAGAGATAAGGAAGGTATGAACTAAGTTGGTGGTTGTGTGGGTAAAAGGAAAGAGCTAGATGCTGGAGACATTGTGGAGATAGAAACAAGATCTGGCAGCTGATTAGAGAGGTAGAATGTGGGAGAGTTTGGAATAAAGAGTAGTATTGAAGTTGTGAACCTGAGCATCTGAACAATAGTTGGTATACTCAGGGAGAAATAGGGAAGTCAGGAAGAAGGATGGGTCTATGGAGAAACACATTCTGTGTCAGTTATTTTGAGTTTGGGATACAATATCTATGGACATCCAGGCTGAAATGTCCAAGAATCCATGGGAAATGCTTCAATGGAGTTCAGGAAAGAGAATAGAGCTAGAAGTATAGATCTGGAAGTTATATACATAGAGATGATAATTAAACACATGAAAGTTGATGAGATCACCAAGTGAAAGAAAGAAAAAATACCCAGGAGAGAGTGTTGGGGTACTTCCAAAGTGAGGGGGAATGATATGGATGATGAACCAGCAAAGGCAATGAAGGCACAATCAGATAAGTGGACACAAAACTAAGAAAGAGCAATGAACCAATATGTAGTTTTCTGGCACTTCCACCATAATTCTGCCCTCTGGAGATCAGCAAAATAGCCCAAGTTTACCCTCTGTACAACAGGCTTTAAAATATTGAAAGCAATTATGTCCTTACTATGTCTTTTCCAGCAAAGGCATCCTTGAATGACCTGTTCTTCATCTCTTCACTGTCCTGATCACAGTCTTCCTCAAAACGTGATGTGGTCTGATTTACCCAGGACGGAATATAAGAGGGACAATTATGTCCCTCCATGTTCTTTTATTAAAGTTGACTTTGGGGCCCTGTCACATCACATTGTGGGCTCTTCTTGAGCTTATAGCCCACTGAAACTCCTGTGAGCTCCATGGATCACAGCAAAATTGTTTTATGGTCACTCTTTTGCAAACCGTTTCTTCTGAATTCACTAAGGTGTTACCAGTGATTTATCACAATATAGCTTCTGTTTGCTCAGTGACCTTAAGACAATATATTCCTTGCCCACTTGTAATTCACATTTCCATTGGAGCTTAGCATTTTGTCCTCTGCTAGCACAGTATATCTGGGCCTCCTAGTAGCCCCTCACTATGGAGCAAGATGGCCCTGACTTGGCTCCAACTAGGGAAACACTGGTGACTTTTAAAGGTGATTAAAAAAAAAAGTTCTTCAGTCTTAGCTTCAAGATGGTTTGGAGACTTTTAGTGGGGGGAGCACATGATCTCTTTGGCCCCATCCCTTCTTTGGGAGATCATTTAACCCAGTCCTTCTGTGTTCAAGGACAGGGCTGTCTAGAGCATGACTATTGAGGGGACAGTGGAAGCACAATTTAAAATACCTACAGTTTGAGAAAATGAATGACACAAGGAAAACTTCAAATATATTTTTTTTGCTTTTTGGAGGGCAATTAGGGTTAAGTGACTTGCCCAAGGTCACATGACTAGTAAGTGTTAAGTGTATGAGGCTAGATTTGAACTTAGATCCTTCTGACTCCAGGGCCGGTGCTCTGTTCACTATGCCACCTAGCCTCCCCTAAAACTATAAATTCTTGTTCAAAGTCAGAGTGAGAAAAGATTCTAGTTGACCAGAAACTCCACCATGCACCGAAGTCAGAGACACAAGCTGCCTAGAGTCACACAGCAGCTAGAGGGAGGCACAGGGAAGCTCTTGGCAGGGAAACAAGCAGAATGAACTGGAAGGTTTTGCTCTATCTCCTCATTACTGAGTCAGTGGCATGGAAGACCCAGCCCTCAATGCCTGCTGGACAGCAAATCTTTCTGCCCTGTAGTTCTGATAACTATTACAAAGCATAGTGAAGGCAAGTTAATCCCCTTTTCATCTGCTACCCATTTCAATCCAACTTGACACGGTACTCTCCAACACTAAATTGCTTTTGCACTATTGGTTCTCACAGTCTGAGAAACAGAAACAGCCTTCGAGTGCTGCCTTCAGGCAAAAAGGCACAGACTTGGACCAGATATTCTCCAGAGAACACTTCAAGTTCTATGATATTATACAATGTTTTTCCCTCGGTCACATAGAAGACTTTTGTTTGTTTGTTTGTCTCTCTTACTGGTATTCATTATTGTACAGGAAAACTAAACAGATACTTAGACCAGAACAGCCCAAGCCAGGTGACAGCACAGTCAAACTCTGCTACCTGCTTATATAAGTAATAATAACTTGAAAGGCAGCCTGGGAGAGTGGATACCAAACTATAGTCAGGAGTTCGAATTCTGTTTATATTAGCTCTGGGCAAGTCACTTAACCTCACAGTGTTCCAGGCTACTCTTTAAGGTTGCAAATTGCAGAGCAGTTTCCAGTGTTCCCAAGTAAAGGAAATGCTCTCATCTGGAGTTCCCTGTGCCAAATAAATCACATGACTGGTCCAATAATATATTGTTGTTGTTGCTGTTGTCATTCAGTCATTTTAGTCATATCCAATTCGTTGTGACCCCATTTGATGTTTTCCTGGCAAAGATACCGGAGTGGTTTGCCATTTCCTTCTCCAGTTCATTTTCCAGATAAGGAAATTGAGGCAAACAGGGTTAAATGATTTGCCCAAGGTCACACAGCTAGCAAGTATCTGAGGTCAGATTTGAACTCAGGAAGATGTCTTTCTGACTCCAGCTCTAGTACTCTATCTACTGCACCACCTAGTGCCCTTAAATAAATAATAACCTTTTGCATTTTTATAGCACATTCAGGAGCAGTGTACTTCACCCATAATAATTCTGCTAGACTGGAAGTACAGGTACTATTATGGCAATGTTACAGAGGTGAAGCTCTGAGACATAGAGTAACCTGCCCAATGGAATCATAAGGCTCTAAAGGATACAGATGGTGTTCCCACTCTGACCTTTTGCTTGAAGCTGAGATAGAATGCATCCATAGTACTGGACTTAGAGCCACAAATAGCTGGATTGAGATGCTACCTCTGACACTTTACTAGCTGTGTGATCATGGGCAAGTGACAACCTCTGTGAGCCTCAGTTTCCCCCTTTCTAAAGGAGGAATAGTGATGCCTGATAAACAGGTGGCCTCAGAGCCACAAAATTCACATCTTCTAGGTTTAAAGTCTTACCTCAGACACAAGCTGGCTCTGGGACCTGAGACAAATCACTTAACAAATCTGTAAGACCAGGAGTTGCAGTGAAGGTACTGCCCTGCATTGAAGGAGGGACCTTCTTCACCAGGGAGTTACATATACTAAGGAAATCCACAAGCAATCCCTAATGATGCCTTCTACCTAACCTTAAAGCACCATGTAAATCTCAACTGTTCTCTTTCTGTGTCTAGTGCTGTTTCTGTGACATGAAGTTCCCTCTCACACCTACAGACTAACACTGACATGCTTCCTGAAGGACTTAGCTGAGCAAAGCGGGATATGTGGCTACTGGAATAAACCTTGACACTCAGATACCATGATGGCCATTAGTTTCCATCTGATGCTGTTCTCTACCATTTAAAAATACACTCAGCAGAAGCATTGCATAACCAGGCTTTAAGCAAGACAGGTAGCCTGATTAGGTCTCCTATTGAAAGGGAAATTTCATTAAAGGAAAGAGGGAACAAATTTTAAATAAAATTTTAGTTTTAAAAAAATAAAAAATGAGGAAACCTAGACCCTGTATAATGGGGAATGAGATATATGGTCCATTGGTTATTCACAATGAGTAAAGCTAGACATAACTGCATTTATAATTTTGTACCTGAAGTAGTAAGAGACAGTGGTACAGAAGTAATATCAGCAATGAATAACCACCATGTATGTCACTATGGATAGAAATGAGAAGTGGCTGAAATGATGACAATTTTTCCTGCTGTCAGCATTGAACTCACATTTAGAGAGTCATAGCTATCATTAGAATTATAGGGGAGAAATATTTTATGTGACCCCCAGTCCAGAAACTAACTAGGACAGAACCACAGCCCTCCCCTCACTCACCACCACCACTGGCAAACAGTCTTCCCCTACACCAAGGGGCAGGGAAACATTTCAATCCTTCCTCTTCCCAAAGATGGTTTCCTGTGCCTGGCTTCCCCTTGGGTATCTTTAAGCAGCTATGATCCCCATTTTAGAGGACAAATCAGAGAGTTACCAGCTAGAACCCTTTGTAAATCTAACTTTGAACCAGAATTTGAAAATTTCTGTTATTTCTTTCCTCCCTGTACTCTGATATTTGAAGTTAGAGGTATTTGAACTCCCCAGAATGTCTAACAGGTCATCTTCCTCCACGAGAATGTTATAACCTATCCAATCAGAGCAAAGAAAATCTCAGCACAGGGAACACATTTTGGTGGAAGGTTCCAAGTGAGGTCTCCTTTGTGAGGAGTTTACTTGTATTTTCTTATCTTTCCAAACAATACAGGATTCCTCAGAGGAGAACCCCTTTTGATGGAATTAGATACTCCCCGGGGCAGGGTGAAACTTATTTCCTATTCTTCTAATTGCCATGATACCTACCATATTCCAGGTCAGGCAAAAACTCATCATTATCAGCATAAGGAATAGTGTGGTTTTTAGTACCTTTCACTGCCTACAATGTTGTTGTAATAATATCATTAGATTTTTATGTCCCTTTTCCCATAAAGAACTCGAATATTTTCACAAACATGTAATTTCTCCTTACATAGCTCAAAGAGGTAGAAGTAAGTAACTGTAACCAAAGTATTTTGCAAATGGAAGGCCTGAAAGAAAAACAGTTACCAAAAAGCCCGAGGAGTCTGTGGTCCTACCTTAATTCCACCCCAATCTTGAGAATTATCTTCTATACGTAGCATTCATGAGAAGAGTGGGGGCTGACTTAGAGTCTTGTAGTAGTAAGGCACACATGTAGGAAAGATATGTGCCAAAGGCAACTCACCAGTTCTTAGTATTACATGGGCTGGAAACTCTCTTCAGAGAACCCACATGTAGTTTCCCTTCTGTGCAGTGTCTCTAAAGGGTCAGGTGGTCGGTTGGATTCCCGGCATCTGTTCATCTCCATAGCTGATTCTCTTCTCTGCTGCCAGGGATCACAATGTTTGAAGATGTTTCCTCCCTCAGATTCCTGTCTGTCTGAAGTGTGTCCAGGTTCCCCACTGCCTGTATTCTCCCCTAATGGAACTTGCCAGTAGTTCCTCTTCAAAACGATATGCCTTATAGGTTGGAAAAGGAG
Source organism: Petaurus breviceps papuanus (assembly GCF_028583685.1). Lineage (NCBI taxonomy): Eukaryota > Metazoa > Chordata > Mammalia > Diprotodontia > Petauridae > Petaurus > Petaurus breviceps. The sequence continues at coordinate 34,002,220 of NW_027186523.1, forward strand.
AGAGAAATTCTCTCCCTCTCCACCTACCCTTGTAAGGGTCTCCTCTATAGGCAACTCCAGGCTTGGAATGCCCTTGAAACTCCCACAGATTTGGGCTATTTAAAGCCCCCAGCACCTGGATGGTTGTTTTGCTTAGTCAATCAAATTATTCCTTTCTTAAGCAGAACAAGATGTTCATACCTCACAAAGGGAATGTAGTATAAATGTTATCTTTGCCATTAATTCAGTATCACCTTAGTGCTTTATATATTTTATTTCATTTGATCTTTACAGTAGGTGATATTATTGTCCCTTTTTTAGAGATTGTGAAACTGAGGCAGACAGAGGTTAAGTGACTGGAGTAGAATCATATAGTTAACAAATGTCTGAGGCAGGATTTAAACTCAAATCTTCCTAACTACAAGCCCAGCATTCTATCCACTAGACCACACAGCTACCTTGTTAAAAACTTATGATTATATTTTGAGTTTTCTGGGCTTATCCAAATTCAATTTCCTAATACTTAAATTCACACAGCCCTGGATTCGATTTCATCTGACTTCAGGATTCAATATAGCTCTGGCTCTAACCGATTTTGTGGACTAGTCTGTCCCTAGACTGCCATAAGAGGGTATTGCCTATTAGCAAACATTTGTGTTTTGATTTGCCTTTCCCTGGACCCTCTCCAGATAAAACAAGAGAGAGAATAACACATAAAAAAGAATACTGAATTATAGTCTTGAGATGAGGCTTCTAGCCTCATCTTTACTGTGAACTAGCTATATGACCTTGGACAGGCCATTTCACTTTTCTGGACCTCAGATTTATCATTCATTTAATTCAGGGGTTGGACTACATGACCTCTTATTACCTTTCCTGCTCTGATACAGAAATGATTCTTCTAACTACCAATGCTGGCATTTGATGAATGGTTACCATTCAACATTCTTGTCAATAGTGACTCAAATAATAATCAGACAATAGGAAGAGTTGCTGTGAGTCTTCCATAAAGAACAGTGAGCTAGTAGCTGTGCTAATCAGCTGAATGGAGGACATCGTCAAATAGTTGGAACGACGGCGGTGGCATTCCTAGTAGTGACGTAGTCATCTGGTCTGCAGTCATTGTCATCTCAAACTTTAACAGCAGATACTGCTCAGAGAGCTAGTGATGTCTAAAATCACATTAAATTCTAAGACACACATTTCTCTAGTGGGACAGTTTTAAAAACCTAGTAAAAAGTGTGCTTCCATAGCAGTTTGCTACATGAACTTCAGCCCAGCCTTGTGGTTTTACCTGTGTAGCAATGTGTCTTCTTTCTTTAATCTTGAGTGGATATAAAGGTGACTGGCAAGGTGCTTGACTGACAGACAGGGAGAATCAGCTTTTCTATTTATTCTCAGAGAACAGTTGCCAATCACATCACAACTGATGGAAGAGGATTGGGGCTTGGGACATAGGGGAGTTGCTGGGATGATAAGAGAAATTCCTGCCACCTCCATTTGACAAGAAAATGAAGTATATTTCCCTCAGGGCTTTTCCTCCAATTACTGATGTCTCTTATCCTTGTTTACAAAGCCCTTTACAGTTAGCTCTGGAAAGTGAGGATGGGGACAAGGTGGATGGAAAAGCACAACTCAACTCTCCAGCATCCATACAAATGGCTAACTTAGCAGTGCTTGAAAATACACAGTTCTTTGCCCAATTTCATTTTAACCAATTAATTTAATCTTAATCTTCCAACAAGCCTTTAGTAGAATGTCTAGCAGGTATCCAGAGGAAAGATTTTTGAGATTTATCCTATCTTTGGAGCTAAACAAGACCATAAAGATCTTCATAGGACAAAGACCTCAGATGCTATCTAGTCCAAGGCTTTCTTTTTTCAGATGAGGAAACTGAGATCTAGCAGATTAAATGATTTGCTTAAGGCTACACAGATAATAAATATCAAAGACAAAATTTTAACCTGCATTTTCTGACTCCACAGCCACATTCTTTCCACTGTACAATGTTATTAGTCCAGCACCCCTCATTTCAAAGATGATGCTGAGAGAGATTAAGTGACCTTGCCCAGAGTCACACCCTCTTACTATATATTCGGTGCTTTTTCTACACAGAATGATTCTTCTAAATAGTCACCTCCCCTTATTTTAGCCACTTTCTAGTGCCTACAGAATAGACAAAAATAAAAATAGAGAAATAAACAAAAGGGAGCAGGAGGTAGTAGGAAGAAGCAAATGTTTTGGTTATTTCACTAGAGAATCATCCAGTGAACTGATGCAAAGTGAATAAAGCAGAACCAGGAGAACATTATACACCATCTATAATTTAAATATATAAAAGCAAAACAACCATCCAGGTGCTGGGGGCTTTAAATAGCCAAAATCTGTGGGAGTTTCAAGGGCATTCCAAGCCTGGAGTTGCCTATAGAGGAGACCCCTATATAGATCTATAATATTGTCAATGAAAATTATATTAGAAGGCAAGTGACTTCAGACTAATTTCAATGAACAGTCTTGATCCCAGAGAAAAGATGATAAAAGATACTACTCTCCTCTTCATAGAGAAGCAGAGGACTATAGAAATGAAATATTACATATGCTACTAGGTTCCGATGCTTTGTTGGCTGGTTTTACCTATTTCTCTTTATCACATTGGAAGGTTCAATGGGAAAGGGGCATCTATGTCGGGAAATGACTGATATAAAAAAACCAAAAGCTTCATCTACATAACATTTTTGATCAAAACAGAATCATATGTAATATTCATTGCCTAACTAATAGATCTAAAGTAAAGAAATCTTGTGTCCCTCTCTTTAAAAACTGCCCTAGAGAGGAGGTAGCTTGACTTGACACCACCACCCTCCTCCAGCTGCCTGAAGAAATTAGGCCCAGAAAGCTGTGACAAGCAAGCTCATTGATGATGGCCATTCCCCTCTGAATCACAAGGATGGTCTTCAACTGCAAACACAGAAGTGTATTATTTAGTCTTTCAGCAAAATGAAATAAAAGGAATGCAAATCATAAGCTGCTACATAAGATCCTAATTACCATAATTTGACCCATCCTCCTTCCCCCTGCCGGAAAGTCAGCCTTCTGGATGACAAGGAGCCAAGCATACTAGATAACAGCCTCTGTTCCCTTTCCCTCTCTGTGTCCCTCTTTGTCTCTGTCCCTCTTTCTTAAATTATGTTGATTAAGACAGCCACTCTTATATCTGTTTGTAAGCCATAATTGTATTAGTAAATGCTTTGTGTAATTTGGTAAAAGGTGCTGAGAAAGAAAAGCAGACTCTCTTTATATCTGCAAGTTCTATAAAAACCAATTATTAGACTGAGAGACATTTTGGGAAGGTCCTGTCAGAAATATTCATGGAAGCAATTTGGTGGGGTTTAAATACAGTAAATCTGAAGAAGTCTGGTCTTCTTTACTATGATTCAATGTGTTAATAATTGAAAGCAGGTCAATGATAAGATATGAAATGTTCAGAAATGATTATCTCTGGAACCTGTTTTCTTTCCAGTTCCAATATCAAATTCGTTTTTTTCTCCCATGTACTCCCACTTTACCCTTTCCCCTTAAGGATCAAAATACTTTTCAAAACCAATTAGTAGTTCAGCCTTTTAGATTTCTGTTGGCCAATGAGCCAGTTTGGAAAACATGCTTTGACTCAACAAACTGTTGATTTTATCCCTGTCTGAATTCACCTGAGATTTCCTGGTATTTAACCATATTAGGGAGGTATCTAAAAAGTAGCTTGTTTCTTCCCCCCAATGATTCTTGCCAGGGCTCATGCTGCCTTTTGTTTTGACAAGCAATATGGAAATGAGCTAGACTGTCATCTCAAGTACTGCATAAGATGGAATTTTCAGTGGCCCTGGCAGCCTTAGGGCAGAGTCCACAAAGTTCCAAAGGGTGGAGAGCCAATTTAGGAGTTGTGAAGACAGCCTTCAGCATACCATCAAGCAAGTGCTCCCCTGACCTTTTGAGTGTTAAGGCTTTAGTGCAGGCTGGTTTAGCTTCAGCAGTAGAGAGTCGGGGAAATAGCTCAGCAGTAATTTAGAATGCCTGTAGTGTAGGATCCAGTCTTTAAAAGGGGGGAACCTCCAAGCAGATCAAGGCTTCCTAGCAGAAGCTAGTCAGAGCAGGCTGCTCTACACAGGGCAAATCAGAAGTGGCCATGACCTACAACCTAGCTAATTAAGTTAGCCTGGCAGATAGCAGATGCCTGGCAGGTCCAAGCTCCAGGCCACAAGGTTAGTAAACAATGGGAATGGTGTTTGAATGCCTCCAGTGCTACAGAAAAGTTCATATTGGAAGGCCAAGTATTCTGTAACAATAGGAAAAGGTATGCTGGAAGTCCAGCTAACCAGAACCAGGTCAAAAGCAGGAGATCCAAACCAAGCAGAGGCTGTTCTAAGCATGACTGACTGATTCCATGACCTGGAGATGTCAACCCGGGGTGGAGGGTGGAAGGGGGAGAGCAGAAGGGTGGGGGAAGGAGGAGGAGAAGGTTGGGAAAAAGAAGGAGAGGTCTTGTACAGATAAGCACAACTATACCAGTAGCAAAAAGGGTTGCAAACAACTCAGCTAGCTGCAGTGGCCTAAGCCTCTCTGGTGTCGGCGTTAAGTCTGGCACCCTTATGATGAGCCTGGTGGGGGGCGGGGGGGGGGCATGATAACTGGACCATGACCAGGTAAGCCAGGTCCTTAACTCCACCCCCTGCATTTCCTGGCTTCCTTCAAGTCCCAGGCAAAACCTTAACTTGTACATGAAGCCTCTCCAGATTCCCTTTCATTCTAGTGCCCTTTTTTTGTTGACTATCTCCCAGGGATCCTGTACACATCTCTTATGTATACGGTTGTTTGCCTGTTGCCTCCCCAATTAGAGCATAAGCTTCTTGAGAGCAGGAACTAGTCCCTTGTTGCCTTTCTTTGTATCCACAGCCTTTGGCACAGTGCCTGGCACATAGTAGGTGCTGTATAAACGTTTATTCCTTCCCTCTCTCACTGGGCAACTATTACAAAAAGCCCTTGCCCCTAGCCATCTCTGGTATTAATTTATCATGATGCATTCCATCCAGAGATGAGAGACTTCCAGGTGGCCTGTTTGCTCATTAATAATCCCATCTCCTGTCCCTCGCTTCACTAGCTTTCTCCTTATCGATGTCGGCAGCCAAGGCTCTGCTGTCACAGGAGGTTATTTGAGTTGTTGTGTGCACATCTGCTCTTGTGGTCTGAGTTTTACTTCTCTCTTTACAGTTTCCATCATTCTTTATTGCTTCCCACAGACTGTGTCCTGAAGCCTCTCATTTTCTTCTCCCTTTTACCTTGATTAACGTCCTTCATAAGTTTTTGTTCCTTGTGCCTTGTTGTACAGTAACTGCCCAGGCAGTTGCTTAGCTGTAGAACTAACATTCAAGAAGACACCCTTCTCCACCTTCCCTTTTGACAATTATGTCAACCACCATCATTCTTCTAAACCTTGGGCATCTAGGTGCCCAGTTTCCTTTACTCTGGGTAACTTTCCATTTTACCCTTTTGTAATGGGAAGCTTTGTTACTGTTATACCTCTGAGTTGAAAGTGTTCCTTGTGTCTGTTAGAATGCTAGGGATTCATTGTCAAAGGGGCAGAGAGTCATTGATGGCTGGAGAAGGGCTGATTGTCCTTAAAAAAGAAATAAAGAAAACAGCCCAGTGACATTTGTGGCTCTTGTCATGAAAATTCATCTCATATAATAATTGGTTTTTGCTTCTGGTCTCTTTTTGAACACTTCTTTATAGATTTATAAGGAAGAAGAATATGCAAAATAATGCCCCATCTAGGTGAGTGAGGCAGTTGGGTAAAGTGAAGTAAGAAAAATGATTATTAATAACCAATGATTTGGGGAGATCCAGAGTTTCCCCTTTTTCTATAATCCTCATTTCAAAATTCAGTCTCTTGAAATGACCTTATTGATAATGAGATTGAATTAACTCAGACTCCACCCAGATTTACAAGGAATATAATCTAAAGTGGAGAAGCCCATTGTGCTCCACACAGGTTTGGAAGGGGATAAATTCTTTGAATAGATTGCCTAAGGCAGAGGGTAATTTAGAAGTAAATGACATAATCAAAGTTCATTAGAATAGGTCCAGCCCCTCATTGTAATATTCATTCTATTTCATTACTTGTTAACCAATCAGAGCTAATCATCACCCTCTAGAGCACCCACTTTTCAAAGGGCATATAAACTGTGAGCCCACCTCCATGAGAGTCTTTGGCATTAGAGAGGGTCACTGACCTCTTTTATTAAAATGCTAGCATCGTTAATAAAATGATTAATCACAAAGAAAATATATGTCTCAAACTTTTTAAAAGTCACAGGAGAGAGAGCTGACCTTAGACCCAGGAAGACTTGGGTTCAGGTCCTGTCTCTGACACATTAATAGCTATGTGATTTAACCTGTCAGTGCTCTAAGCAACTCTCCAAGACTGTGAGTAGCAGAGAAGAAGTTGTCCTGCACCAATGGAAGGGGTTTTCTTCTTCAAGAGTTCCCCATACCAGTGAAAGTCCAGTCCTTATGGTATCTAAGTGAGTATATATTTACTTGGCAGGGCATCCTTAGAAATCAGAAGGATTCCAAATCCATAGTTTCCATTTGTTTTTTACTGACTCAGAAAATGTTAGGCATGCTTCCAATCCAGTTTCCTCTTGGCTACATAAAGTCAAGATCTGCTTATCTACAAGAGAACCTCCTTCCTCTTCTTGACCTTCCACACCATTGACTCGAGAGTAGCTGTCATTGAGTCTGGTCTGAGAATCATGATGAATATGAACAGAAACTAAGGCAAAGTTTCACCCAGGCTTCATGGTGATCTCTATGAGAGAGCGAGGAATGTATTTTGCCCTTCTCACCATGGTTTGCTGAGCTCAACCAGATTCAATAATCTAACACTTTTCATAGGGTCGGTGTGGATTCAGCAAAGTGAGGCTTAATTGTGTAAATTCACTGTGCTACTGGCCAAAATTTGTGGCATCATTCCAGGATTTTGATTGATTAGTAGCATCCCATGGAATACTTAGCACCTAGCAGATATTCGATAAATATTTCTTGAATTATATATTTGGCATCAATGTTTGACAATGAATTACAGTGTTTATAGCATGCAAAGTCAACTGGTGGTGCTGTTCTCCTTTGCCAGTGAAACAATACGAATAGGGAAGGGAATAAGCATTTATATAGATCCTACTATGTGCAGCTGGGGGCACAGTAGATAGATTGCCAAGCCTGGAATCAGGAAGACTCATCTTTCTGAGTTCAAATCTGGCCTCAGACACTTACTAGCTGTGTGACCCTAGGCAATTCACTTAACTCTGTTTATCTCAGTTTCCTCATCTGTAAAAATGAGTTGGAAGAGGAAATGGCAAACCACTCTACTATCTTTGCCAACAAAACACCAAATGGGGTCATGAAGAGTTGGTCATGACTGAAAATGATTCAAAAGCAAGTTCTTACTCTATTGCAGACACTGTGCTTTTACAATTACAAATTATTTCATTTGATCCTAACAACAAACCTGTGAGGTAGGTGCTATTATTATCCCCATTTTACAATTGAAGAAACTGAGGCAAATAGTTTAAGTGACTTTACCAGAGTCACACAGCTAGTAAGTGCCAGAGGAGAAATTTGAACATTCCTGATGCCAAGTTCAGTGTTTTCCTAGATTGTGACTTCAGCTGCATATTAAGTGAATCATGAATTCAACACTCTAAACTTGCTGTGCCTCTTTAAACCATATCTCTTTTCATTTTTCATTGATGGTTCAGTTATCTCCTCAATAAGAGGTCTCATGCAGTACAGCAAGTGAATACATGTTTCCACCTTCAGTCATGCTTAGCTCTCTGTTGGAATGACATAAACACTGAAAGCGCTGCCCTGTCTTCTGGAGGGAAGGAGGCAAAAAGAGAATTCATATATGCCAATGCATATGGTACAAGTTACCAGGAATCATGCTATCCCAGAATTCAGGGTGAGGTTTGTTTGTTTGTTTGTTTGTTTGTTTGTTTTTTCTAATTATTAAATGCCTGTTCTGGTTAAGGATAGAAATGTATAGCTAAAGAGATATGGAATGATCAGATACTTGGTCTACTTTGGCCCCTGTTAGTCATAAATGGCAATTTAAACATAGCAAAATTCCAAGAAGGAAAATGTTGGGTTGCTACAGTCACCACCAACCAATTTATATAAAACTTAATGCATCTTACCTCTCAAAATTTTCATTTTGCCTAGACATTAGAAGCATAACACTTTATACCCAGATCTGGACCCAGCAAAATTGTTAATTAGATCACGTTTATAATGTCACCTCTCACTTCCCACGCTGTGTCCCTCTCTCACCTCCTGCCCAAAGCCTTCAGATACCCAGGGGGTTCCTGTTGCTTTGCAGATTCCCAGAATTACCCATTGCAAAATGCTACCCAGATGTGTACAATGTAGTCCTACCAGAAATTCTCTCCATTCTTCCCCCACCTCATACAAATTTTCATTCTCTTACTACTCTCATCATAGTAATCAAGAGAAAATCATCCAAGTGAACTGATTCACTCAACTTCCTCTTCCCCATCCATGGGAAATTTGCAAGTTGTTACTTTAAAGGGTTGGATCTCTAACAGTAAAGTTTTACTGGATTTTTACTGGAAAGTTTTACTGGACTTTCTGATGAGAAAGACCTTCCTGATGGTTTATAGATGATGCAGTGGATAGAACAATAGACTTGTGGTCAAGAAGACTTGAGTTCAAATTCTGCCTCAGACACTATAGCTATTCAACCATTAACAAATTGGCTTACCTCTCTGAGTTTCTGTTTCCCTATCTATAAAATGAGGTTTACACTAACTGCCTCACTGGGTTGTTGGGAGGATCCAATGATACAATATAGGTAAAGTTCTTTGAAAATCTTTAAATTGCTCTGTAAATGTTAGCCATTATTATTATTATCATTGTTATTACTCAATTTGGGCTCCTCAAGACTGAATAGAGGAGTCAACTTCTACTTGTGGTCTTTTCTGATCCTTCCAGCTGTCACCACTCCCTCCTTCTCCAAGTTATCTAATATTTACTTATTTATGTGTGCATGGTGTATTCACAAAATGTAGACTCTCTCAGGACAGGGGCTACTTTTCCATTTTGTCTCTGTATCTCCAGAATATGGTAGAGTACCTTTTATGTAAAAAATGCAAGTAAAGAATTATTTTGTATTGGCTATGACTACTTTCCAAAAGCCACTTAAGAAAGTTTACTGAATTGGAATGAATCCCATGAAAGATTACTCAAGTTGAGGGGCATTGAGTGATTTTAGGTTCTTTAATGATTAAACCCAAAAGGAAAAAGAAAGCAAATACAATGATCTAGAAGGCCATAACCCTCTGGGATAAGTTGATCTGTCACAGTGCAATCAGGAAAATCATGGAAAATCTTCTTGTCCTACCTGGTCACACCAGTGTTCTGAATTGATACTTTTTCCCCCTCACCAATCCCCTCCACCTTCTTTTTCTCTTCCTTTCTTTTCTTCATTCTCTTTATCCTTTTCTTCTTCTTGTTATTTCTGGGACCCCATGCCTGCTGCCCCCTTTATTATCACAGTTACCTTACAAGACTTAGATAAAAGTAACATGAAGAACAAAAGAGCCAAGATTTCTCTTAATCCTTACTGCAACATCCTCCACAATTAGGCTAAATCATAGCCCAAAGTTATTCCTTTATTTTTCTTTTTCTAAGGAAAGTTGTGACCATATCTATCTCTCTTTTTTTTTTTGACTGATCCAATATGGCTCCAACCATGTCAGTCTCTTTTCAGGCACTCTCCTTATTTCCAAGATTGGTTCACAGACTCCAACTCTTATTCCCCTGTGAGTGGGCACCAAATTTTCAGGTTCACTCTTGTGTCCTGTGTCACCTAACCTGAAATCTGGCCTCATTCTCCATCTGGGGCTTCTGGAATTCTAAGGCTCTGTGTAGTATTTCAATCACATTGCATAATAAACTATGATATGTCTCATGATGAGGCAATAAAGAAACGACAGGTGGTACATTTATGGGTGATTAAAGCCTGCCTGCCGAAGGCAGCTTTATAATACATGAGGCTGACAGCACAGAAATCGAAGTAATCCCCTGTGAGAAAACTGCCTTGGTTGTCATATGGCTATTATTATATGGAAGTTTAAAAAGAAGGAAGAATCAAAGTAAAATTGCAAACCCTCCCTCCCAAAAAAAGAGCATGTGTGTATGTGTCTATGTGTGTAAGAGATAGAGAGACAGAGACAGAGAGAGAAGAGACAGACAGACAGACAGACACAATTCAGGTGTATTGGACTTTGACCACACATTTGTTATTTGTTATTTCTGTTAAACTTTAGAATTTCAGGGACTAAAATGTTATAATGCTCAAATTCATACTTAAAGTAGAAGAGAGTCAAAACTAAGTTAGGCAAAGCCTCCTTTGAGAATCCTTACATCTTCTGAATTATTCATTTAGGATTAGAGACATTCTGTTAGGAAAGAAATTCAGTGAGGGCTTCTCCTAAGAATCCCCAATTGAGTTTAATCTGCAGATGCTTGTGTTGACCAGAAAAAGGACTGGTTCAAAACGTAGCAGTGTTTTGTTTTTTTTTTCTGGAAGCTTAGGTTCTGCAAGAGCATAGAATATGTTCAGGAGATGGTTCAGAGAATTATATATTTATCAATGCAAGGGACCTCAGAGGTCAGCAAGACCAAGCCCTTCATTTTATAGGTAAGAAAATTGAGGCTTAGAAATGTTAAGTGGCTTTCCCAAGGTCACCAGGCAATAAATGGAAGAGACCGGATTAGAACTTCCTTCCTCCAACTTCAGATCTAGCACCCTTTCCATTGCATCACACTGATGGTGATGAGTTCAAGTTGTCTACAGAAGTTTTGTGAGACTCACATAGAAACAGAGGCCACTATACCATCTGTAAGGATCCCTATGGGCTTCATATTGACTTAGAAAACCACATATGAACATTATCTATGTCTTATTGTGTTTTTATTTTGTTAAACATTCTCCACTGAGATATTTTTTTGGAGGGCAATTGGGGTTAAGTGACTTGCCCAGGGTCACAAGGCTAGTAAGTGTGTCAAGTGTCTGAGGCTGGATTTGAACTCAGGTCCTCCTGACTCCAGGGCCGGTGTTCTATTCACTGCGCCACCTTGCTGCCCCTCCACTGAGATTTTTACCTCATTCAAGGTGTACTTAGGAGTTTTCTGGCCCAAATGCTGTGTGTTTGACATCTTTGGGCTACAGCATAGAGTATATCGTGAAAGGGAGTAGAAGATAAGGTTGAAGAAAGAGGAAATAAAGAGATTGTTGAGGGCCTTGAGACTAAGTAGAACAGTGAGAAGAGTGAAATCATAAAGTCTGAATGAGGGGAGATAAATCTGGGAAACAGTGTGAAGACTACATTGGAGAGGTGTGTGATGGTAGAGGTGGTAAGAGTAGATAGGAAGAAATTATGACCATCTAGATGAAATGTATTAGGACATGGACTAGGGTGGTACAGAGAATAAAAAGAAGTATACAGGTATGAGAAATGCAATATAGCAGAGGTAGAGTCCAAAGGATTTGGCAGCTGGTTAGATGAGGGAGATAAGATGAAAGAGTCAAAGCTAATATTTCAGGCATGGGGGACCAAATAAATGGCAGTGTCATTGACATAAAAGGGTAGTTAAGAAGAAAAATAATTCAAGGAAACAACAATACACATTGATTTGAGACACTTTAGGACTTACAAGTGGCTGATAAAGATGTTAGTCCAGAGAGTAAAGAAGAGAAGTCATGCTTAGAGATGTAGAAGAGAAAGCCATCTGTAAAAATGGAATAGTTGAAGTGATAGAGAGTAGAAAAGATTGCCAAAGGCAAGAATATACAGAGAGAAGAAAATAAGGCCATGGAACTAAATAAAACCATCAGCTAATATGAGAATTACCAAAATGTTCACTCTATGTTCAGCTGACATATCTATCTTGTAAGAGAATCAGCTATTAATTTAAATAAGACCTTTGCCTTAATTATATGTGTGAGTAATTGAAAATGCTGAAAGAATTGGGCTCCTTCCTATAAAATACAAGAGCTGTGGCTATTCACACATATTATCACTAGCTTATAGGCATTAATAAGGGCAGTTAGGTGGCACTGTGGATAGAAGATCAGGCCTGAAGTCAGAAAGACCTAAATTCAAATCTGGTCTCAGATATTTACTAGCTGTGGGACCCTGGGCAAGTCATTTAACCCTGTTTGCCTCAGATTCTCATCTGTAAAAAGAGTTGGAGAAAGAAATTGCAAACTCCAGTATCTTAGCCAAGAAAACTCCAAATGGGGAGGACTCAGACACAACTGAAAACAACTAAGCAACAACAACAAAGCAGGCATTAATTACTATAATACTAGCAAAATATCTCACTTCAAACAAAGGATTTGCTGGAAGAAGTGATGTCTAAAAGGATTTAAGACAGAGTGCTCATGATCATTATTTCTCTTCCATAGCCTTATATTCATCTTCTCCACCTCCCTTATTATCTTTCCAATGGCCATTTGCCATCTTGCTTTCAATTTTTGTTGAGTCTCTTTCACCCAAGGTAGCTACCAATCCCTATTAAATGAACAATATTTTTTTTGCCACCGTACACCTATTTTCCAAATGTTCAGGACTGACCTTGTCAATAGAAACATATTCTAGTCATTAATTAATTATGAATGAGAAATGGGAATTGTTACTCATTAATGAAATTTCCAATTATTCTTATCTGATTTATGTTAGCCAGACTGTGATCTTCCTCCCCTTTTGTTGATGTCTTTTGTTTTTAAATTATGCTGATTTCTGAATATGCCCTTCTCCCTGTCCTTCTCCAGTGAAATTTCCCTCACAAGAAAAAAATTTTTTAAGGAAAAAAATTTCTAAAACCTACCAGTACAAAGACTGTATCTAACAGCATATGCAACATTTCACACCCATTCTCCCCTAACTCTTTAGTGAAGGGAGCTAATATGTTTTCTCAATTCTTTCCAGGGCCAAGATTACTCATTTTAATTACACATCATTCCACTTTATTTTATTATTATTTTGGTTTCACTAATATTCATTATGTATTTTTTTCTGATTCTCAACTTCACTCTGCATCAGTTCATATAAATCTTCCTATGCTTTTCATTTTCATATTTGACATTTCTTAAGGCATAGTAATATTTCATTACTTCCATATATGAGTTTGTTCAGTCATTCCCCAAACAAAAGGCATCTACTTTGTTTTCATTTCTTTGTGATCCAAAAAAAAGTGCTGGTAATACAATAACTCTTAAGGGGAAATGCTAATAAAATTATGTAATTTATTTACAATCAGAATTTATTGAGTACGTTCAATCCATTTAGCAATTTAAAAATCTAGTTAACCAGTTTCATATCCTACCTACCTGTCTACTTCTTCCAGTAAGAAAGAAATTGGAGATGTGTGACACATGGAGTAACTGACACGGATTTCACCTTCAACATGACTTACCTCAGTTGTCCCTTTAGGACAGAAATAACATGGTGGTAAAAGGAAACAGCAATGTGTGCCTTTCTCTCTGCTCCTTCATGAGTCACAATGTGTTTGTTTTGGTCTGAGGTTGTGATTTCATCAGTATGACAAAATGCAGGTTAATAATTGAGCCAGGAAGAGTGCTTTAGCACTTACAGACTAGCAAGAGGCCGGAATTTTCTTCTATTTTGCCATTGATTAGCTCTAACGAAGGAGAATAACCAGACAGATGATGTTATTTCTTCTTCTTCTTCTTTTTCTTCTTCTTCTTCTTCTTCTTCTTCTTCTTCTTCTTCTTCT